>NW_024870679.1:58175000-58592500 GCF_019054845.1 Dipodomys spectabilis
CCTAACTTGCTCCTCTGCTAGGAGGGGCAAGGAAAGATCAGGGCTTTATCATTCCTACTCCTACCACGCTCACTTGGAGCAGGGAAAATCAATATGGCAGCAGCAGGAGCGATTGTACAAAGACAGTTAAGGAAATGGGACGTCTTAAGGACCTTCCTTAAGATGTTAAGAGCACTAAAGCTCAGCCTGAGAGCACTGATTTCATTTAGAACCCGATGAAGAACTCCACAAATAAACCATACTAAAAAGCAACTGAAATCTTGGTGCCTATCGATGAAGAGGAGGCAGGTTGTGTCACTATACCAGAAAAATTGCACAGCAGAAGTTTAGTAGAAAGAATCAGAAAGAGACAACCATAAAAAGGGACTTGTGGAGATCACAGCCAATTCCAGGGTCAAGAAGGATGGGCCCCAGAGCTAGGCTGCGCCTATTCAGTGCAATAGAATCAGGTGTGGGCTGGCTTGAAAGTAATTCCCAAGCGGCTCACAAAGCTATTAATATAGGGCAGTTGCTCATTAGCATAAAAGACTTGCACACACCATCTGACAAAACCCACTGAGCACTGAGCTAGTCTGATGTAGGGGTCAAGCGTGGGAAGGCCTGGCTGTGTAGATGGTGAATGAATACCCAAGGCCACACCCTCTGAAGAGTGATCATGAAGGAATTTCCAGGCACTATTCTCTCCTTGAATATGGAACAAAACAGGGCTGGGAATGTGGCTCAGTGGTAGAGGGCTTGCCTAGCATGCATGAAGCATGTATCACATACACAGAAAAAGCTGGAAGTGGTGCTGTGGCTCTTGTGGGGAGGGTGCAAGCCTTGAGCCAAAGAGCTCAGGAACAGGCCTGAGTTCAAGCCCAGGACTGGCCAAAAACAAGAAAAAAGAATATGGAGCAAAACAAATACACAATAACCCAATAAACCCAAGAATTAAAACAGAAGCTATCAAGGTGCACATTTCTCCATTGGGACAAAGTAAAAGATTTAAGTGAACCATACAACTCGTGGGAGGAGATGGAAGGGAATGGGAGAGAATGAGGGAACAGAGACACTGTGCAAGAGGAAATGTACTTCTTATCTGACACATGTAAAAGCAATCCCTTTGTATATCACCTCTATAATGATGACAATGTAAATGTTTAAAAAAGATCTAAGTAGTTAAAGCACGCACAGCTTCTCATGGGTAAGTCACTACAACTCAGGTGTAACCTGTAGGAAGTCAGGCTAAATGGAAAACTGAGCAGATCACACTTCAGTTGAATGAGGCTTGTAGAATTACGTCAGTCAAATCACTAAAGAAACTCTAAACAAACAAGCAACAATCCTCAGAGAGAGCTTGTATGTATAGTTGTTACTACACGTTACCTAAAACATACCTAAAGCATTTAGATAATAATAAAAAATAGTAAGCACTCAATAAACCAGAAGAAAAATCAGCTCCTGGAAACTGCCTGTGAAGGGGCCTCATGCCTATTAAGGATTTAGTGGAGAAAGTCTTTTAAAAACTGCTATTATAAAACTTTTTGAGGAAAGAGTAGAGGTCAGTATTTATGAATTTAGATTACACATAGTTTTAAATATGGCATTAAAACAAAAGCAACAAAAACAGAAATAGATAAAATGAGCCAGGCATCGTAGTGTACTCCTGCAGTCCTAGCACTCGGGAGGTGAAGTCAGAAGGACCGCAATTTTCATGTATTCTGAGCTATGCAGTGAGTCTCTGTTTCAAAATAACAACAACACCCACAAAAGATAGATACATTGAACTACATTTTTTTTTAAAAAAACCTTTTAGGTTGCGAATATTACCATCACAAAAATGAAAAGATAATACATAGAGCAGTAGACAATACTTCCAAGTCCTTTATCTGAGGATCTTGTATCCAGAACACATGAAAAACCCTTTCAACTCAACAGCAAAAAGACAAGTTAATCCATCTTTTAAATGGAGCAAATATTTGAATAGACAAATAGCTAAGAAGAGCATAAAACATGATCAGTTATTAGAGAAACACAAAAACCAAAATCAGAATAATGTAACACATCATAATAAAAAAATTAAGCAATAAGTACTGGAAAGTATATAGAGAAACCAGAAGCCTCAGATGTAGCCAATGGTGCAGTTGCTTTGGACAGCATTTAGGAAATTCTTTGAAATGTTAACTGTAGAGTTAGCATATTTCCCAGTAATTCTACTTCAGAATATATATTCCAAGATACACAGCCGTGTCCACACAAAAATTTGTTCATGAGTGTCCAGAATATTATTATTCCTAAAAATACAATCTTAGAGAGTACTAAAGAAGACACATTTCCTGGCAATGAACTATTACTCAGTTATACCTAAATAATACACATATTATACATACTGTACATGCTACAATGAAAATATAGGCAAAGCAAAAGAATTCAGTTACAAAAGGCCACCTCCTGTTGTGTTATTTCATTAGTATGAAATGTCTCAAATAGGCAAATCCATAGAAAAAGAGTAATAGGTATGTAGTTGTCCGGCATTGGAGAGTTGAGAGGAAATGGGTACGTAGTTTCTTGTTGCAGAGATGAAAATACTTTAAAATGGATGGCAAGGATGGGTACCCAATCTTGCAAACTTAAGGAATTTTGCATGTCCTATTGTGTGTTAATTACTTGTACATCAACAAAATGGCCAAAAGAAATAATAGATCATCTGTGTTTATTGATGCACATTTCATCACTACTAGGAAAGGAAAGAAGAGGAGCAAGAATGATAATGGAGACTGTTCCAGGGATGAAAGCAGAGGCCAATTTGGTGGATGCATGCGTTTAATTAATGTCGAGAATTTAGACTGGATAAATATGACTTGGAATTCAAGGAGGTGTTCCCTTCTAGAATTGATTTTTCAAAATCTGTTTTTATTTCTTTAATTTTTTTTGTTATTATTAAGATGCAGTTCGGAGGGGTTTCCATCTCATAAGTCAGGTAATGAGTACAAATCATTTTGGACAATGTCACCTCTTCCTTCACTTTTCTCCAGTTTCCCTCTCCCGTCCTTGCCCACAAGTTGTACAGTTCATTTCCCACATAGTGTTCACTGAATACTATGGCTACATTTGTTCACCCTCTCTCTCTTCATTTCTGTTCCCCTCTTTGCCCTACCAAAAGAAAAATCCCCACAGGAAAAATACACAATACTACCGTCACCAACCCCTACTACCACGAAAAACCCCCCCCAAAACTAAAAACCCCAACACCCATGTTTCCATTTCCTGCAATTTATTTAGATAAATAGTATTTTAAATGTTCAGAGGAATTATGCCTTTGGGTTCCTCCCCTAAGAGTATCCTCCTTTAGTCTAACTCTGTGTGTGTGTGTGTGTACGTCTGTGTGTGTGTACGTCTGTGTGTGTGTGTGTGTGTGTGTGTGTGTGTGTGTGAATGTCCAGAGTTCTGTGTAAGCTACCATGTCCAGTTGTATTTTAGTTCCAGCTTCTACATATGAGAGAAAACATGCACTGTTTGTTACAATCATGGGTGAATTTTTTTCTGATGAGCTAGCTTTAAATTTTTGTTTACTTTAAAAAGCAGGTGAGTTGCTTTGAATTGTTTTTCAGAATATATCTTAGTAGGAGGAAATGGAGAGAGCAGGTGGAAGTCAGAGAAACTAATGGTAAAGAAGGATTGAATTAAGCTGGTTGCTATGGGAAAAGAATGAATAGGAGGTAAGATATTAGGACATCCTATCTGGTAAAGTAAGCTGGACTAAGCCCCAGTACTGTTTAGTAATTTGGATTCCCTATGGATATTACTATCATGGTCTTTGTCACATCTTGGGTTTTCTGACCTCAAGAAAGAATTATTTAGGATCTGATTTTGAGTTATTTGTCTGGCCAGGTAATAGTTGGTCATAGTTACTTGATAAAAATAGCTAAAAACAATAGATTAAAAGATCATTTAAAGCAAGGTGATCGTGATGGATGCCTGTAATCCTAGCTATTCAGGGCTGAGATCTGAGGACTGTGGTTCAGAGCCAGCCTGAGCAGGAAAGTCCTTGAGACTCTTACCTCCAATTAATCACCAAAAACTGGAAGTAGAGTTGTACCTTAAGTGGTAAAGCAATAGCCTTGAGCAAAAAAGCTTAACGACAGCACCCAGGCTGAGTTTAAGCTCCAGAACTGGTACACAAAAGCATAGAAAACTCTTTTAAATTTGGAAAGCATCTAAGAGTTTGTAGAGTAAAAGGAATTAGCCAGTGACACTCTGAGAGAAACCTAGGGGAAAAAACCCTCAGAGAAGTCTTTGTCTTGACAGGATTTGCTGAACTCCCTTTACTCCTAAACTCTGGTTTTCATACCTATAGGTAACAGAGACTAGAAGATAAAGCCCAGCATGAATAAAAGCATGAAAAGTGAGAATTCACAGAAAAAAATGACAGCAAGGACAGATCAGCAAAATCCTCAAATATTATCTAACTGGACACACACACAAAACTGATGTTTATTATACTTTAAAAAGTTCAAAGTAAACTTACAAATATCTTCAAGAATGTGCAACTGTAAAAATTTGGATTTGGAAAATAATTGAACTCATAGAAATGAAAATTACACAAATCACACTAAGAACTCATGGATTCAATAACAGATTAGACACAACTGTAGAGAGGATTAGTAATCTAGAAGATCAAATTTATCTAGAATAGAACGTAGAGAAGAGTGTTGAGTAGACTTACAACGGAAGACCTGAGAACCTCCCATTTGTCCTGTCCTTGCCAAGGTCTGGGGCACACTTCCTTTCCTAAGGTGAGAAGGCACACTTGAGTTAAAGAGCCTTTGGCACCTTTGAGATACTCTGCTATTCTGGGCCTTTACAGGTACATGTGTGAGGATCTACTGGGCTCCTAAGGGTCAGTGGAGACAATGGATAAAGCCCGGAATGAATAAAACCAGAGCTTGGTGCTTTATGATTAGTGGCAAAAGATACATCATTTCTACAACTGCTAGCAGGGTTAATAGTGGAAAACAGAGTTTCTTATCCCAATGAGATCTAGAGAGCTGATAAGCCAGGTAGTGGTGATAATTGTCATAATGGAAAACCATATTTCTTCATCTATTTTTCAATTTCAGCACATAGGCCATGACCTTTCATTAGAGGAGAGGCTGTGTTCCCCTGAGAAATGACCCACAATGCCCTCACTAAGTCACTATCCCACAGTACATCCTCCAGTTTCTATGTATCATTTGTCAGGGATAGGAGTAAGGAGTGGTGGAATGCATATGCTTTTAAAGGACTGTATGCCGTAACATTGAGCTCATATTGATGCCAGCATACACCCTAAATGTCATCATGGCTTTCTATTGAGGGTGAGACTCATGGAAACCAGGAGATAAATAAAGTTCTGCCCAAATCTCTCTCATTATGGGTCTGATATACCTGAGGACCCACCCTGCAGTTGTTAACCCAGGCTTTGCTTATAGAATTAGTATAGATGTATAGTATAGCTGCCAGGACCCTCTGACCTATGGGATAAAGCCATTCTTGTAGAAAGAACAAAATAGAAACCCTTGTAACTTATGTCTTCTTGCCTTTGGGAATTGCATAGATTAAACAGTTCTAGCTTCAACAGACTTAAGGTTGCAAACGTAGAGTTCCTATCACATGTCTGGGTTTTGGATGATGGCATAAGATAATGAATTACTGTAGTTCAAACCAGGTATGTTAGCTTCAATTGCTGAATTTGCAACTGTTCCTGGCATTTGGTATGTGATTATTGATCTGGAAGCTATCTTCTTGATCGTATCTACAGAAAGGCTCATACTAATTGGCCCCCACATGGCAGCCTGGCAGCAAATGCCCACAGTGCCCCGGGCTGTGTTCACTCTCTCATAATGTCTCTGAGAGCTTCTAAGTAGATGCAATGAACAGGTGTCCTAGATGCCCTGGAAAGGCATGCGTGTAGGCATGTGGTCTCTAATTACTCTCCCCATACATATCTGCTTTATTTGCCATCTTTTCATCCTCTGCACACAGCCAATGATGGCTCCTGTATTCAAGTACTCCATCTAAGTGATCAGCACAGACCAATTAGAATCATTGAGACCCAGTTACAAATCCTTGGGAGAGAGAATTTGGTTGGCTGTGCTATTTGACAAGAGCTATTTGCCACTGGCCGCAGAAGATTGTTCCAAGAATTTGCAATTGATCTGCAGTAAACCATGAAGTATGTATCTTTTGGAAATCTGAAACTCAAGTCTTTGTTGATCTCTGTTGGTCAATTGGAAGAAGGGGATATAACTCATGATCATGGGAGAGACAGGCCAGGCCATAGGAGCAGGATTTTCAGAATCCATCTAGAGAACAGAATGGATTGATGATGCCTTGAGAACCATCCCTCTACTTAACATATAGTTATGGGAGAATTCAATGACATCATATCATAATATGAACACTCTTAACACCTGGCAAATTCTTTCTTTTAGTTGCCTCTATTTTAATGAAACTTTTGCAGATTTGGTATCAGGTAAAATTTGGCCGAAAGTCAAACTGCCATAGAAGAGTTGTTTTGAAGTTTAAGTAGTAGTTTAAGAAAATCCTTCTACATGGATTTAAATGACACTCAGATGTGTGTCAGATTCAAATCTTAATCTATAGGTTAAGGTAGCAAGAAATATCTCATAGATTTCCTTTTTGTTCATGCTGTTTTGTTTGATTTGAGAGTCTTACTTCGGAGTCCAGGCTGGTCTTGAGTTCACTATTTAGCCCTAAATAGCTTTGAACCCTTGATCCTCCTACCTTAGCTTCCTAAGTGCTGAGATTGTAGGTGTGTTCCACCACACCTGGCTCCAATATCACAGCTCTTTATTTTTTTAAAAACAACTTGGCTCTAAATCTTATATGCAGCCTTATGCTTGCATTCTTCCAGTCTGTGTACAAGTTCCTAGGTGTTTTACAGGGCCATGTCTGGTGATGGCTGAGATGCCCCTTGTCCCCTTTTAGACTTCTTCAGGTCCAGGTGCTTTACCTGAGGATCTGGTGAGATGAGCCCTTGTGCCTGTGTCTTATATGTCTAGAAGCTCCATATGACTGGTCTCTGAGCATGTACCTCTGTCAGACCCTCTGGGTCTGATTGACTGTCTATATTTTTGCTATACCTATATATGTCCCCATATTGCTGCCCTTTCTATCCAAGTCTCTTCCTTCCTCCTCAGGGAAGCCTCATGTAATCTCTTCTGTGAATTTAGGTCCTCTTTCCTGGCCCCTCTACAAGAGTAAGGAGTTTTTAATGCTAAAAAATTTTATTCTACTGCTGCTTTCGTCCTGAAAAACTTCAAATATCCACAGAAACACAGAATTCATATCTGAAGGAAATATCCTAACAGAAATGTCTCTCTCCTTCCTATCTCCTTTACTAGGAAGAGGAGATTTGAGAATTCCTAGAAGTCAAAGAAGCAAAAATAAAAGAAGTCATAGAGCTGTAGAAGGGGAGGAGCATTAGAGGTAGAAGAAGAAGAGCATAAAATGGTATCTCTTATCTAGATGAGGCTTGACTTCAGGGAGTGGGTGCTGTCCCTGAGCTTTGTCACTCATAGCTAGTTCTCTACCACTGGCAAAGCAGCTTTACTCTTGGCTTCTTTGGTAGTTAATTGGAAATGAGAGTCTCGCAGACTTTTCTTCTCAGGCTAGCTTCGAACCACCATCCTCAGGCCTCAGGATTACAGGTGTGAGCCACTGATGCCCATTCTACACATTTGCTTCTGTGACCTTCACCTGATGTTATTTCGTCTCCTTGAACGAGTGGCTGTGGCCAAATAGAATGATGTGCACTAATTGGTCAGGTTTTCTGGTCTAGGCCTGCCTGCCCTGATCTCTGTCAAGATTCAGCCTCCAATTCTTCCCATTGGGTAGAGCTAGGATGCTTGAGCAAGATACCAGAACCTGGTGAGGCTTGCCTCTCTAAGGACAGAGAAACACACCTCTACCAAATTTATAATAGATCATTCCAGAAAGATCATGCCTTTAGAACTCAAAGCCCCAAATGAGGAATTGGGTAGCAGGACAAAGCAGAAATAGGACTTTTTCTTTCAGTGCTGGGGATTGAACCCAGGGCCTTGGACATGCTAAGCAAGTGCTTTACCTCTGAATTACACCTAAACTCAAGATTATTAACACCCTCCAAACTCACAGATGAGAGAGCCATGGGACTAAGACAGAATATAACTTACTCACCTTCCCAAGTGCCGATGGGATTGTGGTCTATCTCCAGAGCCAATGCCTCAATTATAACATGATTCTGATAAAGTTATAAAGTTACATTCAGTTATCATATTTCAAGGAGATGAAGAAACCTGTCTTTGCCATTTAACATCTCTGCAGTTTGGAATGTGTCATATAATAGATGTGATAAGAATATATAGTAGATACCTAATTGACAGCACTTTTTTTCTTTAGCAGCATATAAATAATAGTTGCATCCCAAACAAGTCATGTAGGAGTTGGTGAAGTGCTGTATCTTTTCCACAGATATTTATAATGCTCCTTCTGGATGGCAAGCAGCTGTTCTGAGCTCACCATGCAGTGGGGGTAAAGAGATAGACACACAGGTAACCATGACCCACAACACAATGGGAAGTGGGCAGTGGAAGAGAGTCATGCCCAGGAAGGCACGAGAAGGCACAGGCAGGGCCCCAGCCACAGGAAGACACCGAAGGGCTGGAGCAACAGGTGGGTACCGAAGGAGATGATTATGCAGAGAGCAAAAGTAGCTCCATCTTGAAGGAAGGCCAAAGGTATTTAACATCTTTTGATGTAATGATGCTGGTCCACTTGAACCTTGAGTGCTGTGCTGAGTATATCACAAAGAGGAGCTATTTAACTTGGAGAAGTAAGCCAAATCCCATTTTGGAAGTCTCCTTCTGGAAACTGAGTACATGGTGAGCTAAACTGGAGTCTGGTTAGGGGACGTGGCAGTCACACAGGACAGTGAAAAGAACTTGAACTCCATGAGGAGTCAGTATCTAGATGAAGAAGGGGTGGGTGTGGTTATTTAGAAATAATAAAGAAAGAAGTGGTGAATAGGTTTAAGGGTGAAGGAGAGAGAGAGAAATCAGGATAATTCACCCATCTGGTTTGGACACTTGGGTAGCGATGCTGCTAATTTATGTAGAGAACAAAGGAAAAGGACTTTTAGAAAGCAAAAAAGGCATGTACAACTCTGTGAATGCTGAGAGTTCTGAAAGAGAAGGAGGAGGCATTTGTGACAGTGAAGACGAAGTCTAGAGGACAGATTGAGACATCAGTGATACTGGAAGTAAAGCTAGAAAGTCAGAGGATCAAGGACTCTTCTGAGTATCACCTGTTCAGTGGCTAATGGGGTAATCAGAACTCAACACATGATCGGTACCCACCAAACATTTTCCATCAGGCAAATAGAGTAACCACATTACCTGTACAGTGTGTGTGTGTGTGTGTGTGTGTGTGTGTGTGTGTGTGTGTGTGTGCCCACATGCGTACGTGCCAGTACTGGGCTTGAACTATGGTAGTTGGCTTTTGAGCTTAAGTCTGGTGGTCTACCATTTGAGCCACACCCTCATTTTTAGCTTTTTGCTGGTTGAATGGAGATAATTGTCTCATGGGTTTTTCTGCTTGGGCTGTCTTCAAACCATTATCCTCAGATCTCAGTTTCCTGAAGATCTAGGAATACAAGTGTGAGCCACTGGCTCCCACCTGCACTGGTTGTTGAGTATTTACTTCTTACAATGACATAACAGGTATATACTATTATGATTCAATTTTATACTATAGAAAATGACAGCCGAGATTAGAAAATGGCAGCAGAGAGAAGCTTAGTAACACATTTCCAGAGCTAGAAAGAGATAAAGGTAAGATAAAGCTAAGAAGTCTGGCTTCAGGGCTTGAACTGTATGCTTTGGCTATGATTTTTTTTTTGTTTAAAATTAGATTTTTGTAATTGATCACGAGAAAAGGTTAGCTCATAAAAATTTAATTCTAGATTGCTTGAAATATTATTGTGTACCCATCAAATACAGAGTCACGGGACAAGATTTAGCCTAAACATCACCAGCTTACTAAAACTCTCATCAGCTCCTAGCCTTCTTCCAGTGTAAAGCTCGCCTGTTTCTAGACTCCCCATTCCCTACTGGTCTCCTTAGGATGCTATTAAAATACTTGCTACGTTGTGTTAAATAATTTTAACTTATGAATTCTTTCTAAGGGAAGAGACTATATATTATGCTCTCTGTATCCTCAAATGGCTAACACCGTATGTGGAATAAGTAGTAAGTATAAATGATTGCTATTGGAAGGAAGGAAGGAGGGAAGGAAGGAAGGAAAGAAAGAAAGGAAGGAAGGAAGGAAGGAAGGAAGGAAGAAAAGAAGGAAGGAAGGGAGGGAGGGAGGGAAGAAGAAAAGACTAAAAAAGGGAGGATGAAAGAAGGGAGAGAAGTAGGAGAGGAGGGACAGAGGGAAGGAAGGAAGGACATGCTTCATTCATTATTTTACTAGCATTGACAAAGGACATTACTGTAAACACCACTTACCCTTTCCTCTGAGTTTTCAGTCTAGCTGCAATGCAAACTGAACTCTGCCTAGCTTCCCTTTGTGTGCAGATCCTTGCTGTGAGAAGTGCTGGCCAGAGGTGATTCAGTCCATCTGCCTCCCAACTGCGACCACAGAGCCTAGTGTTCGATTTCCAGGAGAAGCTCCTCCATGTCTGTAGAGGAATCTTCCACGTGCTTTCCCCCAAAGCTGGAGCGAGACATGATTGTCACGTGCTGGACCCTCGAGTTCCTGCCAAGATCGGACATCCCCTTGGAATTCCTTATATCTACGATCTCAGTCCCGCCCCCCTCGATGAGAAAGAAGATGAGAAGATGAGATGAAATGGGATCTAGGAATGCTCAGGACATCTCCATTCAGCCCTTGTTTTCTAATGGCTTATTTCAATTACTTTTTGCTATGCATTTATTCAGGATGAGAAATAACCTTTAGAATCATGGCTACATGTGGTTAGTGTTTGCTGTAAGGGGTGGGGTATCCATTTCTCCATCATGTGCAGCAGCTGTAATATCTCATTACAGGCCTTCCCTTTATTTAATAAAAAAAAATAGTATTGCTCTACTTAACAAAATTATCCTCATCCCCCTCCTACAAACCCCTGATCTGTGGTTTCAATGCCTTTTCACATAATAACTCAAAATGGTTTGCATGTGATACCAGTTAGCTGTTGAATCTGCTTTCAATCCAGTTGCTTCAGATTGTGTTTTCACTGTGAGCCATTAGTCACCAAATGTTGACAAGCATTTGTAAAGATGCCATTCTCCCCCTTTTGTTTATATGCAAGTGTAGCGACTCCAATGATTTATTTATGCCTTAATTAAAATTTGTGGATAGACTGGTGATTTTTAGCAGGGACTTTTCTAATTTGTGGGCTCCTGAAAGAAAAAAAATCAATAACCTGATACCATTTATGTTTTTATAGTTGCCCTAGGCATTTATAACGTAGACCTGCCACTCACCTGTAGTCTCCCTCTAAGGAGAGTGATTCTGGCCACATAAATCTCCCCCAGAGGCTGAGAGGGTCTATATTTTAGAGTCACTTCCCTCTGTGTCAGCTGTAAGTGAGATGTTACATACTTTCCATTCTCTGGTATTCATGGCAAAGCACAAAGGCTAAAATTAATATTGAAAGTAAATTGATGGACTGTAAATTTTATAATACTTGACCCAATCTGTAATGAATGCCTAGAATTTTAATAATTTAAACCCATTGATTTTGGTCCCTGCATATTGCTCTCCACACTGAAAATGTACCCCATAGGGTCTTTGGAAGGAACATACCCCAAATGCCAAGCTTTTATGGGAACTTAATATATTCGACAATGCAGGTGCATAAATCTCCATGAAATTGCACCGAGCTAATGCATTTACTGGTGCACACAATTCAGTAACTACTTTGTAAAAGTCCAAATAAAGATAGATAAGACAGGTAGATATGGAGAAATAATGAGTAAATGTTCCAATGTATATTAACAAGATGAGGTTATTGCCTTCACAAAGTGATCAGCCTAACTGGAAAAGAATTAATTAATTTTCAAGGCATTGGGAATGGTTTTAATTGCTGTTTTTCAAAGTCTTGGGAAAATGAGCTGTTTTTGCATTGTCTGCCAAGCCCAAATTATCTTCTCCCACCAGCCAGGGATGGGGGAAGGGTGCGTGGGGCAGAGTGACAACACAGAAGGTGAGAAGACCAAAGTTTAGCTTTGTTCACCATTTTGGCTAGCTCAGTACAGGCACGGGTGACAAGGGAAACTTGTTTTATGTTAGAAGGACCCCATGTGACGTCCCATAGCGCCCCGTCTCTCAGTGTTCCTCTGTAGCGCCCCGTCTCTCAGTGTTCCTCTGCACACTCATATTCCTGTGCTTGACTTCCCCCCTTTCCTCTGCTCTCCCTCTTCACATCTGTGGTTTTTGCAATTCAGCTCTGGGAACGTTCAAGTTTGCATTGCAGCATGTTGGAAACATCTGGCTATTGTCTACTAGGAAGACCCTCCCTTGCCTTCCTTGGAAGACAGTTTGGATGTTTTCCTAGGAGCAGTGTGTGTGTGTGTGTGTGTGTGTGTGTGTGTGTGTGTGTGTGTGTGTGTGTGTGTGTGTGTGTGTGTGTGTGGTTGAGATACAGAGGCTTGAACTCAGGGCCTGAGCACTGTCCCTTATCTTTTGTTTGCTCAAGGCTGTGCTCTATCACTTGAGCCACATACGATGCCTGCTCTCAGTCACTATGGTAGCAATGTGAATGAATGTATCCACTATGGGAATCTATATGGAAGTGCCTCAGAAAAGTAAAAAATGAACTGGTGTGACTCAGGGGGGTTGAGACCTGAGGAGTATGGTTTGAAGCCAGCCCCAGCAGGAAAGTTCATAAGACTCATACCTTCAATTAACCACCCAAACAAACAAAAAAAAAGCCAGAAGTGGATGCATAGTTCAAGTAGCAGAGTGCTAGCTTTGAGCAAAATAGCTCAGGGACAGTGCCTAGACCTGAGTTCAAGCACCAAGACCAGCACCAGAGCAAACAAATAAAAACTGAAAATAGATCTACCTCTTGACCTCACCATTCTTGGGCATATATCTGAAGGAGTCTAAATCAACATACAAGAAAGATGCTTGCATACCCATGTTTACTGCAGCTTTATCTACAATAGTTAAGCTATAAAATCACCAGAGGCACCCGACAACCAAATAATAAAGACAATATGATAAATACATGCCATAGCATGCTTGCCATAAAGAAAAATAAGAATATATCCTTTGCAGGAAGATGAATGGAACTTGAGATCATTATGTTGAGTGAGAAAAGCCAAGTTCAAGATCCAAATATTGCATATTTTCACTCCTTTGCAGAACCTAGTCCTAAAAATGTGAGTGTGTATATGTGTGTGTATGTGTGTGCACAGGCATGTGTGTAACATGAATCTGACTGTGTGACTATTTGAGGTGAAAAAGGGAAGGAGAAAGAGGGAAAGAAAAGTTGAATGATATTGAGTTGAAGTATATGGTTTTGTGATAAAAGTAGAATAAGGAAGCTCACTGAAAGCTTTTGAACAATAAAGATGTATAGAGAAAGGGAAATAGCAATAGATGAATTAATGTGACTAAATTGTGATATGCTCATGTGAATTACGGCATTGGAATCCCTTTGTATGAGTGACATGTACTAAATAATAATAAAAAAGAATTGCAGGGGACAGGCACCAAGAAAGTGAATGAGTGTGAATATGGTATAAAAATAAAACAATGAGACTTGTTGATATTATTTAAGAATAGGTAAGGACAGGAGATGGAGGGAGTTAATTGACTGGGGTACATTGTATGCATGCATGGAAACAGCATAATGAAACCCCACCTTTCACAAATAATATATGTTAATTAAAAAAAAGAAATATAGCCAAGCACCAGCAGCTCATGTCTGTAATCTTAACTACTCAGCAGGCTGAGATCTGAGGATCATTGTTTGAAGCCAGCCCATGCAGAAAAGCTTATGGGACTCATCTCTAACCATCAAAAAAAGTGGAAAGTAAAGCTGTGGCTCAAGTGAAAAAGCTAAGAAACAGCACTGAGACCCCAAGTTTAAGTCCTAGCACCAGTGCACATCATGTACTTGTGAGCAAACACACACACACACACACACACACACAAAGTTGACAAACAAACTTCCTGATTCCAAAGCTTATTATGAAATCATAATACATAAGGCAGACTGGTATTAGGAAAAAGATGGGGGTCGAGATGAATAGAATAGACATGAAAGCTGAAAAGCAAGTCCTTACACTTATGTAATTACGGATCATTGATTTTCAACAAGGGAACTAAGAGCTAAAATAACTCGGCGATGAAAGATAGACATTAGAAAAAATAAAGCTGGAACCTCTATCTCACATCATATACTCACATCATATACATCATAACTCAAAATGATTTAGAGGCATAAATGTAGGCATGAAAACTAAACTCTCCTAGAGCAAAACAAGAGTTTTATGAGCTTAGGTTAGGTGATAGATGCAAGTGATCACCTAAGAAATGGCTATTTAATTTTACATTGATTAATAAAAAAAAACCCAAAACCATTTGTGCTTCAAAGTACACGACCACACAAGTGA
The DNA here is from genome assembly GCF_019054845.1 of Dipodomys spectabilis. Classification (NCBI taxonomy): domain Eukaryota; kingdom Metazoa; phylum Chordata; class Mammalia; order Rodentia; family Heteromyidae; genus Dipodomys; species Dipodomys spectabilis. Next base: position 58,189,649 of record NW_024870679.1, read on the forward strand.
AACTGAAAATCATATAATTCGATAAGGAATTTGTGTCCCTAATGATCCAACTTTCCCAAAGCACCCCAACAGGTGCTCCACAGTGAAGAATCTCCATTGAGCTTGCTGTGGGCTGGCCACTTCCACAGAGAAGGCCTTCCATTTTCTCAGAATCCACAGTCTGTGTTGGAGCCAAACTCGAGGGTTACATGGAAGTCTCATCCACTAAAGGAGCCAGAAATCAGACTACTGCTGCCACCAGTACAAGAACAAGATTCAAACAATGTATAGAAAATCTCTCCTAACTTGCAAAATCACTGACCAGCCTTAGCTGTCAGAACTTGAGTAGAACCAGCTGGAGCCCGGCAGCAACTACAACATTCCAAGATTCATTCACACTTCAAAGATTTATTGAGTGCCTACTCTGTGCCAGGCACTGATATAAAAGGTAAGGTGTTCATCTCCTTAACTTATAGGGCTTATAGAATTCTAACAGACTGTTATCCTTGTGAATTGTGGGGTGAACACTACCACCTTTTGCCTCTACTCTTCTTATCTTCCTTCATTGTCTATTGATAATCCCAGCCACATTCCACAGGACCTCATGCATTCTAATTATGAGTCAAGAGCTGGAGTTTCAGAGCCATTTTGCTCTTCATTTAACAAATATTAATTATGTGTTAATCATGTATTGCTCTAGACTTGTATCTTGTACATGCCAGGTACTGTTCTAGGTGCTAGAGAATTGGGTATCTGTTAGGTATCAGGTACTGTTCTAGGTGCTAGAGAATAGGGTATCTGTTAGGTATCAGGTACTGTTCTAGGTTCTCTAGGTTCTACTATGGTAGAACCATTGTCTTCCTTCAATGTAAGGAAGACCATAACAAGAAAATATAAATATCTAGTTTATGTCAGGCTATGGTAAGACTAAATTTAGGGTAATAGGAAAAAGACAGACTGCATATTATGGTGAGATCCTAAAAGCTATGAGCAAATTTCTCTCCGAGGAGTTGAAATCTAAGCAAAGATCTTAACAAACTTGAGGAAGTGAGTCACGCACAACTGGATGTACTAAACACTTCCAGGATGCCTGATACAAGAATCTTTCAATCATTAAAGCCTGTTTGGCCCATACAGGAAAGAGCAGAAAGATCAGAGTGACTGAAACACATTGAGAAGGAGGAGACTGGTAGGAAATCAGGTCAGCTAGGTGGTCAGAAGCCAGAGCAAGGTGAAGGCTATAGTTTCTGGGTCTTTAAGGAGATGTTAGTAAATGGATTGTTAATTTAATGATTGTAACCAAACGTTTATCTTTCTTTCATGTAACGATTATCTAGTTCTATTTTCTCTAGGGTTTCTTAATCATTAGTTTAAAAATCTGAACATAAACACATTTAATCTAAATTATACCCCTAAGAATAGTTCCTGGAATGGGGTCAAACTGACTTCTCTTTTAGATCCATCTATACGGTGGAGCTAAGTTGTTCTGTCCTATCTGGCTGAGAGAGGATTCAGTAACAGTAGATATAAAGGTGCCTGAAGCTCAGATTTTAGCTCTGTGTGATCAGAGTACAAGGTAGTGGAGGCTTGGGAGATGAGGTTCTTGAAAGGAGACCAGGGCTAGCTCATGTGGGCACTGGGTAGCAAGCAAAATAGATGATGAGATTTTTATTTTCACTCACGATGAGGCCTCTTGGAATGGAATTTAAGTGTAGAATGGGTTTGGAAAGGTAATAAGTGGGGAAGGCTATGGGAAGGACAGGAGACAACACTTCCAGACAGGCCACTGCAGATTTCTTGGTGAAAAATGATGAGAGTGTCTATGGTCTACAAATATTTTCTCCCATTCCACAAGTCGTCACTTGACCCCACATTGTTTCCTTGGCTGCAAAGAAGCTGTTTACTATTTATTTGTTTGTTTATTTATTTATTTATTTATTGTGCTGGTCCTAGAGCTTGAACTCAGGGCCTGGGCACTGTCCCTGAGGTTTTTTTTTGTTTGTTTTTTTTTTTGCTCAAGGCTAGTGCCACTTCTGGCTTTTTCTGAGTCATTTATTGGACACTCCTACCCAGGCTGGCTTTGAACCACAATCCTCATTCTGAGAAGCTAGGATTACAGGCATGAGCTACCAGTATCTGGCATTTGATTTAATCTTATTTACCCATCTTCCCTTGTGCTTTTGGATTCATGTCCAAAAAGTCATTGCCCAAACCAATGTCTTGAGGAAATTTTCCTATACTAGTGGTTTTATGGCTTAGGTCTTAGAATCAGTTAGCTATAAATATGTGGATTTATTTCTCAGATTGTTATTCTTTGGTATTGTGTGTGTGTGTGTGTAGAATGTTTAAGATCTCCTCTCCTGGAGGTACATATAATGTTGTTGGCTATATCTCATGTTGTACATTAGATCTCCATAACTTATCCATCTTATAACTGTATAAAAGTTTGCACATTTTGATCATCCTGATTCCTCATCTCATAGGCCTCCAAAACCCTGCTTTAGTATTTCTATGAGTCCAATCTTAGATTCTATGCCTAAAGTGACATATAGTATATTTCTTTCTCCATCTGACTTGTTTCATTTGCCTGATAGGATTTTCCTTTCTTATACAAGCATCATATTTCATTGTGTACATGCCACATTTTTCTTACCTATGAATCTGTTGATGGACAGTAAAGTCATGTCCATGTCTTTAACTACTGTAGATAATGATGACATAAGAAACATTTGAGCACAGCTATCACAAATATCCCAGATCTGACACACTGGATTTTCTTTTCTTTCTTTCTTTTTTTGTTGGCCGTGGGGCCTGAACTCTGGGCCTGGGCACTGTCCGTCAGCTTTTCAGCTCAAGGCTAGCGCTCTACCACTTAAGCCACAGTGCCACTTCTAGCTTTTTCTGTTTATGTGGTGCTGAGGAATCAAACCTAGGGCCTCATGTATGCAAGATAAGCACTCTACCACTGAGCCACCTTCCCAGCCCCTGGATTTTGTTTTCTTCTGATGTATACTCAGGAATGGGATTGCTGGGTCATATGGTGGCTGAATTTTTCACTTTTTGAAGAACTTATATTGTTTCATGGTGGCGGTACCAACTTAGCGTGCCACCAACAGTGCACATGTCCCCTTTTCTCCACATCCTCTTCCACACTTGTTGTCTCTTGTCCTTTTCATAATAGCCAACAACCAAAAGGTCATGAAGTGATGCTTCACTGTGGCTTTGATTTGCATTTCCCTGGTGGTTTGTGATGCTGAGTGACTTCATATACTTGTTGGATAATGCATGTCCCCACTGGAAAAAAGTCTGTTCAGGGCTTTTACCTTCTTTAAAATCAGATTACTTGGTCTTTTTTTTTGCTATTGATTTGTATAAGTGCCTTATATATTTTGGACATTAAGCTCCTATTAGATATATAGTTTGCAAATATTTTCTCCCATTTCATGCATTGTCTTTTATCTTGTTGACTATTTCCTTTGCTATGCAGAAGCTTTTAAGTTTGATATAGTTCTACTTTTTTACTTTGGGTTTTGTTTACTCATGCTTTAGATATCATATATAAACATGTGTATTTCAGATTTTAGTAATTATATAGTACTGCATATAAAGCTATATTAATTATGGGGCCTATAGTGATATAGTTTATCATTATATAAATATAATATGTATTATACAATTATATATTAAAATTGTATAATTATAAAAGTTATAATTTATAGAATAACATATAATTATTATATTATATATGTAATTATATATTATATATTATGTATATATTATAATACATAATTAAATGTTATATTACATATTATATTTGTATATATTTACAGTTACATAATTATATAATATATAAATTATATAATAGATTACTATATAGATTACATAGGCTATATATAATTTATATAATTATATATAGACAGAACATTGCACAGTCTAATGTCAAGGAATTATTTCTCTGTGTTTTCTTGAAAGGTTTCTTTCTAAACTTTTTTTCCTATTTTTTTAAATATTTTTTTATTGTGAAAATACTGTACAGAGGTGTTACAATTACATGGGCAAGATAATGAGTACATTTCTTATCAAGCATTGTAGCCTCCTCCTTTGTTTCCCCTTCCCATCCCTTCCCTTCCTCCCCCCATCTCCCCTCCCAATCCTCTTCCCCCTCCACCAAAGTTGTAAAGTTCGTTTTCCACATAAGGACTTGTACATCTCATTGTTGCAATGGGTCCACCTGTATCCCTATTTAAATGATTTGTTTTTCTTAAAAGGTTTCTTTCTAAACTTCCTTTTCCTATTTTTTAAAGATTTTTTTTCTTAAAAATTTTTTTTATTGTTATTATAAAGATGATGTACAGAGGGGCTGCAGTTATATAAGCTAGGTAATGAGTACATTTCCTATGTTTTCTTTTAGAAGTTTTACAGTTTCAGGTCTTACTTTAAGATATTACCCCATCCTGAGTTTATTTTTGTGAGTGGATTGAGATTGAGGCCCACTTTTATTCTTTTGATGATAGCAATTCCATTTTCCAGCACCATTTATTAAAGAAATGATTCTTTCCTTGTTGTGTAACTTGGGCACCCTTGTCAAATGTTAGTTGACAACACATGTGTGAGTTTATTTCTGGGCTTTTGGTTCTATCCCACTGGTCCATGTGTCTGTTTATGCTGTGTTCTTCCAGCTGAGGCTTTATTCTCTTTGTTAAATGAAGGCAAGAGGGCAGAGCTTGGGAGGAAGTTTATCTCAGACCCTTTCCCTTCCTGCCCTCACCCACCCCAAACAAATCGAAACTGTCTACTTGTCAAGTGAAGCCTATGGTCAGGAGTGTATGTTTGGTTTTTTTCCGTTTTGTTTTTTTTTTTTTAGTTAGCTCATTAGTTAGTTGGCTCTTCCAGTTTTTCAGATTTTAGTAAAGATTTTTTTTTGCAACATTTATTGAAAGCATGCTCTGTATAATGTGTTTTATCAGTGGCTTTTTTTTTAGTACTATCTTTTCATTAGCCCCATTTTCCAAATGAAAACGAGGGGCTCAGGAAGGTAGATATGTTTCTCATTGTAAGTGAAGAACCAAAGCCAGCATGAAGGATTTTGAAGTTTAATTCCATTGTTCTTTGTTTTATGTTGGATGGCCAGCCTCGCTAAAGGCCTTGCCCTGTGACCACTTCTAACGAAAGATAAAAGTTTAGAATCCACCAAATAGAGACAGTGGATATCTAAATTAAAGCAGAGTTTATTTTTAACAAATGTCTGAGACAGTTACGCTGCTCTAGAATAATAGAACCATATCTTATGCATATATGCAGTTAGTTTTACATGAAGAGCAATAATTTGCATTGTATTCTATGCCCCCAAATTTTATATGCATGTATTTCTCTTTAAAATATTTTGGATGATGCAACCTCTGATTAAACATGGACATCTTGGTATCTGCTCCTGAATTTAAGGGTAAACTTTAACTGCAAGTGCCAAAATAGTCCCATTCATGTTGGTTCCACCCTCAGGACTTCATTTCCTAAGTGCTTCACCTTCTAATGCAATCACATTGGGGAATAGGTTACCACAAATGAATTTGGAGCAGGGGAGACATGTTCACCCTTCAAATAGTATTTCCCTAACACTCCTCTTCTCTGCCCAGAAAACTTGGCACTTTGCAGTGATTTTTGATAGAGCTGCTCTCCACATTCTCTGCCAGGGGGCTTTCTCCGCCATCACCCTCAAAATCTACTTGCCTTATGTCTTAGCCACTTAGGGATTGTGCTCTGCTTTCTATGTGTGTGTAGGGGCTGGGGAAGGACTCAAGCTCTACAGAAAACTAGTCTCTTTAAAATGTCCTCTAAGTGAAAGGTTCTGGGACCATCTCAGTTGGTGAATAGTCCATGTTTGTGTAGAAAAGACCTGGAATCATAAAACTTGACTTAATCCTTGTTGAATCCAGCATTTCCTAGTCTAGGAACCCTACCCTTCCCAGACTCCTATTGTGCCTATTAAGCTTCTACTTCCCAGGAGAGGGGTGTAAAGGCCTTAGAAGGAGAATGAAGGAATGATGTACCGTAGACTCAATGACCAGCCTGGAACACAAAGAAAGGTGGGAAGTTTGGGCAGGGGAAAAAAAAATGTGCCATCATAGCACATTACTGGTTCTTTTGCGTGACAGCCACCACCTAACTCAATCCTGGGCATGCACAGAGAGGAGGGCTAGCCAGCAGCCGAAGATTACCCTGGGGAATTTGGAAAATCTCCCAGCAGATATTCATCTGTTGGTTGGGAACTGAGTTCACCTTCCAGCTCTAATTTTCCCTGTTGTGTAACTTGATGAATGTTATTTAAATCATTCCACCTTTTTTTCCTCTAGCTCGGTGGATTAAATTAGATACTTTATGTAGATGGTCTCAAAAGTTAACAGGTTCTCTGGAGGACCTATTAAAACATTTCTTGCTGGATCTCACCTCCAGGGTTTGATTAAGTAGGTCTAGGTGCTAGGCTAATAATTGGCTTCTGACTAGTTTTCAGGCAATGGAAACTGTTGCTGGTACAGATCACACTTTGAGTAGCCTTGAACTAATCTAAGATGCTAATCAATAAGGTATGCATCCTAATGAATTCGTTTAATCTGTCTATTAAAATGATCATGTGCTTATGAGGTAAGGGTGATCTCTTACTGCTCCTGAACCAGTTGGAAGAAAATTTTTTGTTTCTATGGCAAGAGAATGATTTCCTTCATAGGTGAAAGTTTCAGGAAAGTACATGAAACGTGCAACCCTCCTTGAGCAGGCCCCTGGGGTGGCTGTGGACAGGGACCTCAGACGTTTCCTCTGAAAGTGCAGGGGTCACCTGCCATCTGCAGGGGACCGTTTCCTTTTAGGTATGCCATATTCCTTTCAGTTTCACCATTTATATTAACACACAATAGCTCTGACTAGCCCTGGAGGAAAAAAAAAATGCTCTTCCCTCTCCTCACCCCTCCCCATGGTTATAGATAGAGGTTAGAAATATCAGAACTAGGCCTGTTCTGTCAAGTATGGTTGCTACTAGCTCCATGTAAGCATTTTTTAAGATGAATTTATATTTTAAAAAATCAGATCCAGTCTGGGAATGTGGCTTAGTGGTAGAGTGCTTGCCTAACATGTTCAAAGCCCTGGGTTTGATTCCTCAGTACTACATAAACAGAAAAAAGTCAGAGGTGGTGCTATGGCTCAACTGGTAGAGTGTGATCCTTAAGCAAAAATAAAAGCTCAGAACAATGCCCAGGCCCTGAGTTCAAGCCCCAGGACTGGCAAAAAAAAAAAAAAGAGAGAGAGAAATCAGTTTCTCGGTCCCATTCCAAGGTCCTTGGTGGTCACAGGTTCTGTGGACTCAGCTAACTCAGAGAAATTTTTGAGGAGAAATTGCATTGATACTAAATAGGTACAGATTTCTTTTTTTTCTGGCCAATCCCTAACCAATATAGTATAACAACTATGCATATAACATTTGCGTTGTGTGAGGTGTTGTAGCAATCTGGAGATGATTGTCATGACTCTCATTCCACAGGTGAAGAAGGCTGATGAGGCTCTGAAAGACTGTGTTCAAAGTAGAGAAGCCAGTTTTCTGTCTCCCTTGGGATCTAATGCCTAGAATTTGGTGTGTGCCAAATTTCTTTCTCCTTTTACCATTCAGAATGCATACCTAACCAGGCGTTGGTAGCTCATGCTTAGAATCCTAGCTACTCAGGAGGCTGAGATCTGAGGATCCAGTTCAAAGCCAGTGAGGGTAGAAAAGTCCATGCGACTCTTATGTCCAATTAACTACCAGAAAATCAGAAATGGTGCTGTGGCTTACAGTGGTAGAGTGGTTGCCTTGAGCAAAAGAGCTCAGAAGGGACAGCACTCAGGCCCTGAGTTCGACTCACGACCACCACCAACAACAAGAAAGAATGCTTACCTTTAAGCCAGGCCCATAGAAATGTAGGTCCCATGGTTTCCCTTATTTGCATTAACTAGTGTATGTCTAGGACAAGCAGAAAAGGTCAAACGCTATGTACATATGACCATATAAGATGATGGTAAAAGAAATGAACCCCAAGATGGGGACACAAGAGGTTTTTATCTTTGTTGCTGTTGTTTTTAATGTACTTATAATGTACTGTGTGATTTGTTGCTTTTGTATGTTCTTCCCCCATGGTATAACCCCTGTTTTCACTGTATTTGATTCCAGTGCCCTGCATCTTGTATATACATTTTTCTAATTTGGGGAGGGGAAGGGAAATAACAAAATGCTGAAACAAGGATACAGATTGACCCATTGTAACAATGAGATGTACAAGACACTATGATGAAAACTAACTTTACAGCTTGGGGTGGGGAAGGAGGGAGGAGTTGGAGAGGTGGGAAGAGGAGGGATGGTAGGGAAGAAACAAAAGAGGGGGTAACAATGCTCAATAGGAAATGTACTCATTACTTTACACATGTAACTGTAATCCTTTTGTACAGTTTCTTTACAATAAAAATATATATTAAAAAAAAACAGAGAATGCTTACCTTTAGTTTCTACTTTTCTCATATCCCAGTGTCCCTGCAATAGAGGCATGGTAAAGATTATGATTTCTCTTTTTATAAGTAATCTAACAATGATTTTTTTCTTTGTTTCTCTCTTTATGGTGTGCCAGTACTGAACTCAGGGCTTAGGCGCTATCCCTTAGCTTTTTTGCTCAAGGCTGGTCTTCTACCGCTTGAATCACCAGTTTTTGGTACTTAGTTGGAGATAAGAAGTAACCTGGAAGCCTGAGGAGGACTTTCCTTCTTTGTACCCTCAGTGCATTTTCTTCCTGTGCACTGTACCTCTGTCCATCTTCAGAGAGTATGTGTTCCATGAACTTACAAATTGGCCTCTCGCTTCTCTCCTGCAGCCTCCACTGGATTGGGGAACCTTGTTCAATTTGATTCTTCATGTGTAAACTTCAACAAAGTGATCTGCCTCAGACTTCTCTCATGTTGGGCATACCTACAGACTGCCCGGAGGCATGTCTGCCTTTAAGCATAAAGCAGTATGACTACCAGGGCTTAGGATTTAGAGGGACAGCTGTTTACTGAGTATCTTCTGTATATCAGATACTGTTTTAGGCAATGCAGTTTCATAGTGAATAAAACAGACTGGAATGTCTCTCCTTCCAGAGTATGTTCTACTGCCCCGGACTGTAACTATTTATTACTATTTGATAGGCATTCTAGACTTGATATATCTAAGACTTCAATGTATTGGTATACATACAGATTTATCTCTGTTTCTATCTGGCTGGTTACTATTATCTCTCAGTTTTAGATAAAAGAATTGAGATGTAGAAGAATGACTTATGTAGTTGGAGATTATAAAAGCAAGAAGTGAGGGAGCTGGAATTAAACTCCAGATCCATCGGCTGCTAAAAGTCTTGCTCTTTCAACTCTGCTCTAATCAGAGACACAATCAGACTTATTACAAGAACACAGAGAGTGGCAGTCATAATTCAGAGATGCCATGTTACCTTCCCCTTTCATTTCAGGGGCTCTCGTCACTCAAACTCTCTTTGAAAGGATAATAGAAATGCTGATTCTGAGTGGCTGCAGTGAACGCTGCAGAACCTACCATGTGAGCTGTAATTAATAAAGATGCCAACTTCCAACTAACCAGAAAAACTCCTGCATCATAAATCTGTCTCCTTGGCTTCTCACAAGAACTGATGGATGAGGAATTCAGCTTAAATATTTAACAATCAATAATTCAAATACCTATCCAACCATTTGCAAGTTGGCATGTTTATAAATATAAGGGCTGTACTTCTCTTGCATTTTACATGAAACTTGGTTAAAGTTGAATAAAGGAGGATTACCCCTTTTTTATGGGAAAGAATCTTGGGGGAGTGAATGGAAATAACACCCTGCTAGTCTTGGCTCAACTTGAATCTACTCAGTTTCCAGCTTCCACCATGTGCTATTTGTGTCTCATTACTGGTAAGTAAATCAAGCACAAATCATGTGGAAGGCCCAGATGAGCAGCTGGGATGAGACTCCAGAGCCTGGTTTCCTTCGCATCGACAGCTATGGGGATGGAAACTAACAGCCAAACAGATCAATGAGTTATTCACTCAGGGCTTTCACCATCGTTCTGTTAGGAGGATAGCTCATTTCAGGCTGTGACTCATCCTCATTTCTCCTCCTTCACTTTCCAACAGCCATCCAGGAGTGAGGCTCAACTCTGGAAGATGTTCTGGCACGGTGGCTGTAGCCTGAGCTGTGTATGTCCAGATGCTGGACTGGAGGATGACTGTTTGATTCTGACTCTTATGAATGAATCAAGTCTATAGTGGGAATTGACAGCAGTGATTTATCTGCACTTCAAGATTATTGGATTTAGATGCTCCATCCACTTGCTGATTTATTAAACTACTCTCGCTTCAGAGGGAGAATCAAAGCACCTCCTTTGGCCTAATGGAAAGACACTTTGAAAGCACTTAAGGAAGCCATTGTTGATAAGACATACAACCTAAAAGAGAACTCTGTCTTGAGTTGCCTTTGCGTGGGAATAACCTCCATTATTTGTGTTTCCCTCACAGTCAATAATTCACTTTTTCCAGACGAGGGTGGGGGTGTTAGCAAACACTTCTGACATGACAGGGTTTGAAGTGTCAAGCCTGTACAAGGAACTGCTGGCCATATTTGCCTACACCTTCAGGCCAAGTTTCCTCCCAGCTTAGCCAGAGAGCCCTGGGTTGAAGGGAAAACCCATAAGACTGACTACCAGCTGGCTACATTCCCTGTTTGCTTTCTATCTCCCCTTGACTATCCACAGAAACAATCTGAGTCAGTTCCTTGACCTAAACCTCCTGACAAAATAATGAGATTCTATAGCCCACCTGTGGGATGGAGCAGAGGAAGGGGCTATATAGTAACGAATCCAATACTGATCTGCCCTCCACTCTTGAGATTAGAGAAAGGCCATGACTTCTCTTATGCCAACAATAAATGACAACTCCAAATGGAGGATGGTCTGTTATTGGAAAGGTTACCAGGTTACTAGGCAGCATATCTTGACTCCACTCTGGGAAAAAAAAATTGGTAGAGAAAGCAGGATGGAGCAATAGAAGTCAGGTTCTTCTTGTTAGTATGTCTTGGTTTTCGATTCCTAGGCTATGGATGAGGATAATTCAGCTATACTTGAAAGAAGACAAGGGAAAAACAAAAGTGGTTAGTTTATGCTGATGATAAATGGATGTCTGTGTGCTATGTAGAATTTCTGGAAACTCATATGAAAAGCAATAATAGTAACTAATGTGTGTCATTTGCACTCATTTCTAGCCATATCTACAATCATTTTCTTTGAGTGGGACAGTACTGATCAGAATAACAATGGAGAGGAATGATGTTATGGGAGGAGGGAAAAGCACAAAATTAAGTTGCTAGGAACAAAACACGCTATTAATATGTTAAGAAGTAGACCAGTTGGTAAGACCTTACAGGGGATATCTGTGGGCTGGGACCTATGTGTTCTTGATGATGGGAAGAAGCAGTACAGAGCAGACATCTTCCAGCTGTAGATCTACAGTTTCCATATGCTTTACCCATTGGAGCTGGTGCTGAGAAACAGCCTGAAGCAGAAATTCCTTTTCCCTGAGGGCATCTTGGCTTGAATTGAGAGCAGTAGCAATGCTATTAGTCTGGCCTTTTTCTTGCCCAGGAACCTTGGGCCTGCTGGAGTGTAGTGATTGAAGAAAACAGGAGCCTAAATTTTCATTTGAGTTTTCTTATCAGTCAAGGAAGTTGATATTACTAGCTCTGTGGTTAAAATAAGCAAACAGAGACACAAAGGAGTAAAATATCCTGCTCAAAGTCACAGAATTGAGATATTTTTATTAAGATATAATTTTATTCTTATTATTAAGATGTTGTATAGTGGGGTTATCATTTCATAAATCAGGTAATGAGTATATATATATATATATATATATATTTTTTTTTTTTTTGGACAATGTTACCCCTTCCTTCACTTTCTTCCAGCTGTGCTCCAGAATTGAAATTTTTATTTCATGTGTTGCATGTTTTTCTCCCCAACTCTTACTTTTCATTCTACAAAGAAGTGAATTGGAAGCACTGGGAAAGAGGAGGCTCCATAGCTGGGATTCTTCCTACTGACAAGAGAGTTGTTTGGTTATTTGTTTGGTTATTTTTATATTGTTGTTTGGTTATATTGTTGTTGTTATTTGGTTACATGATGGTTATAAGTAGAGTCTTAGACTTGTGCTCTTGAAAAATATAAAATGACCACTTCAATAAACAAGTCAATTTTCCCTTTCATGGTATCTAGATATGGAGAGGAAATGACAAATTTGAATATTACCTGAAAACTTGGTTCTAATGTGTTAAGTCATTTTCCCACAGAAATAAAACTTTTACTTACCAGTACTAACATAAACTGGAAGCTTAGGTTGCTTGTTGAATCTTTTTTTTTCTTTTGTGCCATTACTTTTTTTATTCTTTTGTGCTTGGGCTTGAACTCAGGGCCTCATTTTCCCTTGGCTCTTTTTTTCCCCCCACATCTGGCACTTTCCTGGCTTTCTCCTGATTAATTGGAAATAAGAGTCTTTTGGATTTGGCTGCCCAGGCTAGCTTTGAACCTTGATTCCTAGATCTCAGCCTCCTGAGTTGCTAGGATTATAAGCATGAGCCTCCCATGCTTGGTCAGACTATTGAATCTTGAAGATGATTAAATCTTCAGAATGCCTGAGTAAATTGAATGGCAACTGTAAAAGTTCTGTCTGCCTCTCTCAAGGTCAGGAAAGGGCAGGTGCTTACTTGGAATTGAAAGTGTCCAGAAGAGGCCAGATCTAGATTGTTCCTTCTTGAAGGACAGAAACTTTTGACCATTTTTGGCAATTATTTTTTTTTAAAAACCACCCAGGGAGAAGGTACTTTTAAACACAATTAGGATTCTATTTTAAGGAGAAATCATAAACTGCCCATTTAACGCTAATGTTTGATCTACTGTGAAGCAGAGATGGGAGAAGCTATTACAAATTTGCTAATACCATCAAAACTTATAAAGTGATAAAATGAGACTAAGTGAAAAAAAGGGCATTCATCCCAAGCATTAGCCACTCTAATAGCTGTGAATATTTGAGAGCGGAGAATTATGCTGAGAAGCAGTGAGACACATCAGGCCATTTTGGCTGCACTCTGCACAGTGACCCTTGGTTGCTCCTGATTTTCAGCTGGGAAGAATGAACCCCAAAGTGGGGACATGCACCCCCTGGTACTATTACTACTGTGAGAGCTTTATTGCATTTATTTATTCCACCTATTAAAAATGTCTGTTTGGGGCGCTTCAGGATGTTTATGGTATTCCAGTCAAGTACACAAATACAATTTTAAGTGAATAGATGGTGATTCTTGCTAGCCAAATTCCTACTGTTTCAACTCAAAATTGAAATCAAGCCTTTACCTCAGGGTAAAGTTGGAGGAGCAGAAGCTTTCTTCTATGACTCCATGGATGAAAAGAGTTAGGGTCATAAAAGGCAGACTATATTCTAAAGAGAGGAAGAAAAGAAGAGCATTGTGAATTATGAAAGAGGTGACAGGATTGTTCTGAGAAAGAGAAAGATGACACAGAAAAGTAGGAATCAACCTCAGCTCCCACTTCAGCTTGGGGCAAAGCATGGAGAAGGAGGAGACTGAAACCACAGCCGTAGGTAAGCCAGGCAGCCTTGGTGTCAGCGGACTGCCTGCCCTGGCTTCAAGATAATCCTACTCTTCCTGAAAGACTTAGGTCCATAGGAGGTGTGGAGTGGTTGTGTGTAAGGCAGTCATTGGAGGTGTGGATTGGTTATGTGTAAGGTTGTCATTGGGGTGGGAGGGCGGGGTGGACAATGACTCCTCTTGCATGGCAGGCTCAGCATTGGAGAAGGAATCCATTTCATTATTCACTATAGCTTACTGTGCTTCAGACAGGTGCCCTCATGGCAGGAATCCTCTGAGCTACTCTGGAGACTTAAAAACAAGGAACCATTGCAAGAGGAAGGAGTCTGGGATGTTCTGCCATAGTGTCCAGGTAGGAGACAACTGTGAGAGACAATTGTGGAGAAGGTGGGGGGGGGGGGGGCAGACATAAACTGTTGAAAAGTTTAGGCAGTAGGGAGCTCAAACTGAGGTTGACCCAGTGGTCAATGGCCCGGCCCTCTGGTGAGGAATGAGCCCTATCTCCTGGGAGTTACTGTGGAGACTGAGAGCCCCACACTTGGGCTTGTGGCCTATGGATTGCTTGGTCCTTAGAGCTGTCCCTCTGCCATGTGTGGTTTACTGCTGGTCAGGACAGAATGTCCTAAGCCTGAGTCTGGCAGAATGCTCAATTTCCCTAAGCTTTTTCCTCCTGTAGGGTAGATGACTGTTCAGTGGGACCTGAGATTTCATCTCATCTTAGTCAGAATGCTTATCATCAAGCAAAACAATAACAGAGGCCAGTAGCCAGGCCCAAAGAAACATAGGTCCCATGGTTTCCCTTATTTGCAATATCTAGTATAGGTATGAGTCAAGCGGAAAAAGTCAGATAATGTGATGTTAGGAAAACGAAACCTCAAATATGTATTTTAATGTTTTTGTTTCTTTCATGCATGTATTTCTAACGCATTTATAAGATTATTTCTTTGTTGCTTTGTATGTCCCTCCCCCACAGTGTAACCCCCGCTTTCACTATATTTGATGTCAGTATAACATGTGGAGGAGATGGGGACAAACAAGTCGTTTAAGGATTCAGGTGGACCTGTTGCAACAATGAGAAGTACAAAATGTCATGTCAAAACCAGCTTTACAATGTCGGTGGGGGGGGGGGGTGGGGGGGTATGATTGGGTGGGAGGGAGGGGGGAGGCTGGGAAGGGAGGTGAAGGGTAAACAAAGGAGGAGGCTGCAATGCTTGGTAAGAAATGTATGCATTATCCTGCCCATGTAATTGTAACCCCTCTGTACAGTATGTTCTCAAATAAAATAAAATAAAATTTAAAAAAAAAAAAAACAATAACAGAGGCCAGTAAGGATAGAGGGTGAACATAGGAATCCTGATATAATGGTTTAAAAATGTTTTTATTGTCTTTAACTAGTTGTGCAAAGGAGTTACCATTCAACAAAGCAGTTTATGAATGCATCTTGATCAATGTTAGGTCTTTCAACATTCTCACCCATCCCTCTAAACTTAACTTTTCCCTCACTTTTCTTAAGTTTGTAGGGTACACATTGAATATTTTTGTGTGTGTATCAGCCTTGGTGCTTGAACTCAGGGCCTGGGTGCTGTCCCTAAGCTCTTTTGCTCAAAGTTAGTGCTCTACCAGTTTGAGCCACAGTGCCATTTCTGGTTTTCTGGTGGTTAATTGGAGATAAGAATCTCTCGGGTTTTTCTGCCAAGCTGGCTTTGAACTGTGATTCTCAGATCTCAGCCACCAGCAGCTGGCTTACATTGATTTTTTTTAAACTGAATTTCCTCCCACTTCTTTTCTTCATTTGTCTCTTTATGTACTGTTGGTGGAATGTGAATTAATGCAGCCATTTTGGAAGTCAATATGAAATTTTCTCAAGAAACTAAAAATTGAACTACTGTATGACCCATCTATACCATTTCTGGGTATATATTCAAAGAAATCTCTGTCAGTACACAATAGAGATACCTACACACCTCTGTTTATTGCAGCTCTGTTCACTATAACCAGTCAGCCCAGGTGCCCATCATCAGACAAACGGATAGAGAAAAATGTGTATATACATAACATAATTTGATTTATCCCTAAGAAAAGAACAAAATTATGTCATTTGCAGGAAAATGACAAAACTGAGATCATTATGTTAAACAAAATGAGCTAGATTAAGAAAGAAATAGTATATAGTCTCTCATGTAGAATTCTAGATTAACAAAAGATACAATCTAGGCATCAATGGTTCATACCTGTAATCCTATCTACTCAAGAGGCTGGGATCTGAGGAACATGGTTCAAAGCTAGCCCAGGGAGGAAAGTCCATGAGGAAAAAGCTGGGCATGTTGCTTATGTGTTGGTCTGTAGGTAGGAAGACTGAAGGCTGAGGCTGACTTGGGAAAAACCATGAGATCCTGTCTAAAAAAATAGTTCAGGCAAAACAGCCTAAAGGTGTGGCTCAAATGATAGAGTATCTGCCTAGAAAGAATACATCCCTGAGTTCAATTCCAAATTCTGCAAAGAAGCTGGAGAAGCCAAAGATGAAGAAGATGAAGATGAGAAGAAAAAGAAAGAGAAGGAAAAGAAAAAAAGAAGATGAAGGAGGAAGAGGAGGAAAAGAAGGAAGAGAAGGAGACCCTTTATGGGCTAGGGGTGTGTCCCACATAGTATAGTGCCTGCCTATCAAGTGCAAGTCCTTGAGTTCAAAGAATGGATGGATGGATGGATGGATGGATGAAATTAATCCAAATACCCTTGGTATCCTGATGCTCCTCATCATTCAAACATGCTATCCCAATTCAGGAGCTGGTATACTTAGGTAGATAAGCACATTTATAATTATGGAGATGTGAGGTTTTTGTTGTTCTGCTTTAAAAAAATTCTCCTGTCATTATAAGGGTGATGTACAGAGGGGTTATAGTTACATAAGTCAGATGAGGAGTACATTTCTTTTTGGACTGTGTCGCCCCTTCCTTCGTTCTTTCCCGGTTAACTGGAGAGACATGCTATTGTTGGAAGTGAGGGGAAAACAGCGGCAGATGACCACATTGACTGACCCGATTGACCTGTTGTAGTCAGACAGGCCTGAAAAAGTCAGATGTCATCTCTGACAGCCTGGAACAGACTGAAACAATTTTCCTATATGCTTGTGAAAAGTGAAATTGTATCTTTTGTGGAAATATGATTCTGACATCAGTATATTAAAGTGGAAATTTTATATAGTCAACATTCCCATTAAAGATCTCTCTCTGCCCCCATCCCCATCTGTCTTAAATGAGGTCTCATTCTCTCTCCAAGTTGGTTTCAAACTTGTACTCTTCAAACATGAGCCTTACAAGTATCTGGGATTTTAGTACACTCTAGCACACTTAGCTAAAAAACTCAGTATCTTTTAGTTGACCCAGTGAAGACACTGAGTTGCGCTTTGGAGTCATATGGTACCATATGATCCCATATGGTATTATATCTTTAACCATTGAAACAAACTCATGAAGAATGTGAACAAAGAAAGAGCCAGCGCCAGTCTCCCCTTCTCCAGCACCTCCTGGGTTCTGCGTGCAGAATATGTGCGAATACATGCTCTCTGTACAACTCTGTTCTTATGCTGAAACCCATTAGATTAGACACTTTGGGGACTACTTTAAGAAATTTATTTTTTAAAATTATTTTTAAGTAATTGTACAAATGGGTTACAATTCAGTGGTCAAGGTATGGGATTGTATACTTAAATTTTTTTATTGTAATTATAAAGGTGATATACAGAGGAGCAACAGTCATAAGTCAAGTAAAGAATTTCCTTTTGGACAATGTCACCCCTTCCCTCACTCTCTTCCAGTGTTTTCTTCCCATCCCTAGCCACAAATTGTGTAGTTCTAGTGAGTATCACTGCTGTATTTGTTCACCCTTTGTCTCTACACTTCTGCGCTTCCCCTTTCCCTCCCAAAGACAGATAAATGAACAAACAAGAAAAAAAAAAAAAGAAAACAAGCACAGCAACAAAGAAAAACAAAACCTTGTTTCCATTTCCTGAAGTTAATTTCAATCAATATTGTCTTATATGATCAGAGACACATAGACATAGGGGATTGTTCACTTTAAACAGGCAAATTGGATGGTATCTAATTGTATGTCGATAAATTTATTATCAAAAAAGTTGTGGAGCCAGGCGCCAATGGCTAATGCCTGTAATCCTAGCTGCTCAAGAGGCTGAGATCTGAGGATCACAGTTCGAAGCCAAGGGCAGGAAAGTCCATGAGACCCTTATCTCCAATAAGCTACTCAGAAAAAGCCAGAAGAGGTGCTGTGGCTCAAGTAGTAGAGTGCTAGCTTTGAGCACAGAGAGGTTCAGGGACAGAGCCTGGGTTCTGAGTTCAGCCTTAGGACCAGGGTGGGAAAAAGGGTTGTAGGCATCTATTCATACAAGTTTCTGAGTTGAAACCAATACCACTCTTAGAGCCAGGCAATTGGTACTTTTCTGGGCTCCACATTCTTTCTTCAGCCATCTTTTAGCTGTATCTACCCTGTAGGCTAAGATATCACAAAGCCAAAGAGATATGAATACTAAGATCTTTTATTCTCTTTTATAAGCCTGACCACTAGCTCCAGGCACTCTGAAGTTCTTCCCAGATGGCCCACCCTGTTTTGTGGCTTGCAGAGTTGCTTCACCTGTCCATCTCCCAATGACAACAGATTTTATTTTAGACGTATAGACTCTTAGTTGCAATGAGTAGTCTTTGCACTGGGGAAGGAGGGCACAGACAGACTTAGAGGCACAAATTGAGGTGTCCACACATGTGCACAAAGTCCCTTCAGTGCAGAACTGAAAGTAGGATGAGAAGAGGAGCCAGGAATCTCTATCTATACTCTTTTATAAGTAATTCTACAAATGATTGCCATTAACAAAACAGTTATGAATGCAATGTATCTTGATCAATGTCACTCCTTTCAACATATCTGTATTTTCATTTCAGGTTGCTCATATGTTGAGACCTGAAACTATGACAGAATAAGGTCTAAAACTGGAATATGCATCAGCCTAGCCTGGTAACGATTCCAACACAGTATGTTCTTTCTTTTTCAGAAATCTCAATAGAGCAATGGTTACCATCTATTAAGTGTTTTAGTCTTTTGTATATTAAAAACAAACATTAACTCATTTATTTCTTATAATGATAGCTGTACTGTCATCATCCCAACTTTCTTCATGAGAATGCTGAAACTCAGAGAAGTTAAGTAAATAGTTGAGTCAGAATTTGGTCACAAGACAACCTGACAAAAATGCCGGGCTCCTAGATAACATTGTGTTAGCAAGGAACAGGCCTCTTCTTATCTTCCAACAATTCTGAGAGTGGTACAATAAGAAGTGAAGAAAAAAACCAGCAGACCCTCCAACAGAATCTTTGACTGACTTTCACTGGAGCAAGACCAGATAGACCAGCCATGCATACGGACTGTAATAAGTACTCTAATAGGAGTTGTATTTGTAAAGGACGTTTTCATTTTCTCTTCAGCCAGAGGCAATGCATAGTCAGTTATTCCTTGTAAGATTAATCTTTCTGCATCAAAGATATGGAGATTAAGGGTTCAGGGCATGATGACTTATGCACAGATGAATCTGATTTTCTATATGTTACTAAAAATCTGGTTCACAAAGCATTCCTTCCATCTGCCATCTCAGTGCTATTGGTTACTCACAACATACTGATGTGCCTAGGGGTGGTTTGCTTCAGATTGCAAACGACACCTTCAGATTTACATTTACGAGCTCAAACTGGTTTTATAACTACTGACTCCAAGGTTCAGAATTTTGTAAATTGTCCAAAGTGATATAACTAGATTCTAAGTTGGACCCTAGACACCATTGTATATATCTGTGTCTAGAAATTTATAGACAAAGGGCACTGTAACTTTCACAATCTCATGTGGATTATTATTAATTATTATTAGCTTAAATAGCTGTACAAAGGAGTTGTCACTTAACAAAGTAGTTGATGAATACAATCCATCTTTTTTATGCTAAGCAACTGAGTGTATAGGAATAAAGGCTGTTTGATGAATCCCTCTCCATCTCCAAGCAGTAACCCCCAGGTCTTAATCTGGACAGAAGTCCCTATGGAAAGCAATTTCTCTCTTGGTTCTCCAGAGGAGGACCTACTTACTTTCCATTGGTCAGCTTGACCTCCATGAGCCATAGAGATTGTCAGGCTGGCTGTGGGATGTAGTTTGGTTGGTGAGGTATGAGGGGAGATGTGGGAACCTTCAGAAAAGGCATTTTCTCTCCCATTCCTAGTAATGGCAGGGAGAGATCAGTCTTGTGAAAGAGGACCCTTAAAATACTGCTGTTGCTTTTGCTGCCAGAAAGAGGCAGCCAGAGAGGCATGGAGGCCATTTTGGTGTTGCTGATATGGTAGGGATGGTTTTCCTTCACTTTTGCATGTAAGAAACTAAAGTACAGAGCTTGAATAACTTCTCAGGGTGCCATGCAACTGTAAGGAAGAGTCCAGACAAATCTAGGCAATGGCTGCTCCTGCTCTTCCTGCTCTTCCTCCTCTATGACTGAGGTTTAAACCTAGCTCGTTGCATGTCCTGGGCAAGCACTCTGCCACAAAGCTGTACCCTGATCCTGTCTTTTTGTGCTTTCTCCAAACATGAAAAAGAGTAATGCCTTTTCCTCCTCACCCCGGAAAAACAAGCAAATACCCATTCCATAGAAGATGTATGGGGCGAAGGCCAGAAGAAATAGAAAAGAACAATGAAACCATTGTTTCAGAAAGAGTTGCACCAAAGCCAATAGAATCAATAGGATTGGACATGACTGATCTTGGGCATTTAAAGTAAGTTCCATTAAGAACGCTGACTGATTTATTAGAAACCAGGGAGGCCATTTAAAATTTTTATAATTAGTGGGATCTCAAAATATTCCCATTATGATGCCCACATCTGTGGGTCAAATAAAAACGTAATAAAAAGCATAAAATATTAACTTTAGAATAGACCTTAAACATGATCTAATTCCATCTCAACAAAGGAGACATTCTTTTTTTAATTTTTTTTTTTTACTGCATCTCAACAGATAGCCATCTGCCTCTGTTTGAATAACTCCACTAATTGGAAAAGCTCACTACCTCACAGGGTAATTTGGGTTTATTTTGTTTGGTTAGTTGGCCCGGGCTGGCCTCAAGCTTGTGGCCCTCCAGCCTTAGCTACGTGAGTGCTGGGATTACAGGAGTATACTTCCATGCCTTGTATGACTTTATAAACCACAAACTAACCTGATTTGATTCATGAGAATGATTAAAATACAGCAAGGCAAAAGTAGTGATGTTGCAGCACGAATATTTTTGCATTAACATTTTTTTCTCTTAGTATTTGAGAAATGGCTCGTGTGTTCTCTTTAGCGGGATGGCTAACTAGAATGCAGAAACCAAAGCATCAATTTCTTGGCTTCTGGGTTTCACAAACATTCAGGTGTAGATGTAAAGACGAAACAGCAACAGCAAAATGATTCTCTAGGCTGTGAAGGCAGGAGCGTGAAGAGAGAGGTGAGGATTGCTGAGGTAGAAGGTTGCCTAGCAAAGCACTGTGTGTCTGTCCACCTTAAGGGGAAGTCCCAGGTAAGAAGACAGAAATTCCTGACAGGCTTGAGGGGGCTCGAGGTCCTTCTACTCTTTTCTCAGGAGATCTAAGAAAGAGGAAAATAGCTAGAGTAGAAATAGTAGACAGGAAGACAACAGCCCTGCTGCCCTGCTGCCCTGCTGCCTTGCCAACTGTCCCATCACCCAGGATGGCAGGCTAAGAGGGATGTTTCCTAAACCTAGAGGGAGAAAAAGATGTGGTGCATTAGTCTCATGGTTGAAAGGAGGCAGATTTCATGCACTCTCATGAACTTTTCACCTCAGAGCAGAAACATCTCAGTGAACCAAAGGTGTGATCCAGATCAGGGTCTCCCAACTTTTTGGTCAACGTTATGGCACTATGAAATGCCCCCAACCAAAACGCATAACACTAGTTGTTGCTTCTCGGCTTCCCCAAACCAAACATCTATCCGGGATTCCTTAGGAGGATTTTTTGTGTTCTCTTTCTTTCGTCCTTCCCTGGCTAGAATGAAGACACATAACCAATTGGATGCTTCTACTTAGAAGCTTGTCCTGAGTGGAGCAAAGACAATGAGATGAGGAGACGGGGCTTTGGTGATAGTGGTCCAGGTATCATAGCAATGTTTGGTACTCATGGTGGCTGCATCCTGGTCTGTTTTTCCTATTGTCTCAATCTTGGTTGGTTCCTGACATGTTCCCAGACTGTGAGCCACCCAATACCTTCTGATGAATTCCTTGTTTGTGTTCTCTGGTTACTGAAACAGACATTTCTACCAGGAAATATGAAGTGGGTTCAAGTCAGAGGAGCTTTCTGGTAGAAATCTGAGGTCTGCCACATTGCTCAATAGGAAGAAAGACAGTGGTCACCCTTTCAGGATGTGTACATAGGGGACCGGAAGCCTGTGGGCTACAGAAGCCACACATCTCATTTGTCACATGTGGGCATGGGGAGAAAGTACTCATGAAAGGCAAAAAAAAGCTTCAGAGGAGCCACTGTTCTGGGACAGTATAGATAACACACACTGGCCTAAAGCTAAGAAAGGGCATTAGTCTAAGGGTCTTGGGAAGCTCATTAAAAGAGAAGGATTTGTTCTCAATTGAAAGCAGATATTAGCACCCAGGAACACTGAGTGTGGTGGCTCAAGCCTGCAATCCCAACTACTTGTGAGGCAGAGAGCAGGTGATTGTGGTTTGAGGTCAGCCCTGGCCAAAGGAAGTTTGAATGATTCCATCTCAACCAATGTCTGGATATGGTGGTGCACACGGTTATCCTAGCTGCAGGGGTAGCATAATGGCTGGGTGGAGTGCCAGTCCTCTTCAACACAAGTAGGAGAGAGAATCACATCCCAAGTGGCCAGTAGGTAAAGTGATACCCTACCTAGAAAACAATCAATACAAAAAGGGGGTGAGGGCATGGCTCAAGTGGCAGAGCACCTGTCTAGCATGACTGAGGGCTCCAAGTTCAATCCCCCACATCACCGAAAACCAAAACCAAAATTAACAACAACAAAGCAATCTAGGAACTTTCTATGCTGGGGTAAATTGAATTTTACTCTCTAAAACACACATACTGCTGAGGGAATGGAAAATAATTCCGACCTGCACACTGAGGTTTATAGAATTTCATCTGTTGGGCTCACATCCTTGTAACAGCACTTTGGAGAAAGTTAAGATGCTGAGAGAGAGTCAGACTTGGAACAAAGATGAAGAAAACTGCCTGACCTTCCTGTCCCCATCAACGCAGCCCTCCTCCTTCACTGCTGACTTTCTTGTTTTTTCTCAAAAATACTGTCACTCCCTCACCCCACAGTCACATGGCAAGGAGGAGTCTGTTGTGTTTAGTGGCTTCTTTCCCTCGTTTCCAGGATCTTTGAGTACCCACTGGGGGTACCTATTGGGGAGGTGGGAGGCAGGCAGAAGGCATACATAATAAATAATTTGTAACTTGGCTAATTTACATCTTCAAAGACCTGGGGAATACACGGAGGAATGAATTATGCAGGTTCTGGACCAAGGACAGAGGAACACCATTTTAAGAACATACAAAGTCGTCAATAGGAATGCATTTAGCAGAGACTCCAGATTCTGTTACTGATTTGGAGCAGCTGGGAGTCGAAACTGTTTGCTCAAGGGGCTCAACAGAAATCTGGACTCAGAGTTGAAATGTCATAAATTCTTTGATATCAAGTAAAGAGAGGGAAAATATCCAAAGCCTGAGATACTGAGAGCGAGGAACGCTGGAGTGGAGTTATCATGTGCAATGACCCCTCTCACTCCTTAACTCTGTCTCCTGGGAGAAATCAGAGGAGATCCTCCATGGAAAAGTCTTGAGAAAAATGTCTTCTTGAGGGGAATACCAGCAACTTTGATCTGGAGACTCAGGGTATTGAGGAGAGAGGAAATCAGTACAATCTCCCTGGAATCAGAGAGGACTGCAAGGTCTCTGGGCCTCACATTACACACAGCAGCTTTTCAGTGGCATAGGTAGTGGCTGCAGTGTGTGTGTGTGTGTGTGTGTGTGTGTGTGTGTGTGTGTGTGTGTGTATGTCAGGGGGTGGGTGGGAGGTGTTTCCTGTCTCCTTCCTGGGCACATGTTGCTTTAATTCAGCTACTGAGTAGTGCAGAATTTTGAATCCTGAGCTAGTAAAACAAAGATGCTAGAGTTAAGATTGTCCCAAAGGAACTTAGGATAAAGATTCAACTATGCAACCTTATTTAGTTCAGGTTTTGATATTTTACAAAGCTGAACATGATTGAAACAATCTTGCCCCATTCCCCCATTCATCTGCTAAGATCTAGTTACTCTGCCCTTGTTAAACTTATCCATATTTCTCTCTCTCTCTCTTTTTTTTGGCCAATCATGGGGCCTGAATTCTGGGCCTGGGCACTGTCCCTCAGCTCTTCAGCTCAAGGCTAGCGCTCTACCACTTGAGCCACAGTGCCACTTCCAGCTTTTTCTGCTTATATGATGCTGAGGAATCGAACCCAGGGCCTCATGCATGCAAGTCAAGCACTCTACCACTGAGCCACCCTCCCAGCTCCTATTTCTCTCTTCTTATGGCTTTCGTAGATACTGTTTACTTCAAATACTCTTCTCCCAGTTCAGGTGTGGTGAACTCATCTTTCAGGTTTCAGAAACAAAAACAAAAATAAAAACAACCCAGCTCTTCCTTATTAGGTCTTCCCTCTTTTTTTTTTTTTTTGCCAGTCCTGGAGCTTGAACTCAGGGCCTGGGCGCTGTCCCTGAACTTCATTTTGCTTGAGGTTAGCACTCCACCACTTGAGTCAAAGCACAACTTCCAGCTTTTTCTGTTTATGTGGTACTGAGGAACCTAACTCAGGGCTTCACGCATGCTAGGCAAGCATTCTACCATTAAGCCACATACCCAGCCCAGGTTTTCCCTCTTATACTTTATTTGTATTCTTCTGTAGCTCTTATCCCAAGGCTAATTACATCATAATTTGTGTATATTTTCTGTAATGCCTGTCTGGCTTATCATATTATAGGTTTCTTATAAAGGAAGTGGTCATTTCTGCTCAAAAATTATTTGCTGCTTATTTATACTTTTTGATTATCTTTCCTTACATGTGCAATGAGAACATCCTTACATGTTAATAAATTAAATCTATAAGGACATTTTCCATCGCACCATACTTTTCTATACTAAGGATGATGGTGGTAATAAAGGCAATCTTTAGTTGAACATTACTCTCCTCTAGCCTCTGACACAGCCTGCACATGTGTAACCTGTTTGATCTTCCTGACTCTCATGAGCAAACATGGGGATAGGGACATGGAAGAAGTAAGGACCTTTTCTGAGTTGCCTGGACAGTACTGTGTGCGTGTAGGACAGGAGCTAGGCATTCTGATTGCAGATCCTATGCACTTAATGCTGTACTGCACAGAAACTTCTCCTTAAGTTGATAGCCTAAATTTCAGCAATATCTTTGTTGATGTGCATTTATGTTTTTTCTAATTTTGAGTCCTTTTAAACACTGGAATCACATTCCTTATCCAACGATAGTCGAAAATATTTTGCCAAAATATTTCCTTCCACACTGAACAGTTTTCATCAACAGCATGAGAATGTTTCTGGCCACATTTTTGTACTTCTTGAGTATCTTTAAATTTAACAGGAAAAAAAAAAAACAGGGCTGGCAGATTTTACAAATAAAAATACAGGATGAGGAGTTAAATTTGCATTTCCAATGAGTGGAAAAAAGTTAGTATAAGTGTGTCATGTGCATTTGTAACTTATACTAAAAGTTGTTCATGATTATCTGAAATTTAAATTTTAGTTCAGCCTGTGCTTATCTAGTGACTTTCAGGAGAAAAGGAGACCTTTCTTTAAATAAGTAGTCATTGCAAAATAATTTATGAAGTACTAGCTAAGTGCCAAACACTCTGGCAATAAAAAGGAACAGAGAATTTCTGGCATTCACTAGCACCCTGCCTAGTGAGGAAAATGACCACCCATGAAATCTACTCCAAGGCCTCAAGGGCAATGACAGGGATGTATGTATATGCACGTATGGTTTCAGTGAAAAGCATCTAATGCCATGGGGGGGAGGCAGAGAAGAGTTCCAAAAAGGGCAAAGAGAATTTAGCTCCCTTAAGCAATGCTGGATTATTCCAGGCCTAAGGGAATTTGTAATCAAACACTACAAGCACCATGGACACGCAGGTGCTCAAGTGAAGTTGAGGCTGAGTGTCACAGAGAGGAAGGGCATGGGGATTGAAGTAGGAGCCAAATCATGCATACGGTTCATCTTCTATATCAGGTTACTGAATAGCTCAAGATTGTGAGCAGGACCATTCCAGGGACATTTCTTTGTGTCCTGGTAAGCTGCCACCTGTCCTCCTGTGTTTTCCGATCAGCTACCACCTGTCTTCTGTCTCACTTCTGTAGTAGCTTCTCATCGAACTTTCCTAACTAATGACTTAAGCACCTCTCCTCAGGGCTGCTCAGGAAGCCTGAGCTTGCTTTGTCTAAACGCCAAGCATCTTGTGCCAGAAGTGCTTATTACTCTTCCCATTGGTCTCTGTGAAGCTAGGGACAATTTGTTCAGCATCCTTGTACTCTTATCTTCTGATTCTGGTTGGGTTTCCTGAATCTTGGATATGTGAATCAGGGGCTGCTCCATCGTGATGTCCAACCAGACCATCCTTGTCTGTATCACGTAGGACCATACTCTTCTTTCCCTCGAGCCAGATGGTCTTCAGGGCCCAAAACGTGTTATCAGTAGCTCTCCTGATGCTGACAGCTCTCAGCGGGTTCTGCAACCTAGCAATGAATTCCCTTGCCTAGCTCCTTGTCATTGCCCCCTGCCATTCTTCCTATAGCAAGATAGATGACTTCTGCTGCAGGAAATGCCCCATGGACATGGCTTGGTTAATGACTTCCTATAGCAGAAGCTCAGCAGCAAACAGTGCCCTCCCTATCCTGGGAAAGCTCTGTTTGGAACATCCCATGGCCATCACTGATGATTATTTGGTTCTTGTCTTCCCTCCTAATTTCCTCTCCTCTCAGGCCACTGAATTTTGACTAGTTAGTCTTTTAGACTTGCTCAGACTTAAGTTGGGGGTTGCTGCAGTATGTAGGTTAGCTCTCAGGGGATGATCTTGCTTCTCTCATTCTCAATTTTGCTCATGCACGCACGTGTGTGCTGTGTGTGTGTGTGTGTGTGTGTGTGTGTGTGTGTGTGTGTGTGTGTGTTGGGGGGAGTATCTTTTCTTTCTTGGAATCTTTCTGGCCTTCTCTGCCATGGGTAATGGCTCTCTCTTTGCTCCTCTACAACCCCAGACCCTACATTATCCCACAGAAGTCTCACTCTCAGCACCCCATTTGGCTCCCTGGCAGCCCTGGTTTTGGCACCTTTCTTGGCCTCTGTGTCTCTCCAGGATTATGAATTTTGATGGTTTAATCACAAGTGCTCTGGAATCAAGAAAACTTACTTTGAAATCCTTGCTCAGTCAACTGTCATTTGATTATTTAACTTCTCCCATGTAGAATTCTTTGGTTCCCAGTTAGCCCTGTTGGTTGACAGCTGCAAAATACTGTGGTCATAAAAAGATAAAATCGGGGCTGGGAAGGTGGCTCAGTGGTAGAGTGCTTGTCTTGCATGCCTGAAGCCCTGGGTTCGATTCCTCAGCACCACATAAGCAAAAAGAAAAAAGCCGGAAATGGCGCTGTGGCTCAAGTGGTAGAGTGCTAGCCTTGAGCTGCAGAGCTGAGGGACAGCGCCCAGGCCCAGAGTTCAGGCCCCACAACCGGACCCCCAAAAAAATAAAAAAATAAAAAGATAAAATCATTTTCTCACCCAGCACTAGTGGCTCATGCCTGTAATCCTTGCTATCTGAAGATTGCGGTTCAAAGCCAACCTTGACAGAAAAGATTGTGAGACTCTTATCTCCAAATAACTGGCAAAAAGCTGTAAGTGGAGGTGTAGATCAAGTGGTAGAGGGCCAGCCTTGAGTGAAAAAGTCAAGTGAGAATGCGAAGTCTGGAATTCAAGCCCAAGTACTGTACACACACACATGTGCATGTGCACGCGCGCAGACACACACAGACACACACACACACTTTCTCAAATTTACTCAGTTCATGATTATGGAACCTGGGACTAAAAAGAAAAATCCGCATTTACCCTCTTATGTGGCCTCCTTGCAAGAACGGTGCAGGACCAGGGCAGAGCTACTTCAAGTTTATGCGTTTCAGCTTCTTTCTCTCCGAATCTGGCTTCATAAGAGGTCAAGAAGAGCGCCTTCTCAACATTGTGGTGGAGACTAAGTGAAATTATGTAAATTAGGCACTTAGTCCAGAGCCTGACAACAACTGCACAAGAAATATTTCCTTTCCTCCTTGCTCTGCTCTCCTGGGCAGACTTTTCCATTGTGTTGTCAGTGAGGAATGCTAGGAAATAGCAGTGGTGTCAGCCAATCTGGCCAGGCAGGAGCAGCTTATCAGGAGCACAGGTGGATGAGTCTCTCTCCCAACCATCAGGCCAAAATGGGCACCTTGGAAGCAAATGTGCTGGGATCTACTTTTGGTGCCTTGTAGACAAGGTCTTCATGGACCCATCATACCCCAGAGACAAATGACTGCTAACAGGCTTAACAACTGTGTTTTGGGGGGAATCTGTTTTGGGGGATAAATCCCATAGTTTTTTGGTATTCTTTATCTCTCCATCCCATCTAAGTATGGCCGTAGCTCGGCTCTGAGTTATGAGGACATAAATCTCCATCACAAATTTATTGCCATAATTTATCAGCTCCTATTGCTTCAATGGCCAAGTAGTTAATTTTAAAATGAAGTGGGGCTGTTTTCATTAATACCCCTGCATTAACTACCTATCAAAACACTTGAAGACAATTAAAACCATGTTGCCGTAGTACTGAACCAATAAATATCTCCAGTCTTGGCTTGTCTCTGGCAGATAAAAGACATTAGACTCATCCTCTGTTTTAATATCATTCTCTCATTCTCTTCTCCATACCATCAGGAACATTTATATTTAAGAACCAGAATAAATAGCTGGACAGGCCCATAACGTGAATCGAAAAGGCTGTTTTGTGACATCTAAGTACTGCCTTCAGGATGTTGTGGTAATGACAATATGCCTGGAAAGGAGAGAGAACATTTCTGAAAATGACACAGCTTGCAGACCAAAGCCTTTTGCCTCCAAAGGTTGTGGGGAAAGCAAATGACCTTCATCTGACAGAGTCCAGCATCTAGGTTTATGAGTGGATGGAAGATGGAGTCTATATCTTGAGCATAGGCTCAAGAAGGAAGAGATTTGCCGGAAGAGATTCATAGATTTTGACAACTCTGGAGCTGTATCAGAGATTCATAGCCAGTGAGAAACTGTTGTTACTCTATGCAATTCTGACTTTATACCTCCTGGAGAGGCTGGTGTGAGTAGGTGATACTCTCTCTTTGAGCGAAGCTCAGTAATTCTCCCTGCTCAGAACACCTCATTCTATCATCTCTTCTTTGTCCATTTCTTGTGGACCTACTATGTGCTAAACACTGTTACTAAGCTCCTGGCAATAAAGCCAGGCACCTCTGCAGAGTCCTCAATCTGCAGGGACTGGACACATCTCTCATTTGCTCTTTCTCATGTGTTGATGCCACTTGCCCCCCAAAATCCAGAGAAAACACAGGAAAATTGGTTTCTGTAAGAAAAAAACAGAAACCCGTGTGGTCGCATTAAATTTGGTTTATTGCCCTTCCTCTTCCTCTTGCTTTTGACACTGTGGCCAAAAATTAGAAACTACAGGTAAGCTAAAAGAGAATAATGAGCTCCCTAAATCCCACCCCCCAGAGAGCACCACAGTTAACCTTTGCCTCCCATCCATGTGGGCTCATTTTCCTCTTGTACATTTGCCTACCATCTTTTAAAAAAAGATCTAGTAGTTGTACAAAGAGGTTACTATTTCATAAGTGAGGTTATAAGTACACTGCATCTTGATCAGTGTCCTGCCTTGGATCATTCTCCTCCCGTTTCCCCCTCTTCCATCCCTACCCTTAAGTATTGTAGCTCAGTTTTTACCTAATGTACGTTGGCTATCATGACTACATTTGCTCATCCTTCCTCTTTCCATTTGTGTGCTAGTCCCTTGCCTATCCTCTCCCAAACATGTTTCCACTTCCTGGTATTCATTTTGTTAAACA
This sequence comes from Dipodomys spectabilis, assembly GCF_019054845.1. Lineage (NCBI taxonomy): Eukaryota > Metazoa > Chordata > Mammalia > Rodentia > Heteromyidae > Dipodomys > Dipodomys spectabilis. The sequence continues at coordinate 58,219,575 of NW_024870679.1, forward strand.
GCCTATTAGTTGTTTAGAGGACTTACACCTTTGGACTCCTCTCCTAAGTATACCATCCTTTAGTTTGTTTGTGTGGATATGGTTGTGCGGATATGTGTATGTTATCATGTATGTTTGTATTTTAGATCTACCTTCCGCATATGAGAGAAAACATGCACCATTTAGCTCTCTGAACCTGACTTCCTTCACTTAGCATAATTTTTTCTAGGTCCACCGCTTTTATTATTATTATTATTCTGATGCTGGTACTGAGGCTTAAACACAGGACCTCAAGCTCTCTCTTAGCTTTTTCACCCAAGGCTGATGCTCTACTACTTGGCCCATCATGCTACTTATAGTGTTCTAGTGGCTCATTGGAGATAAGAGTCTCTTAGATTTTCCTGCCTGGTCTGGCTTCTAGCCTCAATCCTTAGATTTCAGGCTCCAGAGTAGCTAGGTTTACAGGCATGAGCTACATGTGTCTGGTTCTGTTGCTATTCTAGCACACTCATTGCCTGGCCAAATTCCTCCTTGGCAGCCTGCTGCTTGACACAATCCCTAGTAGGCTTGTTTGTGGAGTATCTGTTTTACACTGCGTCAGTGAGGATTCACAAGTGTTCCCTGTCCTGGAGAGTAAAAGATAGGCATAGAATTCGAGCATGCCAATAGTAACAGGAGAAGGAAGCCTAGAGTGCTATGCAGTCTGGCCACCAGGACAATGTTTAAGCCTACCTCAGACACCATCTGCCCGCATTTTATCCTCTAGCTTCTATTTTCCCCTGAGCCTCACACACTGAACGTCCAACTGTCTCTAGACGTCTGTGTCTCACACAAATCTATAGTTTAAAGTGTCCCATGCTCAGTTCATAATCTCCCACACATGCTAAACGAAAACAGGTTCTAACAGCCAGGTCTCCTGATGGTACTGACGCTATAGCTCCTGCCTCTGCCATGTCAGGGATTTCTATTGTGCTCAGTTCTCTGTTCCTTTAGGACTTGGTCATTTCTCTTTCTTGCAAGCTCAGCCTCACAGTTAATTTTACAAGATATATTTTGTCACGTGTGTGTGTGTGTGTGTGTGTGTGTGTGTGTGTGTGTGTGTGTGTGTGTGTGTAAAACAGTACTGGGGTTTGAACTCATGGCAAGCACTTGACCACTGAATACATGCCTTTAGCCCTTTTTTTTTCCTCTCAGACTGACCTGGACAGAGATATTCCTTTATGCTTCCTGCTGTAGCTGGGATGACAGGAGTATGCCAAGATGCCCAGCTATTGGTTAAGACAGGAGTCTCATAAACTTTTTGCTCAGGCTGGCTTCAGACCACAATCCTCCCAATTTCAGCCTTTCCAGTGGCTACAATTACAGGTGTGAGCCAGTGGCACCCAGTTGTACAGTAGTTTAAGATAATGAAAGAGATGTGAATGTGAAAATGGAATTAGGAAACTCGAGAGGAGGGATGGAGTCAGGATAGATGGCAGGAGGGTGATGGAAGAGGGAAACATGGATCAAATTACATCGTACTCATAAATTGACATGTTGAATTGAAACTCTTTAGTACAACCATATAAAAAAGTATTTGAAAACTAGATCTTTTATAAAAAGATACGTGAATTTCAGAGTCAGCCTAGTTTGCTTAAGTGCCTTCACTCTACTAATGTTTGTGAAATATAACACACACATAGATAAGTGCCCAGAATGGAAGTCTCCAGCTTGACAATTTATCATATGCAAACATTCTCCTTAATTCTGTTGATATGGAGAATTATTTTGATTTTTGAATTAAATTAACCTGGCATTACTGGAATAAAAACAATCTGCTAGTGCTGCATGTACAGTTACTATAAAACTGAATTTGGTGATAACATTTTGTTTAGGATTTTTGCATTCTATTCAAGAATAAAATTAGCCCCTATGTTTTCTTTCCTACTACATCTTTTTCAGATTTGGTAAATGAGTCAAATAGCTAAAGGAAGGTCTGTCTCTTGTATTTCCTGGGAGAGTTATGAAACATGAGCATCTTTCTTCCTGAAGTGTTTGGTAATAGTCACTGAAGTCATTAAGACCTAAAACTTTCTTGATGGGAAGGATATTTAAGTCTTTTTCATTATAGTAGAACAGTTTGGCTTTTCTATCTTGTCTGGTGTCAGATTTGTAAAGGAATTTATCTTAGTATTTTCTAGTTTATTGGTATAAAATTATTTATAAGTTTCTCATTGTATTATTACTATTATTATTATTATTATCTTGTGCCAGTACAGAGGCTTAAACTCAAGGTGTCCCTTTGTCTTTTTGCTCAGGCCAGGTGCTCTACCACTTGAGCCACAGCTCTATTTCCAGCTTTTTGCTGGCTAGCAATAACTTTCTGCTGATCTTTTCTACCCAGACTGTCTTTGGACAGTGATCCTTAGATCTTAGCCTTTTACGTATCTAGGATTACAGGTATGTGCCACTGAGCCTTGGTTTCCTTATATTACTTTTGATGACCATCACATGTATAATTAAGTTCCCCTTTATTCCTGACATGGCTCATCTGTGTACTTAAGAGCATTGTTTTGTTTTGTTTTGAATAAATATGTTTTTATTGTGAAAATACTGTACTGAGGGGTTACAATTACATGGGCAAGGTAATGAGTACATTTCTTTCTTTTTTTTTTTTGTCGGTCATGGGGCTTGAACTCTGGGCCTGGGCGTTGTCCCTCAGCTCTTCAACTCAAGGCTAGCGCTCTACCACTTGAGCTACAGCGCCAATATGAGTACATTTCTTATCAAGCATTGTTGCCTCTTCCTTTGTTTCCCCTTACCATCCCTGCCCTCCCACCCCACCCCCAAAGTTGTAAAGTTCATTTTTTGACATAACTTCTTGTACATCTCATTGCTGCAATGGGTCCACCTGTATCTCTATTTAAACAATTCGCTTTTTTTCCTTCCCCTCTACAATGTTTTGTTTTTCAGTGCCTTTTTCTCTTTGTCTTTTATTTAGGGGTTAGTTTTTTTAAGCTTTAGTGAGGATTTATTTTAGGATAACAGAAAAAAAGGAGGGAGAAATGGGAAAAATAGAAGGAAATAAGTAGGAAATGAGAGCTAACGATCTCAAATGGTGGTTCCTATCTGTAGCTTTTTACGTTTTGAGCCAGGGAGAATACTTCTAGCAACTCAGAAACCTTAAACAATGGTTCTGGGTGGATAAGCTGGGTGCTGTATAACATTCTCAAACTGGGAGCCTCAATCTACTCGTCTCAAAACACAGGGACAATAGATGATATTAGAATTTACCTGCTTGCCTTGAACTTCCCTGTGGCTTACACCTGTAATCCTAGCTACTTAGGAGGCTGAGATCTGAGGATTTAGATTCAAAGCCAGACCAGGCAGAAAAGTCCATTTCTTATCTCTAACCAAATAAAAAGCCAGAAGTGGCAATATGACTGAAATGATAGAACAGCAGCCATGAAGGAAAATAGCAAGCAAGAGGGAGCAGCCTTAAGTTCAAAGCCTAGTATACACACACACACACACACACACACACACACACACACACACACACACACACACACACACACACACACACACACACACACACACACACACACACACAGAGACAGAGAGACAGAGACACCATAGCTTTTTTAACCTCTCAAAGGAGAAAGCAGATCTAGATATCTGCTCCTATTCTTGGAGCTTACTAGTAGTTCAGCATGTTTTTAATTGAATCTTTCATATGGTGATTATATACTTTATTATTTGCTAATATAAATCCTAAGCTATAAAATGTTATCTATGTGTTGTTTAGCTAGATTTTTTCAATTTTTTTAAAAAAATTCCTTTTTAACTTAAATATAGTTCAATTTCTTCTTGTTCAAATATTTGGCCTACTTTTAATATCAGGATAGTTGATTTTGTTATTGTTAAAATTTAAGTGTTCTTATATAGTCTAGATACAGTTTTTTGTCAGATGTACACTTTGAAAGTATTTTTTCATCCATACCTTATATTGTTCATCTCTTAATAGTCTGCTTTGACAAGCCAAAGATTTTAATTTTAATAAAGGCTAAACAGATATTTTTTTGCCTGTGCCAGCTAAGAAGTAGAATGGTAGAGGTGTCACTTAAATCACACCTCCAGCCCCAAATGGATTATTTTTAAAAATGGTCTGGTTTGGTGGTTGTACTTAAGAACTCTTTGCTTAACTCAAGGTCACAACAATTTTCAGGTTTATTTTATTTCAGAAATGTTGTAATTCTTACCACTTTTTAATGCTTATTTTAGCTTAAATTTTGCACAAAATGTGAAACATTCGTAGAAATTGTTCTCTCTCCTCATTCTGCTCTTTCTCTTCCCATCCTCTTTCTGTATGTGGCTGTACAGAATTCTAATACCATATGTTGAAGACTACACTTTCAACTCTTTGAATTACTTTTGCCCATTTGTCAAAAGTGACTGCATTTGTATGGGTCTAATTCCTGGCTCGATTCTGTTCCATTGATTTATGTATCTATTCTTTTGCCAATACGATGCTGTCTTGATTTCTGTAGCTTTATATTGTCTTAAAATCACAAGCTTTGAGACCTCTAACCTCATGCCTCTCTTTCAAACTTATTTTGCTATTCTAGTCCCTTTGCCTTTTTATATAAATTTTGAAATTAGATTGTTGATATGTACAAGAAAATGGTGTTGGATTTTTATTGAGATTGTGTTGACTCTGTAGATCAATTCATAGAGGGTGACAGCTTAATAGTCATTTGGCCAATCCAAACATATGGAATAACTGTGTACTTATTTAGATTGTATTTAATTCTGTCCCCCAAGGTTTTATGGTTTCCAGTGCATAGTGCTTGAACATATTTTATTAGATTCATACCTACTTTGGGTTTGCTACTGTAAATAGTACTTTACAAGCTGACTTCTAGTTGTTATTATTACATAGCAATAGTATTAATTTTTTTGTATATCAACCATGTTGCTTTTGTTGATTGAACGTTAGTTGGTCTCATCCTCTTCCTCTAGTCCTTATTTAGAGGTGGTGAAGTTCTAATACCCAAAGTGATGGTATGTACAGATGTGGTCTTTGGGAGGTAGGGTTAGATGAAGGTACGAAATTAGAGACTTCATGTTGGGATTAGTGTTCCAGAGAAATACCTCCTTCCTTCCTCCTCCCTCCCCTTTCTTTTTCTTCCTTTCTTCCCTCCCCCTCCTCCCCTTCCTCCATCCTCCTCCTCCTACTTCTTATTTCTTTTGACATTGGCATCTCAGCTTCCAGAACTGTAAGAAATAAGTATCTGAGGTTTAAATCAACCTGTCCACAGTATTTTGTTATGAAAACCCTCGCAGCAAATGAATACACTTGTTATTTTATGTATTAGTTTTAGGAACTTTTTTTGGTAGATCTTTGAATTTTCTTCAGAGACAAACACATAGCTAGTGAGGAAAAATAGCTTTCTCTCCTCTTTTGAGGAGGGGCAACAGTAAGAGTTGCTATTTTGGGAAAATAATACATATCGGTATTACTGTAATATATCAGTAATACTGAAAATCTTGATTATGAATATTTCCACATTCAATTTTACTTTCTAAAATTATATGCAAAAATATTATTTGTGTTGATTAAGTTTTGGGGGCATCTTTTTAAGGTGTTAGCCCAAGGAACGTGTATCACTTGCATGCTTGGATAGGCCTTTGGTCTACTCTGCTGTTCAAGAAGTTCAGAGGTCCTTGTGCTTCTCTTTTTTTTTTTCCTTTGGTCGGTCGTGGGGCTTGAACTCTGGACTGGGCTTGGGCGCTGCCCCTGTGCTCTTCAGCTCAAGGCGAGTGCTCTACCGCTTGAGCCATAGAGCCACTTCCTGAAGTTCAGAGGTCCTAACAGGGTTCAGGGGTCCTGTTGAGAGGAGGGAAGGGTAAGGGGTTGGGAAGTCCTAACACTATGGATCTTCCATTTCCATGCACCAGGTCTCCAACCACCACCTCCTCTTTCACCTTACCTGATATGGAAAGACAATGGATGGATGATATGGTCTTCCTTCCAACCTAAAGCATAAAGAACAGCTTCTCTGTTACGATAGCTTCTCTGTTATAATATTTGCGTTAGTACTGGGGCTTTATCTCAGGTCCTGGGAACTGGCCCTTAGATTTCTCTCTCAAGGCTGGCACTCTACCATTTGAGCCACAGCTCCACTTTCAGCTTCTTTGGTGGTTAACTGGAGATAAGACTCATGGACTGTCCTGCTCAGGCTTCCTTCAAACTGGGATCCTCAGATCACTGCTTCTTATAGAGCTAGGACTACAGGGTATGGGCTACCAATGCTTGGCTGGGAATATTTTCATTGGTTTAAATTTTAAAAAATTAAAAGTGATGTATTTATGGTTGGTTCTTGTTACTACAAGGAAGTCAAATCAACGTTCTTTCCCTCTTCCATTGCCTAAAAAAGGCAGTCAGCATTTATAACTTGGGTCAGGGCTCTCTCCTGGTTATAAACAGCAGGATAGGGTCATTACTTGGGTATGTAAAATATAATGTAACTTTTAGGCTAGGGATGTAGCTCAGTGGTAGACCATTTGTCTCCACATGTATGAGGTTCTGGGTTCTATCCCTAACATGGCACTTAGGAAAAAAATAAAAATGAGCTCCCTTCCTTCCACAGGCTGTTCATAGATCTCCTTGATGATCACCCTTCCATGCCACCAAGTGGCTGGCCCCTTTGTGGTAGCCAGGTGGCCAATATCAAATTATTCTTCTTCTTCCCTAGGAACTTCCTGGTATTTATTTCCCATACACCCCTCCCCTGCCCCCCACCAACCTCTCCCAATTCCTCTTGTCAGAACAAAGTGGGCCCATGCCATGGGAAGATTTTCATACAGCTCCTCTCTTCTAACATTCTTCTCACAACCTCACTGCCCAGATCTCAGTTATCATTTCTTTTCTAGCCAAATAAGGAAGACTTGGCGCTCTTTAACCGTTTGTACACAGGTTAAGTTGCACAGCAGAGCAGCACTGTTCTAGCTGAATGTATAAGAGACCATGTCCTGGATTCCACAAGAGGCCCTGATCACATCACTCAACCCACTTTCAGCTTGATCATGGATGGATGTTTCTTTTTTGCAGGGGAGAAGTAACAGGCCACAGAACCTCTGAGGGAGCAGATAGGGGCCCGTGTCATTACTAGTTCTATAGCGTCTCTGTTCACATGCACAGACTATTTTACTATCTTTAATTCCAGTGAGATAGTAATTGCCAAGGAGGCAGTTAGCATGGTGTTAGTATTTGGTCACTGGAGCCATTGTAGTGGTAACAATATAAGATTTGGTCTCATTAATGTAATAGATCTGTGGAGAGGGAGGGCAGTTTTGGTTCTATCTGAGAAGCTAGCAGAATCTTCACTTCTGAGATGGCTTCCCTCAGGGAGTCATTAGCACTTTTTTTTGTGTGCCAAGGCCAAGAAGCACAGTTGCTGCATCCGGAGGGGAAAAAAAAGCCTCCCATAATTAATTTATTAGAGATTCAACTTCAGTAAGATTGGTCAAAGGCAGGAAGCTGAGGAGGTAGAGAAGCCAAAGTGGTCTTTTGAGAGCCACTAGCAACAGAGAAATGAGGGATATGGTGACACGCGGGGTCTCCTGTAAAGAGCAGGGAGGATGGAGAGGCCCTGCCCCGGTGCAGAGCTGTGTCTCAGCTCCGAAGACGGCAGAGCAGCCCAGCCCAGCTTGCTTGGCCTGAAGGGAATGAAGTTTCCTGCATTCTAAAGGGATGGGTCGGACCCAGCCTGCTAACCACATATATGAAAGACTAGAGAACCCTCTTGTTTTCCAGACTGAGCAAGTTGCATGGACAGGTTGCAGGGAGTAAGGACATCAATGACTACTGACATCTGGGCAGAGGTAGATTCAGACTCTCTCTCTCTCTCTCTCTTTCTGTCACATATGCAGCAGAAATTGACCTCAGGTTCATAATCCTCCCACCTTAGCCTCTCTCAAGTGCTGGAATTTCTGGTATGTATCAACATATTTGACTCAGTGTTGAGTTTTTTTAATGAATTAGTCATGTGCGTGTTGCTGTTTATTTTTTCTTTTCCCCCAGTGCTGAGGATTGAGCCCAGGGCCAATCCTGGACTCAATGGCATGCTAGCCAAGTACTCTACAAGTGAGCCACAGCCCTTCAACCATAGCATCTGGGTCTGTAGTTCTCTCAGCCCACAAGTCCAGTTATCAACCTTCATATGGTTTTCTTCTGTTTCCTAAGGCTTTTGTCACCCTGTCAAAGTCCTGATTTTACTAGTGAGGAGTGTTGAGGGTCAGACATTAAGTGGTAAGGATGGATCATGTGAAAGTTAGGGAAGAGACTGAAGCCTGGGCCTGTTGATCCAGGGAACAGAGTCTGACCTTTGGGGCATTTAATGTCATTTGTCAACCAGACTGGTTGTAGGATAGATGCTCAGATATCTGGTTATTTGTGGCGTGTCTGTGAGGGTGTTTCTGGAATACATTAACCTTTGATATGGACTAAATAAAGCAGATGGTCCTCCTTTATGTGGGTGATCCTTCTGTCCACTGAGGATCTGGATAGGCCTCTGTAATTAAAATGACACCAAGGAGTTTCACCATCCTATTGCAGGTATGCATAAATTGTTTTGCTCAGAATAACCCTATTCATTTCTGTTTCCCCTCCCTCCCACCCCTATTGATCAAAAGCTTTTATTGAGATTCTGCTTTCATATGTTGTTGCAATGTTTTGCAAAATTATCCACCTTCTTACTTTTTCCATCTACCACTTCTCTATATTTTAAATTTTTTTTATTATCTTTAAGTAGTTGTACAAAGGAGCTACCATTCAACAAAGTATTTTATGAATACAATGCATCTTTTTTTTTGTCGGTCATGGGGCTTGAACTCTGGGCTTGGGCGCTGTCCCTGTGCTCTTCAGCTCAAGGCAAGTGCTCTTCTGCGTGAGCCACAGCGCTACTTCTGGTTTTGTAGTGGTTTATTGGAGAGCCTGCCTGGGCTGGCTTTGAACCGTGATCCTCAGATCGTAGCCTCCTGAGTAGCTAGGATTACAGACGTGAACCACCAGTGCCCGGCTTGAATACAATGCATCTTGATCATTGTCACCCCTTTCAATGATCTTACCCATCTCTCCCAAACCCATTCCTCCCCTTGATTTTCTTAATTTTGTAGGGTATGCATTGAATTTTACACCTGCATTCTCCTCTTCTTCCTCTCTATATCTCATAATTTCAAGTAGTCAAATGGTTAATCTCTGTGTACCTTGTAATTCTTCAATTGTTGAATAGGACTGTTAGAATCTACCTCAGCAAGTTCCTGGGAGAGTGAAAGGATTCAATGAAGTGACCAACCACATAAACAAAGCACTTCCAGTACTACAGTGCAGATGCCTGGGCTTCAGGTGTCGACTTCTAAGTGATGCAAGAATAAGAGGAATCGAGTCTGTTAGCTTTCATGCTTCTGTGAAAACCAATCAAAATCTTTGTGTGAACATGGGTATCAGTCCAGGAATGAAAATGAAACAAGGTGTATGAGTCAGGGGACACTTTGAAGATCCATATAAGTGGTTTTAAAATATATGATTAGGATATTGTATGTGTGTGTGTGTGTGTGTGTGTGTGTGCAGCACGGAGTAAGAGAGAAACTTCTGTATTTCAATGTAATTTATTTTAAAGCCCAGGCCATTGGGCTCCAAGGCTTAGCAGATCCTGGGGATTACTGCTGTTCTTGCTTCATAGCCGGCTCAGTTCACGTCCACTGAAAGCTCAGCTGGTGGAGATCACTAAAGAGAAGAAGGTGAATCCTTTATCCCCAAGCCCCTAGCATGTGTCAGGATGTATTTGGAGATAGGACTTTAATGAGGTGATTAAAATAAAGTGAGGCCATTAGATCAGCCATGATCTAAGCAGTTTGGTGTCCTTATAAAAAGAAGACATTTGAACATAGGGGAGACCAGGGATGCGTGTGCATAGAGGCTGGACCACATGAGAACATGGTAAGCAGGCGGTCATCTGCCATCACAGACAGGGGCCTTGGATGAGGTCAGCCCTGCTGACACATGGGTCTTGGACTTTCAGCTTCATGAACTATAAGAGGACAGTTTCTGTGTATGTGACCCAGTCTGTGGTATTTTTGTGATGATGCCCTAGCAGACGAATACAGAAAGGCCTGAAGGTGGAGCTGAAGGAAACTGAGGGCAGATTTCTATTTGCAGAGCAACAAAGATTGTCAAGGCCCTTCAACACCAACAAATTGTAGTTTGGGCTCAGGATAAGAGACAGACATTACAAGACTGAGAGATCAAAGCAAATCAAAGGGGAAGAATTCACTATTACTTCTGTCAGGAACTCAATGAGCCTTTTTTTGTTCTTCGTGGAGACTTAGGCTCCATGTATTCTTTTCCTCCACTGACTAACCTTTCAAACTCATTCTGGAAAGTGATCGTTACAGCCCAGGATTCTCCTGGCATATCCAGTTGACTACTTGAGACTGACATGTGCAGATTATCTGCTATCATTGATGTACACATCAGAGCTGGAGAAGGGTAAGGGTGATTTAATGCCTGTTTTGAAAGAATGAAGGATCTTCTCCCCCCCAACCCCCAGCTCTTGCCAAAGAACAGACAAAGGAAACAGGCTTCACCTGTAACAGGAGGGATTCCTATTAGACAGGAGAGAGATTTATCAAGCAAGGAGACAGAAAGCCCTGGAGTGAGTTATGATCTCTCTTTACCTGGAGATCTTCAAAGTAAGATATACTTCCTCTGACAGGCGCACTTGGGAGTGGGGGGGGGGGGGTGTAGAGGGAGATTCCTTGGTGGAAGCAGGGAAATGGACTTCAGTGACCTTTGAAGGTTGAGTCCAGCCTTCTGAGTCTAGGATAAACTAAGATGGGAAAGTTTATGGTTCTGACATCCATCATGAGAATAAATCTGAGCCTCTGCTAGAGTTTCAGGAGAAAGAAGATTCGGGAAGCTGCTCTGGCTTGACCACTCTATCCATCAGCGTTCCAGCAGGAAACAGATGGCAGCTTCAGCTCAAGGTGATTTGAGAGGGGTTTAATAAAGAGACTGTTTACAAAGGTGGGTGAGATGTGGAGAGATTACAAAAAATGGAGTGGTACTCCAAAACTCTTACTCCCTCATTCTTAAAGGTGTAAGGGGGTGGAGTTGGGGAGGTGGTTATCGGAAACTAGGGTACAGAGAAGCATCTGCAGAGAGGGCACACGTTATATTGAATGCTGCAAGCTAGACAGGACTCAGGGACCAGAGCCCTGGAAATAAATACCCTGACATCACTCTCTTCTCTCTCACCAATCTCGAACAGGATTTCCAAATTGCTGATCCCAGTTGAAGGCCTGAGGTCAAGGAAGCCCTGACCTGATCCAAACAGGCTGCTTTCCTGAGCAAACAACTTGGAGAAGGTGGAGGGTAGATCTGGAAAGGCAAATACAATGATCACCTTTCACGGCATGAAATGCCTCTGTGTGCTGTGCGCTGCCCTGGGCGCCACAGGGAGGGATACCCATGACCTTGACTTCCATTGGTGTCTAGTTGTGACTTGCACAATCTCTACTTCTTAGGTATCCAAGTGGCTGCACTTTAAGGCCACACCTGGGCAATTAGTAAAATAAGTAAGCAAAAGGAAGTTACAGAAACTTTTTGTGCCTTAGTATTCTCATCTGCAAATTGAGGATAGAAATGAAATATCCTTCAAGAGCCCGGATTCTAAGTGTGAGATCGCAGAAGCACTTACAACACAGTGGTAAGGGTTCACTCAGTCATGTCAGCTGCTCTCACTATTATTAGCACTAGTGTCTGCCAGCCAGTTTCTGTAACTCTTCCTCATTCTTGAAGACCTAAGTTGGATATCTCCTCCCTCAGGCTCCCCAGTTTGGCTCATGTGTTAAACTCAGTCTTCAAATGCACATTTTATTTTTTGGTTTGTGCCAGTACTAGGGCTTAAACTCAGGGCTTGGAGGCTATCCCTTAGCCTTTTAGCTCAAGGCTGGAGCTCTACCGCTTGAGTCAAAGTGTCATTTCCAGTTTTTTGCTGGTATTAACTGGAAGGGAGAGTCTGGGGGATTTTTCTTCCTTGGACTGGCTTTGAACTTCAAACCTCAATCCTCAATTTCAGCCTCCTGAGTAGGTAGAAAGACAGGTGGTCTGAGCTCCCAGTACCTGGCCCCAAATTCACGAAGTAATGCCATTTGCAGGTGGGGCCTTTGGGATCTAAGTAGAATTAGATGAAATAAAGGTGGCATCTCTTTATTGGCATCACAGGCTGTTCAAGGAAAGGAAGAGAGTCTTCAGCAGGCACACTCCCTCAGTCTTGCCACATGATCCCTCTGCCGTATTAGGATGCAGCAAGGCCTTCCCAGTAAACCTCTTCTTTATCAATGTCCCAGTCACAGGTATATTGTTATAGCATCATTTCTTCTCCAGGGTATAGTTGGGCTTTGGATTACCTGGCACACGGTACCTTCTTGGTTCTGACAAGGATATGCTGCCATTATTTGGTTTGCATATTGGCTCTCTCTGCCAGACTCTGTACTCTTCTGGGATAATTTTGGGGCTTTCTTCCTTTGCCAATCTTAAAAGTTTCTTTTCTTTCTTTCTTCCTTCCTTTCTTTCTTCCTTTCTTTCTTTCTTTCTTTTTTTTTTTTTTGACACACATCAGGTACTCAGTTGAGTTTATTTCGAATGATTTGACAAGGTGTATGGTCCAGGCCAATGCTCAGAAGCCAAGATGGTGGAAAGGAGGTAGCATGTGGACCACATGTCCTTGACCTTGGGGCCCTTAAGAATCGAGTCATGATGTTGTCATAGTAGCTGATGAAAGGTAGTTCCTTCTCTCCTGCCCAGAATTGACTTCTGTTTCCCAAAAGCATGCACTTTGGGAGTGGCACCATGAACAAGGAGCCACACAGTTGATTTTCACCTGACTTTTCAACCACAATTACTTATTTTATTCTCCTGTAAGGCAAAGGCTGTTGTTCTTTTTGCTGCTGCTGTTGTTAAGATTGCCAGCTGAAAGGGGCAAGGGAGGACCGAGTTCTCTGCTCAGCAGTATCCTCTGAAAGAGAGAAAACACTGGCTAGGGGTGGAGTTGATGGGGAAAAGCTCCTGTAATACCTTTTTCTTTGGCTTATTTTTTGTGAAGTCAGGGCCCAAGCATTCCAAACCTGTGAGATAGTCTTGGGATGGGATCCTATGGTTCAACTTCCAAGGTTATGAAAATGCTTCTATTCTTTTTTTTTTTTTGGTCAGTCGTGGGGCTTGAACTCTGGGCCTGGGCACTGTGCCTCAGCTCTTCAGCTCAAGGCAAGCGCTCTACCACTTGAGCTACAGCGCCACTTCCGAAAATGCTTCTATTCTAATGATAAAAGACATTGATCTATGCCACAAGATACAAGGCACAAAAATCCTAGGATAACCTATTCCAGATAAAGGAACTAGTTTCGTCAGAAAATTATCTCAAGGAAAATACAAAGATGGAAGGACAGTTTTGTAGATTTAGAGACTTAAGATACTATAAAATTGACTGGGCACTGGTGGCTTACATCTATAATCCTAGCTATTCAGAGGCTGAGATCTGAAGAGCATGGTTCAAAGCCAGCCTGAGAAAGGAAAGTCCAGGAGACTTCTTAGGTCCAAGTAACTACCAAAAAACCTGGGAGTAGAGTGGTAGATCAAGTGGTAGACTGCTTTTAGCAAAAAAAAAAAAAAAAGTGCAAGGACAATACTTAGTCCCTGAGTTCAAGCCCCAGGACTGGCACAAAAATAAAAATAAAATATGGTCAGGTATGTGTGGCTCCTAGCTACTCAGGAGGCTGAGATCTGAGGCTCGCATTCAAAACCAGTCTGGGCAGGAAAGTCCATAAGACTCTTATCTCCAATTGGTCATGAAAGGCTGGGAGTGGAGCTGTGGCTCAAGTGGTAGAGCACTAGACCTGAGCAAAAGAAGCTCAAGGACAGCAACTAGGCCCTGATTTCAAGCCCTAGGACTAGAAAAAAAAATTGAATTAAAAAAAAGATAGTACCAACCACTTAATGAATGAATCTTATTTGGGTTCTTATTCAGAGAAACTATTAAAATTTATAAGATGGTTGGGAATATTTGAAGACATGAATTATTCAGTCATATCAAAGAATTATTGTCAGTATTTTGTGTTAAAAGTATTTTGTGATACTGAGTGCCGGTGGCTCACGCCTGTAATCCTAGCTACTCAGGTGGCTGAGATTTGAGGATCATGGATCAAAGCCAGCCTGGGAAGGAAAGGCTGTGAGACTCTAGTCTCCAATAAACCACCAGAAAAATGGAAGTGGCGCTGTGGCTCAAGTAGGAGAGCACTAGCCTTGAGCTGGAGGGCTGAGGGACAGCATCCAGGCCCAGAGTTAAAGCCCCATGACCGACCCAAAAAAAAAGTATTTTATGTAGTTCACAAAGGACACTTGTCTTTTAGAGATGTATTCTTACTTTTATGACTGAAATAATAGGCTGCCTACCATCTGCTTCAAACTAATCTGAAAGTGCTTAGGAAGAGGTTTACCTGTGTCCATCGTGCTAAGCTCCTGCCTATATACTTCCAGCTCCTTGTGCCTGGCCCTGTGAATAGATCTAGCATCATACATCCATTTTCCCCCAGGGCTCTGAGTACCAGTCATGTTGCAGGCATCCCAGCCCTGATGATGCCCCTTCCCTGGATAGACACAAATATCAGCTATGTCCCTCCCTAGCAATTAGGTTCTGGGACCCAGCCCTTCCCTTTTATCCCCAGCTCCACAACTGTTTGCTGAATCCTATAGTTATTAACATCCTGAGTACTTCAAAGCCTTTGTAGGACCTAGGGGAGTGGGCTGGGAAGGTGGCTCAGTGGTAGAGCGCTTGCCTTGCATGCCTGATGCCCTGGGTTTGATTCCTCAGCACCACATAAGCAAAAAAAAGAAAAAAAGCTGGACGTGGTGCTGTGGCTCAAGTGGTAGAGCACTAGCTTTGAGCTGAAGAGGTGAGGGACAACGTCCAGGCCCAGAGTTCAGGCTCCATGACTGGACTCCCCACCCCCAATTATTCCTGGCCCTGACATGGTACATAAAGCACTTAAGACAGTATCAGGTACCTAAGAAGCATCATGTGGATGTTGAATCCTGTTTCTGTCCAGGTAGGTGGAAAATAACAATATCCAGAAAGATGCTCTGCTTCTAACATCTACCCAGGCTACGAGAAACACCTGGAGTACAAAAACCATGTTCTGGGGCCACATCATACCCATAGCTGTCACGCATCCATCCAGACATGATGTAAAATAAAGGACAACACAGCTTCCATAGCATTAGCAATTTTTTATTTTTCCTTTTTTGTTGCATAGGAAATGCAGTACTCGCTTCCAGTAATTGTATTGTAATGTGAGAAAGTGGTAGCACTAACGGTTGAATACAAGAGTTAAACTAATCCACACCAGCTCAAAAACCCTGTGGAGATTTAGTTGAATAAGAATGGACGCCCACAGTGATTCTCAACCAATTACAAATTTTCACAGAACACAGTCAACTAAAAGGGTAACTATGAGAGTCAATACAAGTATACTGGAGGCACAGGGGGCCCGGCTCATAAAAAAAAAAAACAAAAAAAAACCCAAAAAAACAACAAAAAAAAAAACCAAAAAAAAAAAAAAAAAGCCAATGGATTTCAGACCAAGATATTAACACGGGGGGGTGGTTTCATTTCAAAAATAGATCTCTTTTGCCATCACTGGAAGTATTTAATCCCCTCCCCCACAATTTGAGATGAAAATCAGAGGCTTTTTGAGCGGCATAATTTGTAGATATGGTGAGAAAAGTCCCCAGGGAAGCTGTTGGGGGTCAGGGAGAGCAGTTAGGGTTGATAGCAGAGAAAGTCCCACAGACTAGGCCTGACTTCCAGAAACCCAGTGCATCAACTAGACTAGCCTGGTGGGTATGTCAGGGTCCAGGTTACCCAGAGCCTTCGCAGTGCAGAACTGATGGTCTGAGACCCAACCAGGGAGAGAGAACAGACTGGGAGCTCCTCACACCTCCCATTCAATGTGGCCAATGGCCTTAGAATTTTCTGGTTGAGATGTGAGAGAGAAATGTAGAAGAGCAAACTTACAGGCTATTACCACGAAAAAATAAAAAATAAAAAAAAAGGAATAACACAAATACAGCCAAGAAGAAAAAAAGAAAAGAAAAAATTAGAATCATTTTGAGAAGTTGAGCAGAAAATAGCAGGAACAGTGGCCCAGTTGATTGGGTGCTACTTGTCTTTGAAACCATGGTAGAGATAAAAAAAAAATTCACATTATGTAAGCCGGTGGGTGTTGCCACCAGGAAAGTACTCTGGTTAGATTACAGGTGGCACTTCCACTGTAGACTCTGGTGGTCCAGATTTATTTTGGGAAGTTTGTTTTCTGAGCCAAACAACACAAAAGTCCATATGGGAAACTGAGGATGCCCAAGAGATTCTATTCCAATGTGCTGTCTCCCATCCTCATGCCCGATGCTGGGCATCCCACTTATCTACGCATTGGCTGGGATTTGCTTCCAATACCCCATCTCTCTAATCTGCTTTATTCAAACCCTTTGGAAGAATAAAAGGCAGATGGGCCCTGGCTTAGGGGAAAAAAAAAAGATGGAATTTATTTCACCTGGGAAGCAAATGGTTGCAAATTTAAATCAAATAAAAGTACATTTAAATAACAACAAAAAATCCCGTGTTAATAGCAAACTTTTTTTCTTATGAATCGGGCCCAAAGTTTGTACAGAATTTTGTTTTTGAAGAAGATATTCCAACTGTGCATGAAACTAAATAGCCACGTGATTTCTTCCAAGTTTTTCTTTTCTTTTTCCTTTTAAGGTGAGGAGGTCTGGTGTGAAGCCGGATCAAACATGGGTACTGCCTGAACGCAGTCCATTTAGAAAGCACTTCAGCCTCAGTAAAGCAGTGTCCCGCCCCTGCAGATGCTCTCAGAGTGGCTTTATAGCAGAGTTCTTGAAGTTGGCGCAGTAATTTTGAGACAAAATTCTCACCAGGTACTGATTTCTGAAACCAAACACCCATGCTTGTCCCCTAGGAAAAAAAAAGAAAACAACAACAACAAAAAACCCAAAACAAAAACACAAGTAATACTGAATTTAAGTAAATGTATACCTCCAAAATACTGAAAACAGCTGAAGTCAAGAAAAGACAGAATTTTGCGTTCTCAGTGAAATACCTTTAAACCTAGCTGACAAGAACCAAGTCAGGAAAAAAAAAAAGACTAACATAACTTTGAGTAATATTCATACAGTTCACTAAGCATTATGGAATAGCATGCATTAATATTGTACGGTTATTTTACAACACCTATACCAGAGGTCCTGACTGACAGACAGCGAAGGCTACCGGTGTAGAAAAATCTTACTTCAGAAGAGCAATATAATACAGATTTTCACAGGCACTACATTTTAATATATCAGGTATTATGCTGGTTTTCTTATAATTCTTTCTGTCCTAAAGCTGGCATTATAACAATGACCAAAGGCAAGGATCGAAGTAAACGGAAAGTAGATACCAAAGTTGATATAGTAGTTTTCTTCTTCAGATAGATTAGTGCATAGTTCTCATGCAGATAAACACTGCTATGCGTTTACACTGTTGGAAAGCAGAGTGAATTGAGCCCAAGTTGTCACATTTGTTTAAATCATTTTGTCAGCCTGTAATAGCACCATGTAATGGATTTGCATTAAACATTAAATTGATTTCAGAATTGGTGACACAGTATTCACTACGGTTAAGTGCTATGGAATAGCTTCAATGTTACCTGCTATCTATCAAAGCAATTTTCATCCCACTGCTTTTTTTTTTTTTAAAATTGGGAAAAATAAAAGGGAAACATACATGACACTAATTAGAGAATGCACAGCCTTGGACATGGAGAAGGCAGAGCGGGTTTAAAGTCACACAAGAAGTACATGCATGGACTTCAAGAAGAAATGGCCTCAGAAGCCGATGGGAATGAAAGCCGTGCCCAAGGGGAAGGCAGAGCAGAGCTGAGATCCTTTAGGACAGGTTGGGGGCGGGGCGGGGGGGGGCGGGTAATGAGGTACCACCAAAGCTCTCCTTATATTACCATGCCATTTGTGTCTCACACTTGCCCTGTGGAGGCCTGCTACCAAAATCCAGGAAAAAAAGGAGAAAGAAGCAAACAAAAACCAGAGAGACAGAGACACATACACACATTCAGAGAGAGAGAGAGAGAAACTACCACCACTGAGGAGAGGAAATGTGCTTCAAAGCACATGAAATGACATTCTTAGAAATCCCTCCCCCCCCTAAAATCACAAGAGAAATAAATGTTTTCCTTAATCCAAATTTTGTAAATACCTTAGGACACTGACACTATATAACTCAAAACCTGTGAGAGGTTAAGAATTTGAAAAAGTGGAAGATAAACTTGTTGAGTTGGGTTTTACATATTCCTATGGGCTGACTGCATACTGTGACACCATGACTAGAGAGTTTGGGTCTTTTATCCATTGGCTGTCAGAAAACAAAGAGCATAAGCTTGAAGAAGTGTAGCCTTCTGGGCCTGCCTGGCTCCCACTTGGGTGATGGTGGCTGGAGATGCGTGGCCGGGGAATCAGCTGTCAGTTAATTACTGTCATGCTAGGTAGGGGTGAAGGATTAGAACCATCCCAAGGAAGAACAAGGTGGAGAAAGCAGCAACAGGGAGTGGGCCTGCACCCAGCAAAGCTGGGAACAGCCGTGTGGTGGCTGGGAGAAGAGAAGCCAAAAGGAAAAACATTGAAAAATGCGTAGAGTTAGTGTTTGTGCCTCTGACTTCAGTTCCTAAAGGAAAAAACAAAAACAAAAACAAAAACAAAAAAACCCACAAAACACAAAACAAAACAAAACAAAAAAAACCTCAGTCATTTGAGGGGACTTTCTTGGCCAAATCCTGTTAATGCCTTTTGATGAAAGAGAAAAAAAAATTCAGATGTGTCTTGGAATCGAGGGCTAGGCCTTCAGATGCTGATAGCTCTCTGCCTTTCTACACACCCCAGTAGCAAAGTCTTCCTCAAACATCTTTGTTCAGCTTTTAATCTTAAAAGGTGGATGGTTGGTGTTTCTTTTCCTGCTTGATCATGACTGAATTACAGTTTCCTGCTGCTTTCTGGGTAAAGAAACATGAACAGAAATGTAACTTAGTGTACTGAATACTTAACCCCTGTTTGTGATCACCCTAGACTGCCTCCCTAATGTTTTAAAGCCTTTAAAACATTTATTCCCTACAAATCTGTTCAGAATTCCCCAATTTTAGCTTCATCAAACTTAATACAACAAAATGCCTTCAAAAATACAGCATACCTGTAACGTCCATTTACAATGGTTCTTCAGTAGACCTATACTTCTCAAGCATAGGAATATGCTATACCATTGAGAGAAAAAAAATAACTGTATTTAAATACTTACAAAAAATAAAAAGGAAACAGGAAAGTTTTAAACTTAAATCCAGTTCCCACAGGGGAGGGGAAATAGAAAGAAAAGCAATTCTATGAATGCTGTCTTGATAATGAACAATCAGAAATTTCACTAGGCTAATTTGACAGAAATGTTTCCTCATTTAAACAACATTACAAAAGTCTTGCATTATAAAATAGGGTAGAATAAATCAGTGTAATCAATAAAACTATACAACAATACAAATTACATATCTTCTGAGTGGGCAGTTGATTCTCTCTCTTTGCAGTCTTGACTACAACATGCTCACTAAAAACAACTAAAACTGCCCCAAACTATTGCTTAGTTTGTTTTGTTTAAAAAAGGGTGCAATTTTTATTGTATATACAACCAATTTACTGGTAATACCTTGGCTTTATTGCAAGGTTCTGACAAAATGTTTGTCTAGGCTTTTTTTTCCTTCACTGTGAAGCACTGAAAGCTGCTATTTTTTTTCTGTTTTTTTTTTCTTTCTTTCTTTTTCTTTTTTTTTTTTTTTTTAGTGCACATATGTCATAATAAAGTAATGCCCAGCTAAGTGCTATATAAGGAAGGCAAAGTATGCTGGCTGGCTATTTGTAGTGACATTGTACACTGACAATCACACCAAACAACTATTCAACCACTTATCAGACACATATGAAAATCCAAAATGTTTTATTTTATTTTCCTTAAATAGAGATAACCAGTAAACAATTTTCAGAACTTGGAAGTTTAAAAACGTGCATATAAAAATGGGCATTATATACTTTTTATTGAATGTGGATTGACTTGCAGTCTGCTAAGAAAAATGGGGTGTGGGAGCTGAAGAAAAAGGAAGTTGTCTTTTTTATTTTTATTTTTTTTTAAGGCTTGCTTGTGAAAGGAACAGTTGTAAAAACAAAATTGCTTGAAGCAGGGTCAGCTTAGTGCTTCACAGTTTGACTGCTTCTCTAAGAGGAGCCCTTCCTGCGTGCATTCAAAAAAAAAAAAAAATCACACAAAATAAGTACAAAGACAAACACCTAAAACACACTGCATCAAGTGCAGCACCGACTTTGGTCAAATAAAAAAAAAAAAAAGAAAAAATAACATTCGCTAAGCTTTTCTACATGATATAAGCAGGTATTGCATATTTTCATATATCTGGGGAAAAATAAAGGAAGACTCCAAATAAATTGTAAAATGCAGCAACATCCAAAATACTGATATTCTAAGCATGGACAGATCTCAGAATAGCACTGCCACTGACCTACAGGACAATAAGGACTACTCTACCTGCGGAACAACTAGCTTCCTATTTAGTTCTAGATGTTGAAACTTACAATGGCTGACATAAAAGTCACATTTACCAATTAAAAAAAAAAAAAAAAAAGAAGAAAAGAAAAAAAAAAGTGTCTCCAAATGTTTGATTTAGGGAAAACCCCTTTTCAAAAGAGGAGCCTGTGCAACAATTCCACAAATAATCGCTATCCAGGGCAAGGCACATTGATATGGAATTTTTGTTTTCGTGCAAATTAAGGAAACAAAACAAAACAAAACAACATTGTTTGGGGGAGGAGTGGGAAGGGAAAGGGGGGAAAGATGAGGAGCAAAGTGTCTTCCCAAGAATTTCAGTTACTTGATTGTAAAGGACAGTAGTAGAGCCCTTCTGAAGGGCGGAAAAAAAAAAACATAGTTTAAAGGCAAGTGCCTAGAGGAGGGATTACAATATTGTGTCTTAATGCACTCTACTTTATCCTACATTAACTATATAAAAATTAGTTACTAACACTAGAACATGCAGAGACTTCCTCCGATCAGCAAGGCCTGCCAACCAGAACATATATATATGTATAGTATAGGAAACCTTTGTGAAGTTGCGGGAAGCAAAGGGGTGCTTCGCTGTCCGGTAGAAAAATCACTTGCACTTTTTTTTTTATTTCTGTTTTTTTTTGTGTGTTTTTTTATGCATTTTTTGTTTTTTACATAAGATACAGGACATTTGGGGGGTGCAAACTTTTTTTTTTCCCTTACAAGTACCCTTGATCTGAATGGGCACCTGCATTTGTGTCAGTATTGGTTTCATTATTATTAATTATTATTATTATTATTATTAGTTCCCATAGCCCAGTTCAAGGGCACAGAGGTCTTAAAAACTTCTGGACAATCTCTGGTACAATGAAGTGTCTGATAACTGATAAATCCTATGTTGCCAGATACATGTAAAAACTTTCAGAATTGGCATAATTCATTATAGTGACTTCTAGCTTATAAAATTAACAGATACCATGATTTCATTTTAGTTATGTGCTTTGATAACAGAAAATAATTAATTAGCATTTAATGTAGTTAACATATTGTGGTAAAAGCACCATTAGATTTGTTTTTTTTGTTTTTTTTTTGTTTTTTTAAATTTTCCTTCGTTTTTTTTTTTAAAGGGATACAAGTTTAACAATAAAAAACATAAAAAGCAAAAATAGCTCCCCTTTTTCTTGCAAGGCTGTTTTTTTTTTACCCCAATAATTTAGAGTCCTGGGGTGGAAGGACTTGAAAAACAAAAATAGAATTTTCAACAATCTCTATCTTACAAAGATATTTAGCTATCCAATGAAATTGCACTTCACTCAATTCAAAATTCGATTGTTTTGATTGATTCCTGTCAGTTTCTGTCAAAACAGACCATCTTCCCCATTTCCATGTGATTTTTTGTGTGTCATTGTTGAAATTGTTGAAAAAAATGCTTTTTTTTTTTTTAATGTAAGTGCAGCATTTCCAAACTTAAAAACAAAACTGAATCGTCGTAGTAGTTTGCCATTTTCGGAATTGTTCTGCAATGTGAGTGGATTCATTGTCCTTGTGGGCCACGTTAACACTTTAACTGCGGACTTGCTGAACCAAACCAAAGTAAAAGAAAATCAGAAAGGAACGTTAACTGCGTTTTCTTTTTCCAATATGTTACAGAAAAACATTGCCCTTTGACTGTCCCGTAAGTTAGATATTGCAGATCTCAGCTACTACAAAAGATTTAGTTCTCCAAGAACCTCCTGAAGGAACTCAAGGAGGATCACACCTGTGTGGGTAAATTCATGAAATACTGTGAAACGGCTAGACTCTGCAGCAAGGGGAAGTGTGTCAGTGAGCAAGCGCAGACCTTGCCAGCCACATAACCCGACTGCTCATACCACCACCGAAACACTTCAAATGCTACAGAGCCTTCAACCATTTCCAGCACCATATGAGAAATGACCACAGTCCCTAAAGTATTAAAAAAAAAAATCCCAAAAGATTATGGCCTTTGCTGTTGGACCATAATGCTTTGCTTGTTTCCATGTACAAGTTGATTCAAATCGGCTTTTTTGTTTTGTTTTGTTTTTGTTCTCCCCTTCCACTGACAGTGAAGTTGTAACCGCGCTGGGTTGAGGTTGCGTCCATGTTACAGAGTTGAGAAGGGGTCAGGTGGTCTGTCTGGTGGATGGTGGGATGCTGCAACTTTTATCCCAGGTACCAGGACTGGAAGACAAAAGGAAAAGTATAATTAGAGAGAAGTTAGGATTGAGGGATGGAGCTCAGTAGTAGAATACTTGCCTAGTAAGGGCAGGGCCCTGGAGTCAACCCTCAGAACTGCAAAACACAAACCAATTCATTCAATGGCATATTTTGTACGTTGCCCTTCCAACCATGGAATCAGGATCTACTATTGGGAAAAGAAAGGGAGTGATGTATAACAGAAAATGTTGATACAGTGACACAATACTCCTCCAAAATTAAAATTCAACGTCTGTGTTGGGGATTGCCAGTATTGAGTGTATCTTACAAAATGAGGCTTTTCCAGCCCCTTGAAATTCAAATCAAGTTTTGTAGTCCGGGAGGGAGCACTTCCAGGAGGCAAGAGACTTGAGAGTCTTGTTTATCATTCAATCCTTAGTGTCTAGCCCAGTGCCCGGAATAAAGGATGAATGCAAGGAAGGCTGGAATGAATGGAGGATGAGCGAAGGGAGAGGCTTCATGTGGTGATGAGTGGTGATGTTCAGGTGATTCTTACAGTATCTCCTTTTAGATGAGGGGTGGGTGCAGAACACATAAACTACAACATTCTCTAACAGACACAGGTAACCAATAGCAATACTGTAAGAAGTGAGGTGAGGTGGGAAAACAGCTGTTTATCCGGTATCCTGGAAGATTTGGGGCAAGTGACAGATTTTCTTATACTCTTCTCTATAGTTGTGGA
Organism: Dipodomys spectabilis; assembly: GCF_019054845.1. Taxonomy (NCBI): domain Eukaryota; kingdom Metazoa; phylum Chordata; class Mammalia; order Rodentia; family Heteromyidae; genus Dipodomys; species Dipodomys spectabilis. Next base: position 58,243,227 of record NW_024870679.1, read on the forward strand.
GGTAGATTTTAGGATGTAAATCTAAGTTGCTTTGGAACTAATCATTTTAGAAAGGACATCAGAATCAGATGGTATCAATCTTCACCATGAGGTCCAAGGGGAAGAACTTATCACTGTACACCCTTCATTCTTGCTTCTGTCCATTCAACATGTACTTGGGAGTTCTGTGGTTCAGTTACCTCTTCCTTTCAGAGACATTCTTTCACAGAATTTGGCGATACATCACTTTATCCACTGGTATTTCCTTGTCAGAAAATTTAGCTAAAGAAAATGACCAAATTATACTCTAAAAAATGTTTTAAAGAAACATGGTTTTGCTAACTTTCCTCTATTGCATGTATTTGTTTGTTTGTTATTTACTGGTACTAGGGTTTGAACTCAGCACCATATGCTTGTTTAGTTTGTTTGCTCAGCTGGCATTCTATTGCTTGTGCATACTTCCAGCCCAGCTTCTTGTTGGTTATTTTAGATCTGGAGTCTTGAAGACTTTTCTGCCTGTGCTGGCCTGGAAATGTGATCCTTCGGATTTTAGCTTCCTGAATAGCTAGGACTACAGGTGTGAGTACTGGTGCCTGGTAACTTTCCTCCTTTGATACCCTGAAAAACTCGCTATGTTTATTTGGAGTCACAGGAAAAAAAAAATCACCATCTCCTAGCAAAAGTGAATACTTTGATGCTTGCTGAGCTGGCCATGTCAGAAGGATTATATTTGGGCTCATCCTTGCCCCAGAGATTCAATTAAGTAAAGTGTGGACTTATTTGATCCCAGGAATAAATAATAGCTCCATGGAGATTGGTGTAAGATTTCTTGGTCACATCAGCTACCTTTGATTTCCAAAGCAGTTTAAATTAAAAACCTAAGCCTAAACTGAAAAGAAAAAAACAAACAAACAAAAAACACCTATCATCCTGTATACTGTTAGATGCTATTCTTTAACCACATGCTCTGGGGAAACACAATAAACTTCTTATGTCCTGAAAGGGAATCATCCTGGTAGGGACACACGGCCTAAATCTAAGTGGACAAAAGAAAGATGAGGGAGAAAGGAAAAAGAGAGAGAGGCAGGTCCCAAAGTATGCATGTATTTTCAGTTGGTTTGTCTCCTAATAGCGTATGCTGATCCTCATTAGAGATACTTTCTCTCTTGAACACTAGTCTCTAGACTTTCAGTAGGGCAAATAAGGCTTCCTATTTGTTTGCACACTTTCTAAGGCAGTTGTGAAATTCCCGGCTTCTTCAATGTGACAATCCGTAGTTCTTAAGGCAAAGGGCTGAGGCCCAGTGCTAGTCAGCAGGGGGAGCAGTTTTCTATCCCACCATTTCTGGATGAGACCTCAGGGCACTACAAAAATCTGCAGTGCCTCTGCACTTCTCTTAAAAAGCAAAGCAGGAGGGAAAAAAAGTTTCTTCACACATCTTACTATTCAGTATGTGCCTTGCCGACAAGGTTACCCAGAGCAGCTCTGTAATCCTTCACTGAAATAGGCTTTATTGATTGCTCTGGTCTATTGTTCTCTTTTCAAGTCCCCCAAGTTCAAGTTCATCCTGGTGTTACATCATGTCTGGTTGCTAAGAGCAACCAGACAGACCCAGACGTGACTATCATTAGCAAGAAACCCTCCACTCTCCTCCCACCAACCTTCCAGTGGTTCTGACGTAGCAGGCCCACTGCAAACACATTGAAGTATTTATTCTGCCTAATTTATGACCTACCCAGCAAGCAAGACCCCCCACTCCAGAAACCAACACTGTTGTATATTTAATTAATCTATCTTTCTTTGGCACTTGGGAAAGTTAGACAAAGGACTAATTATTGTGTTTCCCTCTCCACACTCTTCTTTTTTTTGCAGGGTGTGTGTGTGTGTGTGTGTGTGTGTCTGTGTGTCTGTGTGTGTGTGTGACTATTTGCATGGGAAAAAAACTACAAGGCCCAGCCTCAGCTCCCCAACCCCCCCTTTTTTTTTTGCCCTATTGACATTTCATGAAATACTTTAGCTGCTTAAGGGAATTAGAAAAAAAAATGTGATTCGAATGTTACTCCTCCTGAGTTGGTATTCAGTAACACAAATCAACTCATGACATGTTTAAATTTAAATGCTAACCACACACTCTCAGAGTTACTTTAAAGGTTAGTTTTTAATCAATAGAAGTTGCTGACTCCGAGTTTTCGAGCTGCACACTGCAACTCTTGGGCTTTTGTCTAACGTTAAAGCTTGCGAACTTTTTTTTTTTTCCTTGAGATGATTTTAGCAATGATTTGCCGACACAGAAGGCTTTTGTGCTCTGACCAGCAACACATCAATAGAGGAGCCAAGCTGCCCTGTGGTGGGGTATCAATATGACTCCTAAGGCAGGGGTTGGGGGTCTTTAATAACCCGTGAAAAAACCTTAATTAACCCTTTCAGGCCCAAACCAAAACCTATTCTTCCACTTTTTCACTCCTATAATTTGACCATTAGTACTTATTTCAACATCACACTAATCTCAATGACAATTAACCCAGCTACTTGACCAAGGGTTTTCAGAATGGGAAGTCAGTTAGGGGAACCACACAGGAATTGTCCTCCCCCACTTCTTTTGAATGTGGTCTCTGACTAAATCATCCATGGAGATAGCCGAGAAACAGTTGTAATAAAAATAAATTCATCCACTCAGCCACATTTTCTAATGATCAGGTTAGAGTTGAAGCTGTTCAAACGCTGCTGTGATGAATTTGGCAGCTGTGTAGGGAAGCCACTGGAATTCTGTGGAAGTCTGTCGACTGCTAATGACATCCAGTGGACGCAGTAATGTTTGGGAAAGAAAAGAAACGATCTTTATTTTTTTTTCTTCATGTGATACTTTCTTTTGATTCCTATTATGCAAGCTATGCAAGTTTCAAAACACTCATTGAAGAGTGATTCTGCATATCTCTTCGTTGGGCTACACTTACAGGAAAAATATAAAAAGAGACCTGAGATTGTTAAGTTGCTGGGGCTGAATAGCAAATCATTGGGAAAATGTTGACACATTAAACAAAAATCATTTATGGAGAGTAAAAAAAAAATCATCTGGGGACATTTCCTGACATAAGCTTAGGTTTCATATGGTTCTGCCTACATCCTTTATAGCCCCTTAATCTACCGTGCTGTATCCAGAAGGATTACAAAGGAATCTCTGTCTGCTATCTGCAGTCAGAGGCAAGGCTACAGTACAGTATCTGAGGATGTTATCTCGATACATTTACATTAAGGAAGTAAACACAGAGCTTTGATCTTCTTTTCTTTCTTTTTTTTTTTTCTTTTTTCCTGCAGGAACACCCAGCTACAGTTGATTAGGAGGCCCATAAATCCACATTTCCACCAAAGACTCCAGTGGGGTAAAATTAGTCAGTTACATTCACCCTGGTGTCTACAGTTTTGGATGTGCAGGGGATGTGAGTGTGTGTATTTGGGAGGGGGAGAAGGATTGTCCTCTTGCAGTGTTCAAGGTGAAACATCAAAAGAAATCTGCAGCCCAGGACAAGAGCTCAGCTTTCCTTCTAGCCAGTCAGATGAAGAAGTAATCTCATCAGGTTGGAAAGTGCTGACTAAGGATTTAATAAAGTGCCTGCAGATGTGGAGTCTCTAAGGTATTCAACTCATGTAATGCAAAACAGCTCCACGCTGAATGTGCTTATAAAATTTCATTTAACCATTGCAGTGCGCCTTTTTATTTTTATTTTTTTTCTCCTTCACAGTTCTCTAAGGAGTTTCATCACACTTCCCGCCCCTTAATTTACAGCTCCATGAAAGTTGGAATCCTATTCTGCTGGGATTCTGGAATACTCACAGTAGTCAGGTTTTATGAACCATAAACAATATCTATCCAACTGCATCCTAAACAGGAAGCTTGAGATGGCTGGCTATTGCTCCAATCTGTTTCATTTCTTATCTATCATGGAGAGCAATTAGAAAATGGAGGCCATTTTCCAAAATTTGGTCACAAGGCTACTGGAGACATGGCAGATGAAGCCAAGGGCGTGGTCCACTCCTTAAGTGAACACCAAACATCCTAATGTGTACAAGAACTTCAAAAACCTCTTTCAGTCTCTTTCTTTCCACCAAGAGGGCAGGTCACAGATTTTAAAAACAAAAAGAAACATGTCTGTCTATTTACCTTAAAAAAAAAAAAATGGAGGAGGAGAGGGTTTCAGAGAGTGCTGACCAGACTGTGATGAGGGCAGATTCTGTTTTTCAAATTAAAAAGTTAAACAAAAGGCCTCAAGGGCAAAGTTTAACACTGCGGAAGGAGGTTGTTAATGTGGAATCCAGAACTGGGTGTGACACTTGCTTTCTTCTCCTGGCAAGGTGGGTTATTTAAGGACATTTACACACAGAAAACGGAAACAAAAATACAGGGAGCTCCTTCACCCCCAACAGGCCTGACTCTCCACCAGCCCTATAAAGGACACTGCCAGCCGTGTGAGTTAATGATCAGGATCACCCGTTTGCCTTTGCTCTTGTAGAGTTGTTGCTACCTCTGCTGGGTCACACTAATCCAGTTAGTCATTTTTGGCGTCCTGCTCTTGTTTGGATGAACTAAGCCCACTGTTTAGTGCAACTGAGTTGTCCTTAGTAAACAGGCCCAAAGCCCAGTAACCCCTTCCCTGCTGCAATACAGTAGAAGTGGACATGAGGACACTCTCAGTACCAATCATATGAAACCATTTAATTATTCATTCAACAAGTAGCGCTGTCCTACTATGTGCTGGGTGTTATGTACACAGGCTCCCGGGGGAAATAAGTAAAATAAATACAGTTCCTGTCCTGAAGGACTTTATTGTCTAGCAGGAAGAATGGGTGGTATTTTAGACTTCTGTACCCTTCCTGATACTAGACGCCTTGCTTTTCTCTACAGATGATCTGTGTGTGTGTGTGTGTGTGTGTGTGTGTGTGTGTAGGTGTGCTGGTACTGGGGCTGAACTTGAACTCGGGGCCTCATACTCTCCCTTAGCTCTTTTGTGTGTGGCTGGCATTCTACCACTTGAGCCACACCTCTACTTCCTGCTTTATGCTGGTTAATTGGAAGATAAGGGTGTCTAGGATCTGTCTGCCTGGACTGGCTTCAAACTGAGATCCTCAGATCTCAGCCTCGTGAGTGGCTTGAATTATATAGGCTTGACTACCTCCTCCCCTCATGCCTGGCTCAATAGTGAGGATCTTTATAAACTTATGTGAACTGATGAGGCTTAGGGTCTAGTTTCCAAGGACCCACACCAAGTCCCATGACTATCTGTGAGAGTTTAACCCCATGGGCCCTCTCCTGGGTACTTCAGAGGATGGTTGTGAGCACCATTCCCCTACAGAATACAGAGTGTGAGAGAAGACTGTGATTTACATGCGTTTCTTCTGAAAAGGGTGACATGCTATAGACAAGTGTTAGTTATTGGCATTGCCAGCCTAGGGCTTTGATCTCTGGTAGCCAGTTTCCTTGTCTGATTTTATTTTGTTAATTAAAGAAAGGCTGTTTCCAATAACTCTAGAGCAAGACTTGTTTAGTGTACAGGAAACTATTAAAGCATTAATGGGCTATGAGTGACCCCGCTTACCTTTGTGGCCTTATCTTTTCACCACGTGCACTCAACTCGACACTCATGCTATGTCAAACTCCTTCCAGATTCCCCCAAAGCTAAATGCTTCCTCCCTGCTGGGCCTTGGGACAGGCTGTACTTTGCTTTGCTCACACCCGCTATTCCCTGCATTCTAAGATGAGATGATCACTTTTTCCTGAAGGATCTTTCTCAGGGTCTTTATGGTTCACCTGTTGTAGTGGCTGAACTCTAATGACCTGTCTTCTTCCTATATGTTCTCAGGAGTGGTATCCACAGTGCCCTGTCAGGTGGCAACCAAAGTGCTGAGCAAATTCTGCTATGTAAAGAAGGGACAAGCAAGCAGCATCCTGGTTTCCAATATCTGGCATCACCGCAACAAGGGTAAAACAAGGTATCTAGGTGGATGACATTAGCACAGTGGCACCAACTCCATGCTGATACCACATGCCCAGACCTCCCCGAATGCCAGGCAGCCTCCCTAGAGAGGCACAAGAGTCTCTACGAGCTGCCCCAGGCAGTTCTGATTGGAGAGCTGTTGCAACCTGGCCAACTGTGGCCAACTGCGTCAGGAGCATGTGCAATAGTTTTGTAACATGGCCTGCTGCCTACTTACTACAAGCACAGAGCTGTTGTCCAAACCACTGCTCCCTGGAGACCGCCCTGTGTTGCTTCCAGCCAAGACCTCCGTTTTGGTTCAAACCTCAAGACAGGAAAACACTAATCTTTTTACCCAATAAGCCAACCAGTACCTCCCGAACCCCTGAATGCATACACAATCCAATTATGTGAACTATGTTCCTAAGTCAGAGTCTCTCACAAAACACAGTTTGCCTCGGTGTCTCTCTTACCACCGAGTAAATTGTCTATCTAGATTAAAATTTATGCTCTGCATAAAATTTATGCATCCACTCGGAAGACTAACTGAAGGCTATATTCATCGTGTAGAAAGCTAGGTGCTATCTGGAGTCCCAGTTCGAGTAATCTGTGTAGCAGCCTCAGTATGTCTTGGTAGGTAGTATCTCTGAGTCTAGGTTTGCAATGCCATGAAATGGAAAGAAGCATCTGGATCCATTTCTGAGAGAATTAAATGAGATAATATCTGGCTAGAGGCAAGTACAGAAATGCAGTAAGTAGATGGGTTCTCTAAGGGTATCTAGGGCTTTGAGGTCCACGGGTACCCAGGAGGGCTGTTTTCCTAGGAAACTAGTCATTCAACAAGGCACTTTTTCTTATTTCATGATAACATTTCTCAGTTAAAAGTAGCAGCTGTGCCTGTTCCCTTTTTCCCTAGTTGCAAGAGAAAGTTCTTGAAAAAAATAAAAATCTGCCTTTAATTGCAGTATTGAAATCAGGGTGGCGAAACCAACAACACAAAAGGAATGGGCTCAAGTTCATGAAAGGCATTTGGGGCCTTGTCTTGCTGAACTGCTCTCCTTGGAGGCTGGGGGTGGAGGGGGGGTGGGAGGTGAGGGATGCGGGCAGGGAAAGAGGGAGGGAGGCTGGGACAGAGGGAGGGAGTAGTCAGGCAACCAAGTGGGACAGAAACAATCCTATTTTGGTTTTTGTTAGGGAATGGCATACTACATAGATCAGAGACTTCTTATAAAATACAAACCCCCCACTGTACACAAAGCACAGGAAAATGGGAGGAAAAAAGGGAAAAACTAAAAGCAGCTTAGGGTGTGTTAACGCTGCTATTCTGTCAGCTTAAAGAGTATTTTATGCTTGATCAACAGCTCTTTTTTATTGTGCTTTTCTTTCATTCATTCAAGACATCAAAGCCGGGCCCCACCAGCGTACCTGCTCTTCTGGAGCCGGTTAGGAGAAGCGTCTAATGAAGCTCGACTCTGGGAGCCGGAGACCCCGTGGACACGGCAGTTCAAAGGGAATATTTCAACAATGATTACATTTTGTAAATCTTTTTATGAAAGAGACAGCTTATTTCCTGCTTTTTCATGAAAAAAAAAAAAAAAGGGAGATTCTATCCATTAAAGTGAACCCGCGCCACGGAAGCGCGGGTCTGAGGTGCAACGGGTAGATTAAGGGGGGACACGGACCCAATGAAACCATCCAGAGCGCCCATCCATTACATGGGGATGGACAGCACTGGCCGGATGTGAGGGGTGGGGTCCAGACAACGCACTGGACAGCTTGGCGTGGAAAATGCAGAGGCCCTGGGCCTGAGGGCTTTTATATTTTCCCAACTCTGTCCTTGTGTATATGACTGCTTCTCTTTATCTATTTTGACTTTACCAAAATAAAGGCATATATCAAGAGGCATCGGGCCACACCTCCTAGCACGCACACACACATACACACACAGAGTTGAGTTACAGATTCATTAAACGTTGTATTTTAATGTCCCAAGATGGGAAAAACTCTTTTCCGTATGGGAAGTTAGCCATAAAAAGTTGGCTCTATTCTCAAGACACAAAGTGGGCTTTATTAGTGGTTAATGTCTGCCTCAAAGGCAAAAATTAAGCAGCAGTCTCGGTCTTTGGACGTTTTGATTTTCACATTAAAATAATCTTTCCCCTAGCTTTTTTTTTCTTTCTTTCTCTCTTTCGTTCTTTTTTTTTGGGGGGGGGGGGTAGGGGGATTGTTGTGGAGAGGGGGGCAGGAAGGGAATATGGTTTCCTGGGGAGCTAGGAAATGAAAAAAAAAAAAAGTATGTTTTCTACACATCAGATTCCAATTTTAATTAAAAGCCTGTTGTCTAACAAGTGCAGAAAGTCACACTTGGGGTTGGCCCAGGGAAGTAAACCTTTCTGCTTAGAGAAAGAGGCGTGGGAGTGGAGTTAGTGCTCAGCAGAGCGAGGCTCTATTCTAATACCCTTCCTTTTGCTTCCTAACTCTTGGTCTTTCCAGACACACTCAGGTTTAGAGGAGATCCATCCTGGAGATTTTACTGCTTGGATTGTGCAGTTCAGTAAGGGAAAACTAACTTATTTCAGAAGTTCTCCCAAAGAAATCCTGTAATAGAATGTCAGAAGATCAGGGCCTTTGTCAGGTAACTAACATCCCACTTCTAACCCGTCTGGAACTCGAGGCCCTTCACCACTGGGATACATCTGCCCACTGTGCCCCTACCCCCCCCCCCCCCATCCCAGCAGGTGCCTCATACTACGCCCCCTACACAGACAGATCTTTGCTCCTTACCTCTTTCTTTCACCCTCCTCTGTGCACTATCCCTGACCTTCTCCTTCCCTTTCTCACTCCATTTTCTACCTTCTCCTACTGCAAGCCGGTTCCACCCTCCCTCCCTCCTCGCTAGGAATTAGGGCAGGCCCCTAGCCCCCTCATCCCCACCCCAAACCAAGACAGAGTCCCACCACATTCAGCAAGGAGGAAAGTGAAGGAGGTGCTGAACTGCCAGCCACAACCACCTTGCCAGGCCGCTGGAACAGAGACTTTCACAGTGAGCCAAAGACGTGAGGCAGAGACAAAGAGTTTAGACAGAATGTGGAGGGAGCTATAACATCATAGTTTTGCATCCACGAAGACAGAGAATGGGAGTGCAGTGAGGTGAGACTGAACACTGGGCTGGGGCTCCACACCAAGCCCCAACTCTGACACTGGCTGTGGGACCCAGGCACCTTACCAGACCACTCTGATGATACCACAAAGATCCCTTTCCTCTACCTTTCTTCTTTCAGTAATACCTGTCTGTAGATTTGGCCACTGCAGGAGTCCTCTTTTCCTTGTTCACACTACAGAGATGACACTGGCAGGGGTGAGCCTGTTCATGTCCTTCACTGAGGGTAGAGTAAGCTTGGCCAGGGACAAGTCAGAGACCTAAAACCTGTTCCATGGGATGTCAGGGGGTCCCACTTAACTCGTCAGCACACCAGGCCTCAGCATGCCAGCTATTATAAGGTTTGGACAAAACTGAAAAAGTAAAAAGTGTCTATGAAATATTGGTCTAACAGGTAAGTAGCCTCATTGGGAAGGTGCTGAATGTGGAGGCTGGGGTTGGGGGTTTTATCTTAGCAAATGATCATCTAAAAAAAAATGGACCAGCAATATTCATTATGACAAACAATTAGATTCTTCCTAAGTATTTCCAGAGGTGGTGAGCTGGCAGCTTCTCCGTGGAGATGGGTTAGGTATGAGGTAAAACTCTTATGGGCCAGCCCTGATGCTGTACTTGAAGGCCCTTCTCAGAGATTTGGCCAATAGGTAACATGTGATTGTCAGGGTGACTTGGCTTTTGTCTCAGGGATGTGCTTCATGAAGAGAGGTAATTTATTTTTTTACCTTTTTAGTAATGACTTTTGAGATGGAAGAGATCTCACAAGCAAAGATTGTTGAAGATGTTTTATAAAAATCAGGCATGCAAGCAAAATCGCTCTCACTTGAGGTTTTGGTAAATTCCACTTCGTTGTGCTCTACTAGAAATAGAGATTTAGAAGCTAGCTCAGAACATACGCATGGAGTGCTGGCTTAGAACAGTGGCACACCTCTGCGATTACTTTATTATTGCTTAATAAGACCAATCATAGATTGCATGATGTTGTATGTTTATTAGCTCTGTAAAGATCCTTTGCCCTTGTTAAATTACCATATGGATAGGAGAGCTTATTGTTTCCTTTGCAAAAATGGAGGCAGGTTTGAACGCTCTCTACGTAGTTTCATTCTGATTTGGCAATCACAGACAGCTTGCAGACCAACTAACTCGTACTATTCTAGAAGATGGTAAAAAAAAAAATGCTTTAAGATTTTTCTTCCTGTTAAAGAAGTGAATTGCCTGAGCTAAAATATGACTTCCTGTTGGACCATATCAGCCTTTCTGTATTGTTCTCCAGGAACCCGTTTACAAGTTCAAGTTCAGGTTTAAATGAAATAAAACACTCCTCAGGAGTTTATAACTGAGCCTCATTTACATGTGCTCTCTCTGAACTCTGCCGGCCTACTATGCTAGTTTCCAAGGCTTGGTGAAGGAATGTTTTACAGTCAGAATCTTGACTGTTTTCACAGGCAATTCAGACCACTCAGATACTCAAGCAGCAACACAGCTTTAAGTGGTGATAAATGTTTCTACAGAACTACCTTAGAGGAGGAGCAGAGAAAGAAAGGCAAGGGCAAACAGGACTAGATCTTCCTAATGTTCTCTATGAGACATTTACATTAACATAGCCAACAGGTGAGTCACAGACCCTACATGCATTTTCTACAATTCCATAGCCATGTGTTCAAGTTCCTGTGTCAACATTTCCAGGATTTCATGGAAATGGTCAGCACACATGTATTCTACTTTTTTCTGCCTTGTAAATGAGTGATAAAATGTTATGAATAAAAATGTTCCCAGAACAAAAGGGATCCCAAACTGTTTACAAACAAATAAACAAACAAAAGCCCTAACAGGCTAGCTGGTGTCACCTTGCCTATTTCAAGAAACTGAGATCTGAGGATCGTGGTTCAAAGCCAGACTGGGCAGGAAAGTCCTCTTATCTCTAATTAACCACCAAAAAACTGGAAGTGGAACTGTGGCTCAAGGACTAGAGCACCAGCCTTGAGTAAAAAAGCTAGATGACAGTGCTCAGGACCTTTGTTCAATCTCTAGTACCAGCACAAAACAAAAACACACAAATAACAACAACAAAAAAAACCCTTAACGGGCTTTTGAGGTCAAAAGGTCTCAGGATTGTTCAGCTAGTAAGTGTGCACAGAAGCAGAAGAAATGATTTGGTTTAGAGCCAGGAAAAAACTAAGTTGTGATTCTAAGAAGCTCCTAGAGAAGCTAGCTAGAGAGCGCTAACTTCCTGGCTGCTTCCCTCGATGCAAACTTATTGCTAAGCAAGGGTCTAGGAGTTCAGAGAAAGCAGCCATGTCTTTACAAATGGCAGTAGAGAGGTAGCAAGAAAAGGGCCAGAGACTCTGCTTTACAACTTCCCCCTGTTTATCGAGAAATAGAGAAGCACATCAACGGTTTGGGAGTGGTGCTAACAGTAAATGTTCCCTCAGGGAAGTGCCAGAGAGGTATATCTTTATACTGGAGCAAATCTGCCCTGAGTGATATCATGCATACCCAGCCAAGCTATAGCTTGTAGATCCCCAGGTTTAATAGCATTGCACCTTCCCCACAGTGATCAGAATCAGATAAGTGGCTCAAGGATCAGCACTGCTGCAGGGTTCAAAGAACTACCCAGCCAAGGACAGGTGAGCATGGAGTCCATGGTGAATCTGGATTTCAGCTGCACCATTGGAAAAGGGATTAAGACCACCTTCTTAGCACAGTGGTTGTGTGGATGAAATGAAACACTATACGTAAGTGTTTTGTCTTCTGACTGGACTATAATCACAGTTTTAGAAGGCCAAAGCATCAGCTTTTACTTTTGGAGTGAAGAGGGGGAGGAGAGTCCCCTCCGTCTCGAGGATGAGAGAAATCTCATCTTTATATGCTAGCTCATGATCTTTTCTTGGATTAACACAATAATAGCCCAAGTACACTGGCTCTATACTGAGATTTTATCTTTATTCTCAGTGGCCTGAATTCAGCCTAGTTCAAATGCTGAAAAACATCCAGGTTTTTCTAAAAACAAATTAGATGCAAATTCTATATGTAAATCAAACTCTTCTCATGAAGTGTAGAAGTTTCTTTTACATGGTAAGGACACAGACAATGGTAGAATCCACTTAGATGATGTAGTACAGAAGTGGGTGGTGAGACCCATTTCTTTTTGGGCAGTACTTCACCTATGGTGATTGGGTGAAACTGGCGCTGACTGACCAATCTGCAAAAAAATCATCCTTTGCACATGAAAATCTCTCACTGGTCAACTTCAAATTGCTGAGAATTATGTGTTTTTTCTTTTGGCTGTTTGTTGTTGCTTGTTTCTCTTCTTTCTGTGTTATAAATACTGTTATAATTTTGGTTCATTCTCCAGGACCCCTTTGGACTTCTGCCATTAAGTGTTGCTATAGGAAGTCTAACACAACTGCTAATTCTATTTGTTTTTAATGCAACTCTGGCAAAATGATGATAAGAGGTTTCTGAAACTCAAAATAACTTGCAGAGTTTTCTGAGGATTTATCTACATGGATCCTAATTAAATCAAAATAATTTCATAGTTGACAGTTCAAAATGTCTTAGTTTTTTTTTTTTATATGTGAATGGGGAGATTGAAACCTAATGTTATTTAATTTATGCTGACTCCTTTGTAAAGCAGTCGTCTTATCCTATTAGTTATTTACTTATTTATTTATTTTCTAGTACCAGGGCCTGTGCTTGCTAGGCAGATGCTCTAACGCTTGAGCCACATCTTTAGTCTGGGAGACTTTTCTGGCAGGGCTGTCCTTGAACCATTTTGCTCTGGATCTCAATCTCTTGAGTAGTTAGGATTACTGATGTGAGTTACCAGCTCCTGGTTCTGTCATTTTATTATGTAAAAGAGGACACCAAATCTGCAAACATACATTCTGGATGGAGCTTTTATAGAAGGAGAGGGAGAGAGCAAGCTATTTCTTGGAAGCAAATAAGCACTTGGCGGAGTATCCGCTTTCTCAGTACCTTAGCACTAGTTATTCAAGGACTGGATTCTCATCTTACCATGGGGCTTGAGACTGTGCGTGCTTTCCACTTAAAGCAAGCAGCCAGGAAAGGGTGGAGGGGACAGTACAGATCTGACAGGCATGATCCCAGTACTGAGGAGCATTAGTGAATTCCATAAGGACTTTTATCTAGCAGCTCTTGGTTTACAAAGGTCAGTGTGATGCAGAGCTCAGGGGATGAGCTGAGCAAAGGGCCTTCCTGGAAGATACTGGACTGGGGGAAAGGAAAACCTATGATTTTATTTGGAAGACAATTTGGGACATCTTTCCCCTTTGATGGGAGAAAACATTAGGAGTCCAGCTAAGAGATATAGTATGACTCTGGTGATAATGGGACAAAGGACAAAAGAACGGTATATTCAGCAACATCCAGATACCAGGGATTATGACTGCCAGATCCTAAAATCATTGCAAGAAGTCAAATTAGGGCTCTCACTGCTCTGTGATCATGATACTTCATAATATTTGTCTAGAAAGGCACACAAAAGCCTATGAGGTTCAATGACTCCTAATGATCAATCTTAGTTTTATCCTAATTAAATAAGTTCAATGTAATGAATGCGAGCACAGAAATTAGTCAAAATTACAAATGTAAATGTTGATCTTTAAATCAAAGGTCCTCCTTACTCTCTGCCTTACATGGAAGCACTTGAAAGTGTTTGCCTGGGAGGGTGGATGGGAATTTTTAACCTTCATTTGCACTGTGAAGGACAGAAGTTAGAAAACGGCGTGGCAAAGCACTACGCAGGAGCACAGTTGGAACTACACGCCAATTTCCGAAAGCCACATCCTAAAGCCCCAGTCTCTTCCCTCCCTGGTGTCAAGCCCCGATCTCTGAGTCTTGCTTTTCCCTTCGCTAGTGTGTGGCCTTGGACATTGTTTTACCTCCCTGGACTTTGGTGCTCTTATTCAGAGATGCTACTTTATTAAAGCGGCATGTACTTTGTTCCAATGTGCAATTCAAGTCCTATCAGAAAAAATGACAGAAGCCACAGTAGGTGATCTTTAAGGAAACCCTCAGCCTCAGTGCTCACTATTTCTAATAACTTCAAAAAATACTAGCATAGGGTACATGTTTCTGAGTCGTTTTATAGAAGTATTTGAAAATGCTTTTTCCCTCCTCATAAAAATCCAAAGTAGAGCCAGGCGCTAGTGGTCGCATTTGTAATGCTAGCTATTCAGGAGGCTGAAATCTGAGGATTGTGGTTCAAAGCTAGCCCAGACGGAAGTCTGTGAGGCTCTAATCTCCAATTAACCAGCAAAAAGCAAGAAGTAGAGGTGTGATTCAAATGGTAGAGTGATCAGCCCTGATCAAAAAAGCCAATCATGAAGCCATGAGTGTACACACACACACACACACACACACACACACACACACACACACACACACACACACACACACACCACCCCTGGAAAACAATGAAGGTTTTTTTTTTTTAATAAAAAAAAAGAGGGTTAAGAAAAGGAAGTGATATGAAGTGTAAGAATCTGAAAGAGAAATATGTGCTCTTATTTCTACATTTATAAAGATTTGCGCTGACGAGTCATACTTAAGTTTATAATGCTAACCAACTCTAGATCTGAGAGAATGAACTATGTTATTGCAAGGTCCACCCGGGAAGGCAGGGCAGACCCCTCCCTCCTCTGCTAAGTTTCTGCCCAGTACCTGTGTCACCTGGGTAACTGGCACACCTGGAGGCAGGCACCTCCCTCTCCTAAGTCACATCAGTGGGTCGCCCTAGTCATGAGGCTTATGGAACTGTGGGAGGGTCCCGGGCTTTGAGGTCACATAGGCATTTGGTGGTACCACGCCTTCCCTTACCTGGCCACACCTTCTCCCCTCCCCCTTCCCTAGTGAAGGCTGGGCAAACCAGCCCTCCCGCCCCCTTTTTTGGCCATGCCTCTCTACCATGGTGCGGGAGCAATTTGGTAAAATAAACTTCTCTTCCTGCCTGAGTACTGTGTGGTGTTCTCTTTATCAGCTACCTAATTAAATCTAACTAATTGATTTACCTTACAGTTATCACTTTTATCCTTAAATGGGCCACAGCTTGTTTTCCAAAAGGAGGCCTTCACCCATCATCCTTCATCTTGACTTGTTCTTGATTGTATATGGGAATTATCCGATAGCAATCAATTCACATCGCTGCTGTTTAGGGGACACCACGGGGGAACAGTAGAGTCATTTCATTCTATAGTTGATCAGTGTCACAATCATCATTAAATTTGTAACGATGGTGGGATTCACCATACCTTGGTTAATGATCATGGACAATTCATTTCTTGCCTGCCAGAGGTAGCAATGGTTTCTGAAATATGAACTCCTACCCCATGGGAATGACACTTAGCCCATCACATTTAATTCTTGACCTTCACTGAACAGCAGGATTCTAATCCCTTGATTTCATAATCTTAACTAGGAAACATTAAAATATGGATGGGCTCCAGTTGGCAGGAATCTTTATGTGCTTTTCACTAAAAAAGCTATAAATTCAATGGTTGACCTTTTATTTCCAGGTCACAAATGACACCCACTCAGTTTTGTCTGTTCAACACAGGATTTATGTAGGGTCTCAGATAGAAGCCATGAAAGTTGAACTTTAATGAAATGTCGTTCAAAGATGCACACTTCACTCAAAATTCTCTCTCTCTCTCTCTCTCTCCTTCTTGCGCTCTCTCTCTCTCTCCCACACACAGACACATACATACAAACACACACAATTAGCGCACAACCTTTTAAAAACAGGGATATTATCCTCATGTTCATTGCTGGCCTCCAGTAAATTTATGAAGGAAGTTTCTTCAAATGTCATTTTCTCTGGGAGATATACATATATGTTGATGTTTGAGAGATAATAATGCCTTAGCTCCCAGTTTAGGTTTTAAGACTCAAAGACTTCTGAAATGTTCTCTTTGCCAGCATCACAATTCATCCATCTCCTATGGAAAAATGGTCCTGTCCCTTTTCAGAAAATCAATATTATTGATGGGAGGCACTCTGTGTTGTCAATCAGGGAAATGTGATTTGAAGGGACCCCAAAGCAGCAAGATAAGGAAAGGAATACCAAACTTGTTCAGGTCCACACAATTTGAGTGAGATCAATGTTTCCCATAATACTTCTCCTGTCATGTAGCGCTCTAACTGTCACAAGAAAAGGCTGATTAACTTAAGTAAAGTGTTCTCTGCTGTGTAAACACATAAAAATCTATGAGGCAAAAAAAAAGGGGGAGGGATGGGAGAATGGAGCAACAGAAGAACAAAATGTCATTTTCATTTTTGATGTGGACCCATTCTTACTTTGCATTCTTCTCTTGTAACCATTACTGTACCAGCCATTCTGACAGAGTCAATACATCGATTTGGGTCTTGATGCAGTGGTGAGGCAGACTAATCTGATCCGCCATTGTCTGCCATAGACAGGATGGGGGTGGGGAGCACTCAGGTCACAGGGCAAAGGAGATGAGGTCAGTCAAGGTATGCCAGCCTGGTCCTCGATACATAAAGAGGACTGATGCATCGCTGGCCACCCGGTGCTGTGCATTTGGACACGTGTGCATTGAGAAAGGACAGAGGAAAAAAGAAATCTTCAGCTCAGCTAAAGGATGCAGCCTAAGTAATATGGTATGCACCACCTATTTAGGTCCCTGTGGAATTTCAGTCACTCACAGAGATCTGCAATTCAATGAGGATCACCACCCCATTAGGACTAATCATGTCAGTGGTGTATCTGACAAAATAAACATCCAGAATTGTACTCCCCGCTTCACAACTTGGTTTTGCATGGGATCTTTTCCTTCCTTCCATCACCTGGCAGAAAGCTGAATTTTTTTTTTTTTAAATATGAAATTATACACAAGGAGACTCTATGCAATCTTTGGCAACTTCCTCCTAAAGAACCAGAAACTGCCACTGCTAGATGAGCTTTTGCTTGCTCCTTGGGACTCTGCTAAGGATGTTCTTAATAAATAAATATTGTTCTGCCAGCTAATGGGGGAATTAATGACAAAACTTATGCAAAACGGATGTGAGAAGGATAGAAAGCGGGAAAACACAGCTCAAGGGGGGAAATGCACCCATTACCCCTAGGGTCCTGGTAGTATTAACATTTCTTTTTCTTCTGCCCAGTCACAGGTCCCTTGTCCTGAAGATAAATGGGCTGCCTCCTGCCTGGCTCCATTGCTACCCAGCTTCAGTTTGAAGGGGAGGAAGGAGGGCTTTAAAATGAGAGGGCTCAGCACCCTCCCATCCTAACTAGATTGCATCTTTATGCAATCCCAAGGTATACAGTAGATGTTCAATAAATGCTGGCCTCTTCCTCCTCCCTGAAATTTGATCACATAGCTGGCAAGTGGGGGAGATGAGAGAAGAATCCAGGTATTTTAATTCCGAACTCAAGATGTTTCCCACTTTATACACAGGTCCCTGCCATGTCCAGGTCCCTTCCTGGATCTTTGTGCGCTATTATCCTTCCATTCCCCCAGAACCAGGTTCTACCCCCTCCCCTCCCCCATCAGGGGTCAGTGGAAGGGGGACTCTGCTGAGGGGTCAGGAGCTATTTGTCCTGACAGCTGGCCTTAAACTCCCATTGCCTACTGGAGGCAGCAGGAGGCAGACAGCCTATCCTAGCCTGGGAGGGCAGCACTGTTACTTCTGAGTCACCAAGGTCACAAGGCAAGGGCCAAAACTGGGTGGGAGGGTGAGGAACATACATCACCGTGGCCTGTGTTAACCTAACAGCTCAGCTAGACTAAGGATGGGAGTCATAGGCTTGTGGGATGTGAGTGGATATAAGCTCAAACTCCAAATCAGTTCAGCTCTGTGGTAAGGAGGTGCCCAGGGTCTTGGGAAAAATTCTGTAACGGGGAGGAGTGTCCTGTGGATTGTCTACCTTCCCCACAAACAGATCCCATTTTAAGGCAATATCTTACCCACTACAAACAGGTTTCTCAAAAAAAACGCAGGAGGGCAAATGTGTGGGTGGGGAAACAGTGGGAGAATTCTCACAGCAGGCGTGGGATCTGTCTATCATTGGACCTTTAAGGACTTGGAGTTGGTGGTAGCCTTTGGAAAGTCTAGGTCCCAAAGGGCCCCAGCGTGGACTCTTCCCTCTCCCAACTAGGAGTCACTTAGAGTGCAGGAACAGGGGGCAAAAGCCATTCTTCTACGTGGCCTTCGACTGTGTGGATACTATGGTGGGGACCCTGCCCTCACCGTGTTCCCTCCAGTGTTCATAGCCAGGAACTTTCCTTCTGCAAAGGACACACCTGGCTTCAAGTGTAAAGGAAGAGCCTCAGAGAACTGCTGGCAGCTGGGTAAGTGCCAGGGTTCTTCTAGGGCACTGGTCACAGATGCCCTGGGGAGGCATAAGCCACTGGTCCCCCTTTCAATTAACTTCCCCAGAGTCCATGTTTACTTGGGGAAGGGTGACTTGGCTGCACATCCTTAACCTCAAACAGAGGCTGAGAAGACAATGCCACACACATGCTATTGACTGAGCATCGACTGGGTGCCACATCCCAGCAATCATCAACTAAGAAGCATCCCCGAATTTACTGCTCTTTCCTTCTTCTTCCCTCCCCTTCTCACCTCTGTCTCTCTCTCCCCTCCCTCTCTCTCCCTCCTTCCTTCTCTGCCTCCCTTCTTCTCTGGACAGATTCTAACTATACAGCATAGTCTGACCTTCAACTCACCATCCTCCTGCTTCTATCTCCTCAGTGCTAGGATTACTGGAGTGTATAGCCACATCTGTATTTTGTTTTCTTTTTTTGCCAGTCCTGGTGCTTGAACTCAGGGCCTGGGCGCTGTCCCTGAGATTCTTTTGCTCAAGGCTAGCACTCTACCACTTGAGCCACAGCGCCACTTCCGGCTTTTTCTGTGGACGTGGTACTGAGGAATTGAACCCAGGGTTTCATGCATGCTAGGCAAGCACTCTACCACTGAGCCACCTTCCCAGCCCGTACAGCCACATCTGGATCCCCGAATCTTTTTCGATCATACTAAAGCATAAGTTCCAAGGGGATAGGATTGCCCAAGTATACGAACAGAATGAAAGGAGCTTCAGCATTAGCTCAGTGGTGAGGTGCTGGCTAGCATATCTAGAATACACTACCAAAGCAGAACGTGAAAACCCAAGGTTCTGTTTATTGAAAGGTTTATTTTAAGAGTGTCTCATAGCCTGTCAATGAGTCAGCCACCGAGTGTATGTGAGGGGAATGTGTCAAGTGCTTACAGGTTGGTGTGGGAGATGGGAGGTGGGGAGGATTCACTCCTGCCCACAGTAGTGCAGAGGGAGGGGAAGCAGACTGCGTGAGAACTCATCTCTGCCAAGTGTAGCTTACTCAACACCTGCTGCTGGAGGCTGAGGACATGAGAACAGGAATGACCGAGCTCCAACTCCATTTAGGCCCCACTTTCCCATTACATTCACTTCTTGCCAGTTCTCTCTAGTCAGATTTCCCACAAACTCCCACCCTTACTCCACCCCACCCCTGTCAGTTATATCTTCCTTGGGTAGGTCGAGGGAGAAATAGGCATGGGCTGCTACCTGTACATAGATGACACATGCATCAATGTAGCCAGGTATAGACCACTTTTAGTGCAGATGTCCATTAGAGAATCCTAGAGTTCAGATCTTGGGAAATTTGTCTTGTCCTAATTTGCTAGAAGGCTGCCTTAGATGGAGCTGTGCATAGGTAGCATGTAAATATACAGCTCACAAGTCTTTCCCTGATAGGACACCTGAGTTTGTGTTCTGTCTTAATGACTCCTACAGGGTCTTCAGAAGTCACATTCTCTCTCTCAGGGCCTGGGAGCTTTTTCACCCAAGGCTAGTGCTCTACCACTCTGAGCCACAACAGCACTTCCGGTTTTCTGGTGGTTTATTGGAGATAAGAGTCTCATGGTCTCACAGACTTTCTTGCCCAGGCTGGCTTTGAACTGTGATCCTAAGACCTCAGCTTCCAGTAGCTAGGATTGTAGGCATGAGCCACCAGCGCCTGGCTTAGAAGTCACATCTCTTTAAAGCTCTTAAAAAAAAATGTACAATAGGGCTAACTATAATAACTCTACCTGCCTCAAAGGTCTGCTCTTAAGATCAAATAAGAAACCATTTTGTAATCCAGAAAATAACTGTCACTATAAAAATAAGATAAAATATCACTGATTGTTTAAGAGGTATTAGCACTTATTTTTCCTGTATTAACAGAATTTAAAACTTAACAATTGGAGATATAGATGCAAACATTTGTGTATGTATGAATATTTATCTATCATCTATTTATCTATCATCTATAGAAAGACAGCAAGAGCTAGAGAAAGGGAGAAAGACTAGACTAGAAAATCAACTACCAATGGAGGAAAAACCAAGAAAAAATGTACACATCCTTTTGTAGGGGCAAGATAAAGTGTCAGCCGACATTGCACATGAATAAAAGCCATGCCTGTAGCTACTCTGCTGTCTGTTCTCTGGCAGAGGCCTGGTGTTTTCTCACAGACAGACTTAGAGCATTCATGAATGAGCGAAGCAGTTCAGCTTGACTGGACAGATACATGCACTAAGAGAAAGCTGGGGCAGGTCTTCAGAACAACCAAGTTCAGCACTATGCCCATTGGAACCAGTAGGTGCTGGCCCTGGTGGCTTGATGCAAGGGCTTCAGTCGCTGAAGACTATCTTAGAGAGAATGGTCAGTAAGCTTTTACCTCAAATAATTAGGGAAGCAACAGTTACCTGGGAAAGGAAAAAGTTCTGGAGATTGTTTTAAGTCTTGGCTATCTCAATTACCTTCAGACAAATTTGCTCCTCTGAGGACCAAATGAGTGTGCTCATCTGTAAAACATGAGCAATGGTATCAGCCTTAGAGGGTGCTTCAGGATTGCAGTACAGGCATGGGCTTGGCACTACGGCTGGCTTAACATATGACATCAACTTGACCTAGAACACTTAACTTTTCTCAAAGCAGAGGCAAAAGGCTTCTCCTTCTTTTTCCTCTCTTTTTCTTCCTCCCTTTTGCCCATATTCCCTCTCCTCCTTCCTTCATGCTTACATTTTTATTCTTTTGGATGAGGAGGTCACAGGGCAGGGAGCCAAGCTAGCCTCAAACTTTTGCTCTGCCTCCTGAGGGCTGGGATTACAGGCATGGATCAATAGGCCTGGCTAGCAAGTGGGATTGTATCTGCCATTCCTCTCTAGTCTTTTTTTTTTTGGGTCCGGTCGTGGGGCCTGAACTCTGGGCCTGGGCGCTGTCCCTCAGCTCTTCAGCTCAAGGGTAGCGCTCTACCACTCAAGCCACAGCACCACTTCCGGCTTTTTTCTTTGTGCTTATGTGGTGCTGAGCAATCGAACCCAGGGCCTCAGGCATGCAAGGCAAGCACTCTACCACTGAGCCAATTTCCCAGCCCCTCCTCTCTAGTTTTAAAAGCTAAGTTATGCAGGCTTGTGACTGAAATGCTCAAAATCTGCTTTCCGTGGAAGGCAAAGAATAGGGAAGAGAAAGACTCATTTTCTTCTAGGGAAATCCAAATTTCTTCCCCCTGTAACGCCCCAGCAGAGCTTTGAACCACTGTGTGGTGTCTCCTCCTAGGGTAAAGAAGCTCATGTCAGGGTAGGAAGTCTGCAGGAGGCTTAGTTAACTGAGACAGGGCTGCAAATGAAGTTGGTGTGGTGGGTGAGGATGCCACACCGGCAGGGGATGCACTTCTTGGAAGTGAGAAGTGAGGACAACTGGCTGATATCTGCACTAGGAAAGTCTTGGTCTGGTGAAGATAGAATTGAACCTTTAGTCTTCTTTGGATGGGCTCACTCTATCTACCATCTGACTGGCAAGAATTAAAGTACAGGGAGAAAAGGAGTAATGTACAAGAACCATATCATCAGACCAAAGTGAAATGAGACTCCAGCCTCTTTTGCCCCTTCCGCTCTTTGGGAAGTCCTTATACCTCATTCTGGAGCCTCTTGGGCAAAGCCTTATAGTTCTGGTATCACAAGTTATTACAATGTTCTTGCCAGTACTAACCTGCCTTCCTTCCTTCCTTCCTTCCTTCCTTCCTTCCTGTTTCCTGTATGTTATGTCTTTCTATTTCTTCCTCTAGAATCTACACAATTTGAGAAGAGTTTGTGTTCTCTCATTTTGTAAGAAATAGAAAAAGCAACATTAAGTAATCGAAGAAAAGAATGCATGGAGAATTTTGCAGATTGCCTGAGCTTTAGTTTCTCATGCAGGGCTTCCGGAATAAAACATATGGAATGACAATGAATGGAGACATTCTTTCCCTATGTCTCTACCACGCTGCTTCCTTTGTGTACTCCCATCCAAGGTGACTTGGTGGTGCCATGGACAGTCGGCTAGCAAATCGGTAACAGGCCTGGAATTTAGCAGTAGGGGTCTCTTCAGATCAATGGGTTCCCAGCACAGGGATGTGTGAGGCTTATGTGTATGTTGGTACAGTTCATGAGGCAAGTGAGTCAGGCAGCTAAATGATTTATTAAGCAAAGGTTACAGCACCTGTGCCTTTTTGTCAGCAATCAGGCCCATGGCATGCCAAGCGAGTCTCCTAATAGCCCAAATGGTAATTTCATTTTAAACAGCATTTCAGACACCACCACGATCCTGTTCATGCGAATAATGGTAGATTTGGGTGGTAGGGAGGAAATGCCTATTTTAAATATTGTTTGCACTCATTTTTCATTTTCAGGAATTAGTCCTGGTTGGAGTTCCGCAGGTTAAGCATTGTTACTTGAACATTCTGATTACACTAGTGCCTGAATCAAAATCAGTTCCCTTTTCACTTCTTCTGTGTCAGAACTAGCATTTCTATTTACTAGCTGATGACGAAACATTAACTTTACTTCCCCTTCCTCTAAGCAAACCCCTTTTCTTCTAATGGCTCTTGTTTCCAGAAACAAGATTAAATCATGGGATGAAACAGATATGTTCATTGGCATTCTGCTATTTGAGACAATGGTAACAGTGTCCCAAGTGATGTAAACACTTTATGCTCAGAGACTTTTCTTTATGTTAATTTTCACTGGCCTGGGATATTATTGAAAAATAAGAGGTGAAGCGTGGAGTGAGTGCTGGTTTCTCTGAGCAGGTGGCTGTCCACAGGTGCTCCTCATGTAAAGGAGAAGAGCCTGCAAAATGGAGGGGGCTGGAGGCAGAAGAAAAGGGCAGGTAGCTTGCAGGAGCGTTTAAGCACTGTCCAAAAGAAGGATGAGACTTCCCGAATACAATTGGAAGGCAGGAGAGAGGAAAGTAGCTCACCACAAATCTAAGGAGGATGCAAGTTTGCCTCAGCAGAAGGAGAAATTCTCTGGAGAAAAAAGAAAACCAGACTGGAAGGGAAGGAAGGAAAAATGGCTTTCAATTACCCTTGTTATCTCTCCCTACCAATCATTACAGATGATGAATAGGTGCAATAAAAGCCAATATTCAATTTTTCCAATTTACATGGAAAGAAAGCCATAATGTACTGGTAAGGGGAAGAAACAGCAGGTTACCGAACAGTGTATATAATATGATCTCATTTTGCAATTTTATTTGTATGTGTAGAAACAGTTGGGATGGATTTATAAGGAAATGTTAGCAGTAGGACTACAAGTGATTTTTATTATTTTTCTCATCTGTACTTTCCATAGTTAATATGTTTCAGTACTGTAATAGGAAAAAGCCATCATTTAAAAACTTCTTTGTAAATTAAATTCACTCCCTGTGTGTAGAGTACCTATTACGTGCCTGGCAGGAGAATGTAGTAGTTTATCCTCTTGAGAGGGTAAGCCTTTAATTGCGCTAATGATTACACTTTTTTTTTTTTGGTCAGTCGTGGGGCTTGAACTCTGGGCCTGGGCGCTGTCCCTCAGCTCTTCAGCTCAAGGTGAGGCTCTACCACTTGAGCTACAGCGCCACTTCCAGTTTTCTGGTGGTTTGAGATAGGAGTCTCACAGTCTCTCCTGCCCGGGCTGGCTTTGAACCGCGATCCTCAGATCTCAGCCTCCTGAGTAGCTAGGATTACAGGTGTGAGCCACCAGCGCCCGGCTTGATTACACTTTTTAAATGGTGGTGAGATGCACAGCTTGATCATCTGAACAACATTTTGAATGTACAGTCCAGAGGTACCGGGGACACTCACTGTGGTGTGAACACCATCACCATCATCTCAAAAATCCTCCCATTATGGGAAACTTCAACTCCACATACTACCCTCCCCTTGACCACTGGCAACTTTCTATTTCTATCCTTCCTTCCTTTCTTCTTTCTTCCTCCCTCCCTCCCTCTCTCCCTCCCCCCTCCCTCCCTTCTTTCTTTCTTTCTTTCTATCATGCCAATGCTGGGGTTTGAACTCATATTCTTTCTTTATGCTTAAGGTTGGTGCTCTCCCCCTTGAACCACACCTCCATTTCCTGTTTCTATCAATTTGGCAGTTTTGGGTATCTCAGGTAAGCAGAATCATACAACATTTATCTATGACTTACTGTACATATTGTAATGTCATCAGGACTCATCTATGCTGAGGCATGGATCAGAATTCTCTTCCTTTCTAAGGAAGAGCATTCCACTATATATGGCAACTGTATTTTATTTAGTGATCTGTGTGCTGATAGACACTTGGATTGTACAAATATCCCTTTGAAACTTGGATAGATGTTAATGATAAGATTTTAATGTGATTTCAGATATAAAAGCAGGAAGATGCTATGGTATTCTTGAGAATTAAACGTCAGTCTCTGGATATGTCCAGGGAGCAGTACAGTTAGAATGCTTAGAGAGTATAGGCTTTGCCATCACAGAGAACTCAGTATTTAATTTTCACTCCTTACAGTCTGATGTCCTTGGAAAAAAATCAACCAGGTCTTTCGGTGTTGATTTCCACATCTGTAAAGTGGAGACAATTATATCTCTTGCATTGGGGTAGTTATAAAGATTAGCCAGGTAATGTCCTAAAATATGTAGCATGTAGGAAACACTCATAAATAGAGGCAGCATGCAATCAAGTAACTCATTTTTCTTCAGGACGTTCTTTCTGTAAGTCAAAAACCTACACACACACACATACACACACACACACACCCCCATACATATGTATATATCCATATATATGTATGTATCCATATATATATATATATATATATATATATATATATATTGGTTTATACCCTCTAGGAAATAAAACCGGATTACCTCTAACCCATCTTCTATAGGATGATGCTTTGAGTATTTTGAGACACTTCCAATGGGAACATATCTTTGAGGGACAGATTTTTAGCTTACATTTATTCACAGACTTAAGTAGAGTATACCTCTTCTGCACTGAGAAAGCTCAAAAATCTGCTTGGGTTTACCAGAGGTAGAAAGCAAAATTCTGCTTTCCCAGAAAAACCTTTTCCTATATTTCAGTAAATACATATTTCTGGCTTTGTAACGATTATATCAACATAGAAAAATGCAATAATTAATCTGCAGACTCTGTTTCAATTATGTTTTAGAGAATTCCTGTCAAACTTTCCCTCTTTTAGGCCAATGTCTCCCTGAGAGGGAGCCTGCATTTAGGTCTATTGATAATTATTGTATCTATCTACTTAAAACAGTTCTAGAAAGTAGTTTCTTTTCAAAAAAGTTAACATGTACACATTGAAATATTTAGAGTGCACAATTTTTATCTCAAGGCATGCGCACCTGCACACATATTCACATGTATGAACAAATGACAACTCCATTAGCAAAGTTTCTCATAAGACAATTAGGAATAGCTTTCTTCAAGCCAAATGTGGCAGGTGTCAGTTTTTTTTTTTAAAGAAACATCTAAGCTGTTGTCTCTGTAATGCCAAATATTTAATGCAAACCAAAGGACTTTAGTTCCAGATGCCAATACTGAGTTTACATGACATCATCCAACCAGATGCGTGGAAAATTTGGATTTTTAAGAGTTGAATTTTTGTGGTCAGCCTCATGAAGACCGAGTTCCTGGGTTAAATAAGGCATTTGTGAGACAAAGAGATATTGGACTATAACACGTTTTGACTGTAGAGGAAATGAGCTGAATGGAACATAGGGTACAATTTCAATGTTCTGAGTCACAGCTTATATAAAAATATTCCGTAAAGTACAAACAGGCCATTCTAGAAGTTCTATTTTTTAAGGTTCTTAATAAAGTAACTCAAGCTTTGGGAAAATAAAGTGACCACCCAACAAAGAGGCACCAGCCCCAATTGTCCTTTTTCATAGAATCTGAGGATAAAAGAACAAAGGAAAATATTAAACTTTTGGTTTGTTTTCAACATAGATGGGTTTTAAGGTGATGATGCAATTTCAAACTCACCAGGAAAATATCTGAATCTTTGACAGTATTGGAAAAAAAATAAGCAAATGACTGGATGTTTATGGGAGGAATGAAATAGGAGATTTTAATACTGGACACTATGTACAAGCCAGTTTAGGAAGAAACAACAGAAGTGAGAAATCCAAGAGGCAGCCCCCTCTGCATCCTTGACTCTCCCTGCTCCAGGAGTGTTGTGCTCCTGTGACCCAGCTCGGGTGAAGGGAATCTTCAGAGTCAGTGTGGGTCAGCCTGTGCTGTCCACAGAGCTGTAAGCAAAGCCCTGTGAAGATGGAGCATTTGAACCTAGGCAGGCAGGCCTGTTATATCCATTACCCCCACTCCGGTCACATCCTTACAAACAGATGAACAAATTACTAATTTGGCATCTAGGGATGACACACCCAGGTATAGGCCCTAAACCACTCAATAATTTTTCCAACACCTTGCTAAGAACCTTATGGAGAAAATATTTTCCTTTGTATCAATTAGGATAAGATAGGATCCCATTCTCATTAGAAAATCAGGGAGTAGATTTCTTTTTCAGGTCCGAGACTGGGACTTAAACTCCGTACCTGCCACTGGCTTTGTTCACTGGCGAGCGCTCTACTCACTGAGCCGTGTTCCAATCCCTCAGAGAACAGTTTATTCTTAAATCAAAACTTGAACCTAATTCTAGCCCGAGATTCTTCTACACATGTACCTGGGAATACAAAGGCTCACTGCTTCTCAATTCTCAGCAGCCACTCTGAAACTGTTTTTCAAGAAAGATCTTTTCTCCTTGAACTACAGTCCCAGGACCTGAACGTATTTACCCAGTGTGTCCCGATGAGGTGTGGACATTCTGCACACCTCTTTCAAACATGCATCCTATTCATTCCCTGCCCACCCTCTCCATGTTTCCCAGAGGCCAGCAGTCACCCCTCTAAATGCCTCCTATTTCTGGAACTTCACAGCAACTTAATAGGGCTCAAAAAACCCTTCCCCCCACCGCTTCCTTTTAGAAAGCTTGCCAGGTTTCTGGGGAACTATAATGAACACAGAGGAGTGGCTGATCTCCCTCCCAGCACCACAAGCAAAACCGGATGGTGTGTTTGCTTGGATTCCTTGAGAATACAGGGAAATGTGGCTGAAGGGCTGGGGGTGGAGGGGGGTGGAGGGTGGGCTGGTGGGGGACCAGAGTCAGGAGGAAAAGGGGCTGGGCCATGCGGCCTGCTGTGCCTGGAGACCAGTTAACAAAATGCACCTGATGAATAATACAAGCTGCATCACATACAGAAAAGATGAGAGCGGCCCACCTGTGTCTGTTGAGGGATATTTACAAAGCTTGGATCCCGTGGTCCAACACTGACGAATCGGTTTGCGGGGGAGGTGCTGGGTGTCGAGTAGGCTGTGAAGGAAGGGACACATGCGTTCAGGAAGCAGCACGAGATTGCGCACACAAACAACACCAAAACATACAGTCTCCCAGCCGACGCAGCTGATTAACAAGGAAATGTGCAAACACTGTAGCTAGCAAGGGCATTTTAGTCCAAAAGGGGTAGCAGGAGGGAGGAGGGGAACTAGTTTCTGACTGCTGTGATTAAACAGGGTCAAGTTGGTGTCCGGAGGAGGAGCTGTTTTCTTATCCCACCTTTCAAATTAGAACATGCAGAGCATTCGCAAAAGTACACTTGCTATGTTAAACAGGAGCTCTGGGGTCAGAGAGGGGAGGAGCACAGTTCACTTAAAACCTTTGCTTTTCATGCTGTTATACTTTCTTCTAAAAGTCATGAGCTGGTTGGAGGCTTCTATATCTAGAGATGAAAGAGGAGTCTTTTCAGAAAGAGTGAATGGGCTCTCCAGGGTGGACGTGAAAACCATTTAGAACAAACTGCCTTTATAGATCCCAGGAGAGTGGCTGGAATGTTTATGGTACCTAAAATGTGCTTCAAATCGTCCTGTTGGTACTTTTGCCTTCCTAGATCCCTTCTGTAGGGCAGAACTACTGGAGCTGCTGTGTAAACAAGGGTATCACACTGGGGCTTCAGGTTCCAAACTTCAATTGCCTATGCTTTTCATAGGTCTGTTGTTGTTTTGCTTATATTTCAGAACTTCGCTCCAGAAAACAAACAAACAACACCAACAACATCCCAAAACAGTGGCTTTTGTTGGTTTCTAAAACCAAGTGCATTTTGTTGTCTTGGTGTCCCACCATTCAGTCCTTTACCATCAACTCCAAGGAGTTATTTCTTCTTTCTAGGACTTCTAGATGCTAGCTGAACATAACTCCACATTTCTTAACAGTAATTATGATAATTGTCAACGAACTCCAGATGCATACCATCTCAAGGGCAAAGAAGATTCGCAACTTCTAAAAGCATAATTTCTTTCCCCTTATTGATGTCATCGACTTCTCTTACTTTGATTTTCTGCTTTAAAGAAAACTGTTCACCCTTGTAGGTCCTCTTGTGAGGAGAAAAGTCCCGCCAATCTGGCCCAAGTTCCACTAATCATTGGTAAGAGCTCTGCCATTCAAACAGATCTGTACTTTAGGGGCACAGCGCTGCCATGGTCAGGCACACCAAAAAAAGGATGAGTAGGAGGACCCACTGTCGTTCTTAAACTTTTTGTTATCATAGAATTTTTTTAAAGGAGGCCTGATTCAGAAATCATTTCATAGGAAATGATCTAAATATATGGTATGTCATATTGTCTAGTAATGCGAAGCTAATGTTTTTCTTCTGTATCTCATCTTCTGTCAGACTAGTTTGAACAGAATTGAGACAAAGATTTGCATTTAGCTATTTCCCTATATCTTTCCATCCTGGGTATGAGGGAAATTTAGGTTTTCCTTTTTCTTTCTTTTTTTTCATTTTTAAAAAGTTCAGTAAAATAAACTCCTGATTATTTGCTTTTCTTAGCCCATGGCTTTACTTTGATACACTTTAAGAAATGGCAAAAGAAAGTTATATGTTGAAAATGGTGGTCTATTATCTGCCAGAGTTATTCATCTGGTCCTAACACTCGCGGAGTGTGAAGGAGACAGGAGGAAGCTAGCAGGTGAAATAATCTGATGAACTAGTTAGTGGTTAGAGGAAAAGTATTCTGTTCACACATACATAGGTAGGTGTGTAGGGAAGGTATAAAAAGAAATGAGGAGTATGTTCAGGTACTAAGGCTACATTATTAGTGATATGTTGATTTTGATCATCCTGCTTGTTATAGACACAGAGCAGAATTTCCTGCAACATTTTTGCCACACTGATGATGTCATAAAAGAGCGTTTTAATTGGTCCCAGAATACATGCCTTTGGCATGCTTTTCATGATGATAGTTCTCTATCGACGAAAGCAAGCTTACTAAATCTGGAAAGGCATTTCTATTATAGTTCATTATTTTAATTGACCAAAACTTCCCATTTGAAAGAAAGTTCATCACAGAAAAAAATTTAGCTTCCTATAAATAAAATAGCATATAAATACTAATATTATATAATATAGTATAGTATATAAATACTATAACCCCAATTACTGGATATTTCTTTTTCTTTTTGCAATCATGGAATAGAACTTGCAGTTTAGTTTTCAGAACATTCCAGAAGGCCTTTAATGCTTTCAAGGGCTACTAAACTGCACGAGTTTATTCTGGTTAGTGGCGAGAGGTGGGAGTATATTGGTATCTTAAAACGGATATTGTACAAAGGAACCTAAGGGATCTAAGTCATAGAATGGTGTGAAGAGAAATTTGTTCTGTAGAAAGTTAGCTTCTGAGTAAAATCAGAGACATAGGAAAAACCAGGGAAGGAAGAAAAAAATTGTGACATCTTCTGTTTTTCTAGCTACAATAGAGAAGATATTCTCTAATAGCAGATGTAATTCCACAAAAGATATGACGTAAGTTAAATTTGATTTTTCTCAAATCATTGAACTAGGGTGTCATACTCTTGGAGAAAAAAAACCCCACCATCTAAACTTTTTATTCAAACAACCTCCTATACTATAGTCAACATTGCTGCAGAATCAAGAAAAAGGGCACAGGGTTCAAGATCAGCCTGGGCATAACTTTTCAAAACTCCATCCTAGTCAAGTAAGTACCAGACACTGTGTTCAATTTCCAGTACCACAAGAAAAGAAAGAAAAAGAAGAGTGATGACTAATTACATATAATTGTATTAACTATGGCATTATATTGCATTCACTTAATTCTTTCTTAATTATAACTTTATTTTATTTTTTTGTTGGTCATGGAGCTTGAGCTCAGGTCCTGGGTGCTATCCTTGAACAAACTCTCTCTTTTTAAAAAATATCTTTATTGTAAAGGTGATGAACAGGAGGGTTGTAGTTACATGAGTAAGGTAATGAGTACATTTCTGTTACTCCCTCCCTCATTTTTTTCCTGCTTATCCCTCCTTACTCCCTTCCCCCTCAAGTTGTATAGTTCATTTCCAACATAGTGTCAACTGAGTACCATTGTTGCATTGAGCTCTTTTGCTCAAGGCTAGCACCACTTCAGGGTTTTGAGTGGTTAGTTGGAGATAAGAGTCTTATGGGGATTTTTCTGCCTAGGCTGGCTTTGAACTGTGATCCTCAGATCTCGGCAGTTAGGATTACAGGTATGAGCCTGGCTTTAATTATAACTTTTACCTCTTGTCAAGAACAAAAATCGAATGTTATATGAAGAGCTTTGGGAAATCATAAATGTGATCTTTTGTATCATTAAAATAATTTTTGAGGGTTAATACAGACATTTTTGAGACTTAGTAGACATTTGGGGTAATGGATGACTTTTATAATGTCAACAAGGAAAATCCATTTAGCAATATAAATATATGACTATTACAGATTAAATTATTTACTTAGCAATATCACTGTGGCCCATTTTCCTATAAGAAGTTTTATTAGCTTATCTTTATTAATTGCACCACATTTTCCCACCCTCTAATGTCTTTCTTCACATAATGCTAGAGTCTTAATTAGTAACTATCAAAATCTCAGCGAAGAATTTGACCCCATATTGTACTGTGTCACATTGTCTTTTTTTATGCATTACTGATTCTGTAATACTTCACTTAGACAATACAGGAAATGCCAGAAAGGAAGGGCTGGCCTCAGGAAGGGCTGAAAGAATGGTCAAGGGCAATTCTCTCTTTATAAACTATAGTTTATAGGGCCTCTGAGTGTTCAGAAGTCTCGCTAGGCACTGTGCGGATAAGGGGGAAGAGTATAGAGACCTCATCAGCACTGGTCTTTACAACTCTGCTGGGGTCCCTAGAAGGACTTAAGTGTCTAGGTCTCAGAAATGAAGGTGCTCAATGCCAGTAGCCAATGAGAATTCTAGTTTGTATTGTTCTTTTTTTCATTTTTCTAGGTAGGAAATAAGGGATGTGTCTGAATAAATGAATCATGACAGTTCCAAATGATTTAGTGTGAAATAACCTTCACTCACCAATTACATCTGCACTTGCTGTTATGAACTCTATAAATATATTTGTGTGTGTGTGTGTGTATGCTTTGGTTTTGGTTTTGTATCTTGAACTCAAGCCCTTGCACTGTACTTGGCTTTTTTTGCTCAAGACTGGTGCTCTACCTCGACTTGGGCTTTCTGCTGGCTAAGTAAAGGTAAGGGTTTTTACTGCTTTGTCTGCCCAGGCTGACTTTGAATGGCAATCTGCAGAACTCAGCTTCCTGAGTAGCTAGAATTACCAGTGTGAGCCACCAGGGCCTTCCAGTTGATGTATTCTGAATAGAAGTAGTTAGTGCTTTCCTGACAAGGGAAAAAATATGACTGAGAAGGAAGTTAGATATTAAAAATATTTGTACCAACATGAACTGATGCTTCCTTATCTCCTAGATCTAACAAATAAGATGTGAGTCTGTGCTGCCTGGTTTGCGAATAGGTAGATGGTTCTAGTTTGGGAACTAGTGAAATATATATAGTTATGAGAGGTAGAAAAGCGAGAAAATCTAGGTTTCAGTGCAGAGGGTGACTGGAAGGTGAGCTGCCTTTTGAAGGGCAGTGTGCCTGTGGCTGGTTTCACCTAGGCTGGGGTAACTGAGGTTGATAAGAACATTTGAAAAGTAATGCAAGAGAACAGGTGAGCTTTGAGCTTCGGAATTTACTTCCAGACACTAAAAGGAAGACAGGAAGTCCCCTAAACCCTGATAGGTAGTTCTTCTCTCTGATACAAAATGTTAAGACAAATTTGTTTTCTGTATAACCAAAGTTCCAACTCCATGAAAGTGGTGGCTGATCTCCCTATTGTTTTTTTATCCCCTGGGACTCTACCAAGATTAACTTTTGGAGTGCATCAGAGATAGCTTTTATTATGGTCATATGCTCTCTCTTATTCTCACCTTACTTATTCTAACACTTGCCACGTATTGCCCATGACTGGGTTACAAAAATGACCAACACTCAATGGTCTCCTCAGATGCTAGAGTCCACTGGGCATAGGTAAGAAAAGGAGAATAGGAGCCTAAAAGTAATAGAAATAAAAACTCAAAGAGGTGTGTGTGTGGGGGGAAGGTTACAGGTCCCAAAGGACTATAGGTCCCAGGGAGGATGCCCAAGCACCGGACAGAGCCGGGAAAGAGGGCAGATGGAGCATGCAGATTTATCTGCCATTCAGCAAGGGGAGTCAAAATTTTAACTCTGAGACTTCAGTGCTTGAAAGTGGAGGGGAAAGGGCCTTTTGGAACTTTTCTTTCCCAGAGAAAGAAATAATCTCCAAACAACCAAAGACATCAAAACCCAATTCTGATCACCAATCAGACAATTCTGGCCATTCCCTTGCTCAGAATGTGCCCTCTCATCTCACACATCAATATGCACCTCATTTTCTGAAACTCAGTGTGAGGGTCTTCTCTAAAAAGAACTTGTGAGGAACTGAACTTCATTTAAAGTCAACTTCTGATCTTATCACCTACCCAGGAATGTGCTAGTTACTGGGAGAAAAGAGACCCTGAACACGTTCAGGAATACAGAGTTAAACGGAATTCCTTGTAATCGGAAAATGGTGATGTTCCTAAATGTTTTCCATGGCCACCTGCCAGTGAAGGAAAGTTGGAGTTAGAGAGCAGTGGCATAAACAGAAAGTGAGTTCACTAAATACCTAATTGAAATATTCAGGTCCCTAATCTCTAACTGTGCTGTTGTATCTCTTTAAAAGTCTGCTGTGAGATTTTCATTAATTAAAAAAAATGAAATTAAAAAAAGAAAATAAAAAAATGCTGGTAACTGTAAAATCCATTGGCCAGTCTTTTTCCTTCCTTCCTTCTTTCCTTCCTTCCTTGCTTGCTTGCTTGCTTTCTCTCTCCCTTTCTCCCTTTCTTTCTTTCTTCCTTTCCTGGTCTTAGAGCTTGAACTCAGTCTGGGCACTGTTCCTGAGCTCCTTTTGCTCAAGGCTAGCACTCTACCACTTGAGCACAGCACTGCTTCTGGCTTTTTCTGTGATTAATTGGACATAAGAGTCTCAATGACTTTCCAATTCAGGCTGGCTTTGAACCGACCTCCTCAGATCTCAGCCTCCTGAGTGGCTAGGGTTACAGTTGTGAACCATCAGTGCCTGGCTCTTGGCTAGTTCTAAAGAAAACCAACGCTATTGACTTCATTGAGGGATGTAAACACTATTCCCAGCAAGGTCACAAGAGAACACAGGATAATACTCGAGTGCTTTTCTTGCAAAAAAACTCTATTGATATTGACAAGCTTCCACGGCCTGGGTTTCCATGGTTCATAGCATCATAGAGCATGGCCTTTTTTTTAAAAAGCCTTTGAAATACAACAGCCTCTGCTTATACTTGAGCCAGCATTCAGAGATTTAGAAATCTCCACATGATTGAGTGGCTGTAGTTCTCATCCAGATGTTTGGCATCTAGAAGATAACCACACTGAATTTCCATTATTGTTATTTTTTTTTTTTATCACATCTATGCAGTCAGTTACCTTATTCTATTATCTCTGCACATCTTTTGTCTTTACAAACAAGTTACCACCACAACAAAGAAACACAGCCCTCCGGGCATGAAATTAAAGCCTCCTTATCGCTAGTGAATTATTATAGAATAACATACTCACCAGCTTCCTTCCTGAAAAGCTAATGAATTCTAGCTTAAATACATTAGCATTATTTAACATGTATGGTAACAATTTGCATGACATGTCTAATGTGTCAATAGTACACAAATATCATGAAAGGAACCAATTCAATTAGATGGCTTTGCTTTGTTGCTATTTCTATGTGGATGGAGGGTCCTCAGGAGGTACAGGCTCAGGCTACATCACAATTTGGGGTAAAATGGCAAGTAGGAAGAAGAGCACAAAATATTTCAGGTCATTGTATGCACACAGGGAGAAGGGGACCAAAGTGACTTAAACTGAATCTATTTTGATCTCATGTTACCAAAATCTCTGAAAAGGAGGCACTTCGCAATGATGTCTCCCTCCCTCCCTCCCTCCCTCCCTTTCTTGTGTTTGTGTTTGTATTTGTGTGTGTGTGTGTGTGTGTGTGTGTGTTGGCACTAGAGTTTGAATTCAGGACCTTGAATTCTTGCTTAGGCTTTTTCTGTTCAAGGCTTGTGTTCTACCATTTGAGTCACATCTCTGCTACTAGCTTTTTGCTGCTTAATTGGAGATAAAAATCTTGTGGACTTTTCTACCTATTCTGACTTTAAATTATTGGGTTCCTCAGATTTCAGCCTCCTGAGTAGCTAGGATTACAGGCCAATCCCTGTTTTTCATATATATATATATAAATATGTATTATATATATATATTTTTTTGTCAGTTGTGGGGCTTGATCTCAGGGCCTGGGGCACTGGCCTTGAGCATTTTTGCTCAAGGTTAGCATTCTATCACTTTGAGTCACAGCTCCACTTTTTGTTTTTGATTGGTTAATTGGAAATAAGAGTCTTACACAGGGACTTTTCTGCCTGGGGTTGGCTTTGAACTATGATCTTCAGATCTCAGCCTCCTGAATAGCTAGGATCACAGGCATGAGCCACTGGTGTCCAGCTGGTTTTCATATTTTTAAAGGATAAAAATACAGTTTTGTGCTGGGCACATGCGGTGGCTCATGCCTGTAATCCTAGCTACTCAGGAGGCTGAGATCTGAAGATCACAGTTCAATGCCAGCCCTGGCAGGAAAGTTTGTGAAACTCTTATCTTCAATAAACCATTAGAAAACTGGGAGTGGCACTGTGGCTCAAGCAGTAGAGCGCTCGCCTTGAGCTGAAGAACAGTGCCCAAGTCCAGAGTTCAAGCCCCACGACCACCACCAAAACAAAAATCTTTGTTTCAGCTAATTTCAGTTTATTTCTAATGGTTATTCCAAATTCTTTTAGCTATGATTAATTTCTATGTGTATGCTGTGTGTTTCACTTGATAGTATATATTTATTGATCAGAGGCCAGCATGTCTATGCTTAGGGACAGATGAGAGTTATAAGCTACAGCCATAGTAAAACAAAAAAAAAAAAAATGAAACTTTGGTCACTATATTGTATCATTCCTTCCTGAAAGGCTTCTGAAGCTCTTAAAAGACATTGTCACTCTGGAAACCTACTTCTGGGGATTATCCTAAACGAACATAAAAATATGGACAAAGATTCATGCTCTAGGATGTTCATTACAGCATTAGCTGTAGAGCAAAAAAAAATTGGAACCCACTTAAAACTATTGTTTTAGTCATAAATTAATGGAATATTTTATAGCCATTAATAATGTTTTAAAATAAATGAATGACATCACAACATTTAAAGCATGAAATAAAATGAATCAGTTTAGAAAACTATATGTACACACATACATACAGACATTTATACCTACACCATGATCAATTATGATTAAAATGTGACCAGATATGATTGGGAAATAAACACAGAAATAATTGTTTCTGAAGAGTATGATGATGAATAATTTTTAAAGTGCTTCCATGTAATTTCTAGTGATACTTCTGCACAGCCTCTGGGATTATAGGTATGTGGCACTACACTTAACTCTTCCTAGTAATTTTTCATTTTATGTAAAATATGCACAAACAAAACTTGAAAAATCTCAAATAATACTTTATGAGGCCTAGATATATAATCAATAGACAATGAATTTCAGAACCAGAAAGTCCTGGATTGAATCTATGTAATCTCTAACTAGAAATATGACCTTGTCAAGTAAGTTAACCTCTGAGACCCTCTCTACATAAAGAGTCTACCATAATAAACATTATTCACTCCAGTTTTCCTAGCCCTTTGACTGAGGCTTTATCTCTCTGTGAATGTCTAATACACTGCCCTGTCTACCAAATGGTCCATGGTGATGTATGCAGTGGCTTTGCTGATAAGATTGAAAAATCCCTATGTTCTCCTGTGCTTTATATTAACACCACTGCAGAAAGATCCTAAAATCATCTCATTGAGGACTCCTGATTCCACAATCTGATTAAGGGCATCTATTATACTCTTAGGTATCTACCGCTAAACAAAACATATTGAAGCCTCTCCAGAGTTAATGTTATAATGAGTCTTACAAGCAATTTGTAAGGGTATAAATGGCACAACATTTTGAAAAGCAATTTGGAAATCTGTCTCAAAAGGAATGTTAGATCCTTCCACAAGTACCTCTGACTGGTTTCTGCCTGTTCTTCCAGGAAAAAGAGTTAGGAAGTGCTTTTGCCATTTACATGCTACTAGATGCTGTTCTAAGACTTTGAATAATGATAAGGAAACTGAATGAAATAAGTAAAAATACATGTAACTTTTGTAATAAAAACTATATGTCTAAAAAGGAATGTTAGTACTGCTTATATTAGTAATTATCACTCTAGAAATCTATCTATGTTGGATCCATATATATGTATATGGATATATATAATCCAACATATATATCCATACACACACACACACTCACACACACACACACACGTGGATATGTTGTATCATATTCTACAAGTTGGAGAAAATGAATGTCCTAGAATTGGTCCTTACTATAAACACAATTTGTTTAGAATTAAATTTCCTATCTTTTCATGAATAAGCAATGGTATAAATTCTAACTTAAAAAAGAGCTTTTCAGGAGACTGAGATCTGAGGATTATGGTCCAAAAGCAGCCCAGGCAGGAAAGTCTATGAAACTCTTGTTTCCAATTAATCAACAAAAAGGCTGCAAGTAGAGCAGTGCCTCAGATGGTAGAGCGCTAGCCTTGGGTACAAAAGCTCAGGTACAGAGCTCAGGCTCTGAGTTCAAGCCCAGCCCCCACCAATCCCAAAAGCAATTATATTAATTATACTCATTATAATTATAACCACTATATATGTGTATATGTACATTCACACAAATACACACATAAACACATGTGTATAGGCAAAATAAGAAACTTAAAAGTAGCTGATGGCAAGAGATTGTAATTTTCTTTTCATATTCTTCTGTATTTTCCAGGTCTCCTACAATTCTACGTATTACCTTTACAAAGAAAGTCTTAAAACTATTATCCATCCAGGAAAGTGAAAAACTGACGCTAACACAAGACTTGAATGGGTTATGAAAACTCAACTGGATGCATTCAGCCACTGTTCAGTTCTTTCGGCCACACTCTTTTACAATGTTCACTCTGAATTTCTTCCTGCCTCCCCATCTCCACCTCCCACCCTGGTCCCAGCTCTGGTTCCTAAGTTTTCCATCTAATTCAATGTGACCAGAATGGTGTTATTCTTGAAATAATAAAAAAGAATCATAGAGTGTTTTAGGGCTTTCAAAGGAACACCTCTCAATCTCTTACATGTCCTGAGAGTGTGGAAAGCTTTGTGCTCTGGAGCTCAACAGGCTTGGGTCTGAGCCTTGAGCTCAGTTTCATCGTTAAAAAGAGCTCACTTTTTCATGGTATAGGTTGTATGGTTTCCCTCACTTGTGATAACTAGAATGTGCCTATAAATTTATTTGTAAACACACTGAGATGGTAAACAAAAACAAAAACACAACAACACTGGGACATTATAAATTATACAGGCCACACACAGTGAGATCAAAGGAGGATATTCTAAGGAGAGGATCACAAAGGCTTAATAGCTATGTGCATATGATTATATAAAATAATACTTATTGAAATGAACTCTAAAAAATGGAAACAAGATGTTGTTGTTGTTGCTGTTGTTTTTGTTTCCTTTGATTTGTTAGTTTATCTTTGGGAGGGTAAGGGAGGGCACAGAAAAAGCAGGACACAGGTGAACAATTACAGCAATGGTACTCACTAGATACTATGTGGAAAATGAACTACACATCTGGTAGGTGGGATGGGAGGGAAAAATTGGGAGAAAGGGAAGGAGTAATGGTTCAAAAAGAAATGTATACTTGACTTATGTAACTATAACCCTTCTGTACATCACCTCTACAATAATAATAAAATATAGTAAAAAAAATGAGCTCACAATTCCAACTTTACAAGTTCTCATAACAACTGTACCTAGAGAGATGTATATGAAAGCATCCATCAAAATGCCTGGTTATTTATTAATTATTTTTTCTTTCACTTTACAAACCTAAATGTTAAACTTTGGACTGTTCACAAAACAAAAATGCTCCGAGTAAAGTATAACGTATGATTTAAGATAACAATATATGTTTGTAGTTAGTGGCTCCCCAGGACAGAACCTGTGACCAATAATGGCTATTGTGAATAAAAATGCCAGCTTTGCAGAACTCAGTGCTTGCTGCAAGGGGAAAGAACATTATTCTTTACCAAAAACCATATATTTTTGCTAGCTACCCGACGTTCAGGGTAGTGTAGCTAAAAACTAGATGTATAAAAATGACTAAGGATTTTAAAGAGTGTCATTTATGTACATGTGGTTCTGATCACTGACATGGTTGAGGTGGAGACATAATTACTAGATTGTTAGGCAAATATTAAAAAAAAATATATAAAAGGGCACTTGAATTGTTTTTTTCTTGTTGGTCATGGGGCTTGAACTCAGGGGCCTGGGTGCTGTCTTTGAGCTCTTCGGTTCAAGGCTAGCATTCTACCACTTTAAGCCCCAGCCCTACTTCCAGTTTTCTGGTGGTTAATTGTGGATCAGAGTCTCACAGACTTTCCTGCCTGGGCTGGCTTTGAACCGTGACCTCAGATCTCAGCCTGAGCCACCAGTGCCTAGCTCACTTGAAAATTTAGGATCTTTCAGTTTCTTTGGATAAGATATGAAAGAGCCATCCCTTCCAAAAGTGTTCCATCTGCCTGGAGTGGACCAACAGTACCAGGTCCTGCCTCTCCATGTGTATTCATATGTGTCCCACCATGACAAGAGTGTCTGTAGTACTTGCCTTTCAGCACACTTTTTTTTTTTTGCCAATTGAATACAACTGAAAACATACTCCATAAATTCAAATGCCCTCGTCTCTGTTTCAGAGTTCCTAATGTATGATGGTTCTATCAGGGGATATTTAGGTTACCAGTCTTTTGTTGTACTGTATGTACAGCTTTGCTCTTATCTCCAATTACAAGCACAATTTTACACTTAAATTTCACATAGTTATGATTTTGTACATAAACACATTTGTTTTGAACGTTATGTATCTAATTTAAACCACACATGTACATATAGAAAAGCACTAACAGCCCTCCAATGGTATAAAGAAGAAGCCTATTTCCAAGTGCTGACCAATACTATATTAAGATACTTTCAGATATTTGCTAATCTGACAGGTAAAAATATCTTACAAGTTTTCATTTGTATTACTCTTATATTATATGAATAAAAGCCCTTCAAATGTTTTCTTTTTCTCTATTTCTATCAATTTCTTGTCTTCCTATTTGGTTACTGGTCTTTCTCTTACTTTAAAAAAGTACATAGTATTAAAAAATTTTAAAAACCAAAATGCACATATTAGAGAATTGTGGGGTTTTTTTGTTGTTACATATGCTGTAGATTTTTTTTTGTATGTTATATCTTTTGACTTTGTTTATGGCGTTTGCTTTTTTTTTTTTTTTCTTGTATTAATTCTTGGCACTTTTAGGAGTAGAATTTATCAGTCTGTTATAGATGTAAAGCAGGCACTCTTACCATGAGCCATGCCTCCAGCCTTGATTTTTCTGGTTATTTTTGAGATAGTGTCTTACTTCCTGTCTGGGTAGATATGTGACCTATTAGGCTTCTTGGTAGCTAGGATAACAGGCAGACCACTGTGTCTAGCTCTTTGTTGAAAAGGGAACTCTCTTGTTTTCTTTTTTGAACTGGTACTGGGGCTTGAATTCAGGACCTGGGCTCTGTCTCTGAGCTTATGTCTTCAGGCTAGTGTTCCACCATTTGACCTATAGCTCCACGTGTGGTGTTTAATCGGAGGTAAGAATCTCACAGATCTCTGCCTGGGCTAGCTTTGAACCAAGATCCTCAGATCTCAGCCTTCTGAGAATTACAGGCATGAGCCACTGGCAAAGGCTAAGAAGGGATCTTTTCAACTTTTTTGTTCACTGGACTGGCCTAGATCTGGCCTCCCAACAATCTCAGCTTCCCAAATGATAAGTGTGAGACACCTGTACTTGGCTGGTTTTTGTATTCTTTAGAAGGGTCTTCCTCTCTCCATTGTTATTTAAAAATATCCTATATTTTTATGTGGCAACATTTTTATGCTATTTTTTAAAAGTCCATCTGAAATTAATTTTTGTGTAGGAACTTTTTTTCTTTCCAGACGACATGATTGTCTCAGTATACTTGGCTGAATAATGCTTTTCCCTTTTCTGAAATGCCACATTTATCATAGACTGAAATACTGCAGTCTTCTCCATAATCCCGTAACTCAAAGGCATATAAAAAAACTAAAACCCAGTGGGGGTAATAACATTGGAGAGTGCTAGCACTTACTTGGAAACAGAGTAAGACTAAGTTCCCTGGATTGTGTGGCATCAGGGCATGACCTAAGGGTGAGTGGGTAGGAAAGACGGAGTTCTTTAGCATGGTGTCCTGTCTGTGGAGTTACTTATGAGAATCTATGAAAATAGAAAAACTCAAAGCTGTATACCAAAAGGAATTTAAAAAGTAAATTTAAACTTAAATGATAAAAAAAAATAACATCAAGAGTCCAGATAGCAGTAGTAAAAAGTGTTTTGTGAAGAAGGTCCTGTAGGGCTGAGGACTCAGCTCAGTGCTAG
The DNA here is from genome assembly GCF_019054845.1 of Dipodomys spectabilis. NCBI lineage: Eukaryota > Metazoa > Chordata > Mammalia > Rodentia > Heteromyidae > Dipodomys > Dipodomys spectabilis. Next base: position 58,284,771 of record NW_024870679.1, read on the forward strand.
GATGCTCACCCAGCAAGCGTGTTGTGAGGCCTTAGGGTTGAAATCCAACATTGCAGAGTGGAGGTGGGGTAGGAAAGAAGCCAGTAACTCATTTTTCTCTGAATCTACTACTTCTTCTCAGAAAGAAGAGTCCTTTTAAAAATATGTATGTACCTTTATTTAAGAGTAACAAGTGAATGTTGACAACTTTTATGACTATATTTTCTGAAATGAGAGAATTTAGGGAGAGGTGGAACAGATGTTGGCGCTCAAGTGATAGAGTGCCTGCCTAGCAAGTAGGAAGTTCTTTTTGAGTTCAAACACCAGCACTGCTTCTACTCCCAGATTGGAAAATCAGATTAAGGCTTTCTGAAGCCTGCTGTCTCTCCTCATCTGGGAGAAGCCAGTGCAATCTTGCCTTGGCCTTGTGACATATTTAACTATGCACAGATAGGGATGTCACAGGTTTATCTGTTTGATTGGGCACAAACCACATCACTGTGAAATAAGGCAGGTTGCCTCTCCAAGTAGCATGATGCGATTTATTTAATCTATTAGCAAGCACAGGGACACTTTCCTTCTGTACACTTTTGCTTTAATAACTTTTCACTGAAAGTTCAGATTATGGCAGTGTTTGTCAATATAAACTTAGGAAACAGTTTCCATGTCTTCTCCCAAATCTTTTGCTTTCTTTCTTTGCTGATACAACACTGTTTTTAGATCAGAAATCAATTCATACTACAGCATAAATATACTAATATCTTCATGGAACTATTTCCTCATAGGGTTTTCACTGAAGAAGGGAGTGGCAGAGAAGATGCTTATGCTATAGGATAGATCCTCATGGTGTAGTAAAATGTAAGCCTTCTGGGTCCAAGGTGGTTGGGTGGGAATCATCTTTACAACACCTGGTTGACATCTCTCTACGCCTTAGCTTCCCTAGAGGATAGACCAGAGTAGAAGTGATGCCATTGGGTTAAAGTGAGGAGGAGAGACGATAATACCTATACTTTTTTTTTTTTTTCTTGCTGCCACTACTTAGGTTTGAACTCAAGGTCTTGAACTTTTGCTTGGCTCTTTTCTACATAAGGCTGGCACTTTACCATTACAGCCACACCTCCATTACCGGGTTTTTGATGGTCAATTGGAGATAAGTGTCTCACAGCATTTTCTGTCCAGGCTGGCTTCAAATTGTGATCTTCAGATCTTAGCCTCCTGAGTAGTTAGGATTTACAGGTGTGAGCCACCAGCACGAAGCATATACAATCTTAGTAGTGTCTAGCATGTTAGTAAGAGCTTAATACTTCTTTGTTTCAGGCTGAGCAGGCAGACATTTGCTCACACAACTTCCTAATTTGTCCAGGACCAGCACGTGGCTGGAACAAGAGAGAAGTCAGTGTTTGAGTCCCTGCCATAAACCATGGGGAAAGTAACTTGCACTTTCCTTTCTCAGTTTCCTTGTTATAAAATTCCAACCTCACAGTCAGACTAAGAAGAAGATCTGTGAAGAGCTTTGCTAACCAAAACGTATCCAACATACATTAATAGTTATCCTGGAAAATTTCTATCTCAGTCACAGATTACTGTTATGGTCTTGGTGAACAGGTTCATATTCCATTCACACTTAAGATTCATTGGAGAGATAAAAAAACAAATCCTGATGGTAGATTGTTATTATAGGCTTCCATTTTAGTGGCATTCTAGTTTTAAAAGAATCAAAAGTTCATAGCTAGGAAGGCATAAGGAAGATTGTTTATGGACCTCTTATGCATTTTCAAATTAAGGTTTTAAAAAAGAAATTTGCATACTTTATCTTCCATCATAATTCATAAGTATTTTTTTCATTATAGTTCTTTGCTACAATGCCAATCTCCACTTCAGAAAAAGAAATAATATAGAAAAGTCTATTTTTATAGTACATTCTTGGTCCCAACTGACTACACAAAAATTGGATCTTACGGTAACACAACAAACAGTGTACTTTGAATTACTATGCCACAAATAGATCCAAACATAATGAAAGATTTTTCCCCCCATCCTTGAGTTGTTGTACTCAAGACTCTTAGGAAAAATTCCATGTTTGAAAAGGAAATCCTGGCCGGGTGCTGGTGGCTCATGCCTGTAATCCTAGCTACTCAGGAGGCTGAGATCTGAGGATCACAGTTCAAAGCCAGTCTGGGCAGGAGAGACCAGAAGACTTATCTCCAATAAACCACTCAGAAAACCAGAAGTGGTGCTGTGGCTCAAGTGGTAGAGCACTCACCTAGAGCTGAAGAACTGAGGGACAGAACCCAGGCCCAGAGTTCAAGCCCCACAATTGACAGAAAGAAAGAAAGAAAGAAAGAAAGAAAGAAAGAAAGAAAGAAAGAAAGAAAGAAAGAAAGAAAGAAAGAAAGAAAGAAAGAAAGAAAGAAAGAAAGAAAGAAAGAAAGAAAGAAAGGAAGGAAGGAAGGAAGAAAGGAAGGAAGAAAGAAAGAAAGAAAGAAAGAAAGAAAGAAAGGAAGGGAGGAAGGAAAGAAAGAGAGAAAGAAAGACAAGAAGGAAAGAGAGAAAGAAAGAAAAGAAGGAAAGAGAGAGAAAAAAAGAAAAGGAAAACCTTCCCAATGAATGAGAGGATGCCTGGAGAAAAGCTCACAGCCTCGCACCTTGGCAGATCACTTCTGCAACTCAAACAGAAGTGGATTAAAATAGGCTTTTGCTCTCCATCTTGAACCCAGAACAAAGTCTCCTGTCCATTCCTGAGCTCAGTCAATGGCAATTCCATCCTTCCAGATGCTCAGGTCAAAAACCTAGGTAGTCATCATTGATTTATCTCCTCTTTTTTCAACCCATATCAAAGACATCGGCAACGTTTGTTAGCTCTGCCTTCCAAAAGTATCTGGATCCTGTCTCTTTCTCACCACCCCACTGCCCTTGCCTTCAGATTCTTGCCTGGGTGATGGTGATAGTTCCCGTTTGCCCCTCCCCTCCCCTCCTCCTCTCAGTTCAGCTTTCTACACTGTACCTGCAGATCCCTCACTTCTTAATGTACTTATATTTTGATTGTCACTTGTCCTCTTCTGATAGAGTACAAGCTGCACCAGGGCAGTTTTTTTTTTTCTTCCACTTTTGTAATTCTCAGGCTTGAAACGGTGTGTGGCAGGTAGCAGACACATTATATTTATTGAACAGAACAGCTTCATAACTGCTCTCCCTGCTTTCAAGGTTGCCCTTGGCAGTCTACTTTCAACAGGGCCTGCCAATGTTGCTGTTCAAAGCTAGATAGCCTGAATCTTCTGTTCTTGGTCTCATGAGGAGGCCATGGAAGTCCTTACACTGGCCTAGAAAGTCCTTTGGTATGAACACTGCCAATCACCTGCTCAACACCTCCCCTGATGGCACCTCCTACTTCCTTCCATTCTCCCACTGGCCATACTTTTCTCAAACTGCCAGCCAGGCTGCCTCAGTACTAACTGCGCCTCCACTCGCCAGTCTCTGCCTCTACCCCCCTCCCACCCTCCACGACCTGCTCTAACTTCTCCTTCTCACAAGGCTGTCCACAGTTCTCCCTCCTCCTACTATGCTTTTTTTCCTTATTCTTCACACTTACTGCTCTGATTGGCTTACCTCTTGCCTCTCTAGGTCAGGATTTTAATTTTTTTCTGTTAAAACCTGGAAGTGGGCTTGGCACATAGCTGATGCTCAATAAATGAGTGCAGAAGAAAGGAAGCGAGGATGGGGGGGAAGAAAGGGAATGAAAGGAAGTGAAGGAAAAAAAGAGGGAGGGAGATGAGAAAGGAGGAAAGAAGAGAGGGAAGAAGAAAGGGAGGGATGAAAAGGAAAGGAAGAGAGGAAAAGAGAAGGAAGGAAGGAAAAAGAATGGAAGGATGGAAGAAGGAAGGGCTTTTTTTCTCTAGAGTTGGGAACCCATAAAGGCAGTCAATGAGAAGGGAACTTCTCTCACTTGAACCTCAAGTTTATCACTATACCCTGTCTACAGAGATCAGTCTGTCTCGGAACACATCACCAACATGAAAGTTATTCAACTTCTTCTCCACTTCCACTTCCTCATACTTTCAGGGCATGGGGGTAGGATTTTTCCTATTAAAATGTATTTATTTTATAGATCTCCCCCCATCATTTGCATTACACCCGCGTTTCTGGCCACAGCTGCAAAGTTTAGTATTAGTGCCAGAGGCAATTGATTTAGTTAAAAAACAGATAGTCTGCTCTAAGCTGACAACCATTTGCATTTCATTATAAGGGAATATTAAAAATGTTGCCTTGGACTTTTGTCTCACACAGCACAGCACAGCACAGCACAGCACATAGCACAGCACAGAACAGCACAGCTGTCTCCCCACTTCCTCCTAACAGGCGATCTGGGAGCCTGGGCTTTTATTCCTGCTAGCGGATAAGGGAGTTGACACCTGGTTTGTCTTATATTTTTATTTATCAACTGTTTCAGAAGTTGGGGCATGGAGGAGTAGGGGACTTAAATCTCCTCCCAACATAGACCGGTATGCTTTGAGATCTTTAATTTGAAAAGCTTCTCTAATGCTACAAATCATAGCATCCCCAGCCTATCACTGTCCTCTTAGCAGAAAATGTAATAAGCAGTATGTTTCTGGAAAGCAATGTATCACTCTGAATCCAGCATATTCTTTCTTGAAAAGCCTACCCACATGGCCAATATTTAGGATGACAAAAACCTTTTCTCTTCCATCAGTAGAAGATTCTCTATTGTCTATGTTCCTGGCATCCTATGATCCAAACAGTAGACATCAAATTACCCATATCAAACCTATTTCATCTCTTCTGATGGTCTCCTTTTCTCCTCAAATCTTTAATCACTAACATAAGCTAGTTTTGCCAAGAGCTACTCCTGCTTTCTTCTCAGTGTGCTGACAAAATGCTCCAGAACTTGAAAGGGGTGAGGGAGGGGCCAAGGGGAGGGGGCAGATGAGTGAAGAGAAGAAGGTATGTATGGGGGGGGAATGTAGTTAAAAAAAATGTAGTGCATATCCTACAAAAATAAGGAAAGCAAGGGAAGGGGTGGGTTGAGAGGGAATGGGTGAGAATGTTAAAAGGGGTGACATTGACCAAGATGCACTGGATTCATAAATTGCTTTGTTGAATGGCAACTTCTTTGTACAACTAAAGATAATAATAATAATAATAACAATAATAATTTAACAAAGCAGGGATCTTCCTGTACAGGGCATTTGCTTCAGTCTATGGAGTAGACTATGGACCAAAGGCATAAACTTAATTTAGTAGTGGAGTCACTTCTGCCAAATCTATACACAATTTAGGGCAGGCATTTGGGCAGATAATACAATGCTCCAATGTATTTGGTGGGGCTGCTAATTGGGGACTGATTTCCTCGAGTCCTGTCAGGTAGGTATTATCATCTACATATTACAGATGAAGAAACTGCTTCAGAGAAAGACATACATGGCTAGCAGGCTGGAAAGCTGGGCATTTGAGACCCCTCTGTTCCATTCTTTAGATTTAATAACCGTACCATGCTATTTTCACTTCTCAAGAGTTTCATCTTCATTACTGGCAAGCTCACTACAAAACATGAGACACTGGTAGTAAGGTAGCTATTACTATACCCTTTAAAGGGTTCTGGCAGTGTCCTGCATACATTCAGCAGGAAGAGGAACAAGAAGATGGTATCCTGATGGAGTATAGGGCACAATAAGAATGTGGTTGCAGAGATGTGAAAGCTGATAGCTGATAGGTAGAGTCGGTAAACTACTTTGTTTCTCTGACTTGTTAGCAGATCCACACTAAAAGGAAACCCACTGAGCCTCTTCTCTGAAACCGTTTATCTCAGTGGAGCTTCCATGATCCACAAGTCAAGCTCAGCTTGTCATTGGACACTCATGTCTTTCTGTTTTTTTAAAAGATGGTGTCCCTCTGTGTAGCCCAGACTGCCCTTGCGCTTGCTATGTAACCCCGGCTGGCCTCAAACTTTTGATACTTTTGCTTCTGCCTGCTAAGTGTTGTGAATGTTGGATGCCTATGTACTATCACACCTGGGTGATACTGGGGATTTTTTCCTGTTGACAAGTGCTGAACTGAGCTTCCTTTTACTGACAGGCAGGTTTTTCCCTAACCCTTTTTTTTTTGGTTGCTGTTAAAGGTACTAAATTCTCATACAATGTCATCCACTTCTGCACATATTCAAAGACACAAATATTAGATAGATGCATGTCCATGAGAAATTTTGGGCATTTTGGATTCAGGAGCTTTCTCAGAATCACACTCAATGAACACGATCTGAATAGAGATTTATCTTTCCTCTTTCCTAGGTCTTTTCTCCTAATGCAGTAGTATTATGATTCTAATATCCAATGTGAGAAAGCTGGGAGGCCAGAAATCTTTATTCTTCATAGTTATCTAAGTAGTTGCCTAATCCTAATGCTATGTCGTTCCTCTCTCTTCCTATTTCTGCTGTTCAAGTTCTTGACCTTAACACTTATCCTGATCCCTCTGAGAGGAGACCCCGTTAGGCTCTGCTTGGGACCATGTCACAGTTCCTATTCTTTCATACACATCAACCCATCTTTAAAGCAATTAGGGAAAGGTGCTCATCACACTATCTATCACAGCTAGAACATCCATCACCTGGGAACTGCAGCCATCACTCTTCTTGTCATTTTTCTAGGCATTAATGAAAGCCACATTTGTGTGTTTAAGCTATTTCTAGTCCCAGCCATCTTTAAGATATCAGGATTATCTAGAAAATTGTTTATTCTCTAGTTCATCAAGTAATCATTCCCTTTATCTAGAAAGGTTTTGAAATTGTATATTTTCTGATGAAATATTCCAAGACTATTCAGAGAAGAGCCAAGAGTTCTTCTCTCTTTCCATGCAAATCTGCCCTCATTTTCCTTTTCCCAGCTATGCAACTGCCAGGGCAACTACTCTAGCCTGCCAGGCTCTCCTTGTCACTGGCAGTGATCAACACATGCACCTTTGAGTCAACAACTTAGATCTAAACACTTTTTCCCTATTGGATGCGTGAGGTATATAGCTTTTATATCCCCTCGAGTATATTTTTTCTTGGACTACAAGTTCCTGGAAGGCATGGCTACATAAAAAAAAATTCAGAAATTTTTGCTAATAATTTGCTCAAGTGGATGTTCTTTGATGATCATGGGGATAACTATTCAAAGCTACTCAAATAATACATAAAACATATTAGTTTGTAGTTCTTTTCTTTTCTTTTTGTTTGGTACTGGAGCTTGAACACAGGGCTTCGGCACTGTCCCTTAGCTTTTTCACTCAAGGCTAATGCTCTACCACTTGAGTTATAGTTCCACTTACGGCTTTTTGGTGGTTAATTGGAGATAAGACTCACAGACGTTCCTGCTTGGGCTGGCTTAGAACTGCAATTCTCAGCCTCCTAAGTAGTTAGGACTACATAAGCCACTGGTTCCTGGCTAATCTTAGACTTGAGCATGCAGTTATACAATCATTTCCACCCTGTCAGCTATTTCTACATATGGTGTAGTTACAGTGGCTACTTTGACTCTGGCTTGGGCTAGGAAATTCATACTTTAACCATCGTGTGTGTGTGTGTGTGTGTGTGTGTGTGTGTGTGTGTGTGTGTGTGTGTGTGTGTGTGTGTGTGTGTGTGTGTTGCCAGAGGCTATTCAGTGAGGGACAAATCTTAGGTGTATATTCAAGTGCACAGAGCTCCATAAGTGACCAGCACCTTGTCTCAGCCATACTTACTTGGTGAGGTGGGGGAGGCTGCCCCTCCTTCTGTTGATGTGGTTGGAGGCTTTGTGTCTGGCACCGGCAGGGGTACAGGCCTGGCCATCGGTGGTGGTGGTGGTGGGGGCAACATTGGGGTGGGAAGGAATGGGTTGTGCACCTTGCCTTGACTGCTCCCGTTGGGCTGTGAGAATGAGGGGAAGAAACAAAACACACACAAGAGAAAGAAGAAAGAAGACATCAGTCATTAGCTGCTTCTGAAAACGAAAGATGCATTAGGCACCTGCTATGTAAATTGTGATGTTTCTTTACCGATTAAATTTGTTCATAAGCCCATCAGATGGGCTTAGGAGCCTACAATCACTGAGTCCTAAACTATATTGCCCTCTTTCACATTTGTCTCCATAAAATGACTTGTCCATCTTCACTCTGGAATTGTCACCCAAGTAACCTTTTGCCAGATATGTCTTGGTTCTGTGTTAATTGCTATTTTCATTATCACAATTATTAAATATTTTAAATTTAAGTGTTTATGAATGAAGGTATTATTCAGCCATGTACATTTATACAATTAAGATCGTTTCCTAAATATACATTTGATATATATATTTTTCAAATTCAACCTTATATAACATTTAAAAAATGTGTTCAGTGAACCTAAATATTTTTTTCACATACTATATACCACTAGGCATTGAAACTTTAGAATTTAGCTAATTTCATAATTCTGCTAGGTGAAAAGATCACTTTAAATTTTGACCTAATTTGGTGAACATATGCCACAAGAATCAAATTTATTTGGTCACTTGATTTTTTAAGACAACCAAATGCCAGCTGATTAAGATGTTTTATTTTCAAAATTTCCAAAATGGTCTCCATGAAGAGACCTGTCTCAAGCTCGATAAAATTTTGATCAAAATACAAAAACCAGGAACTTCCCACAGGTATATAGGATGATGTCAAAACTATTAAATGAAAAAAAATTCGGTGTTTGGAAGGCAGATGCTTGACTTGGGTGATGAGTTCACGTGATATCATGGTTTCCAAAGTGGCCCTTCTGACTGCATGTCCAGACTCCAGTGACACACTGTTCACAGAAACAGCTCATACGTAAGCTGGATCCTAAATCAAAATTCTGCTAAATGAGATTCTGGGGCCCCAGACTTTAGGCATAAGCCTAATGATTCTGCAGAGGTAGTCTTGCTCTGCCCTCAGCATTCACTGATATATTTAGCATTGTTCCTCAAAGACTATCTTGTCTGACAATCAGAATGCTGTGAGTTCCTGCCAGCAAACTTGCCCGTGTGCTATTTCTGAGTAGGCTAAAAGTCTGTAAGTGAATGCTTTAGAATAAGCCAAGCAAATGAATACACAAGCACACTGGGAAAAAAAAGGCACCATATTGATTTGTTGTCTAGACAGAAATGTATCTGCTAACATATCACCAGCCATTAGTCAAAGCTGCCTGTTCTGGCTCAGATATGCAGAATCAGGTATTTCTGCAGAGGAAGAAGCCAGTGATAAAAGAGTGTGACATAATATCCCAAACTGGGCAGCAATAATTATGGCTAATCTGTGGTTTCATGCACAGTTATTACAAGAAAGGGAAAACCAAATTTGGCTTTATGTTGATGGTTATTTATTATTATTATTATTGACCTTGAGATGTGGCTATCCAGTGTACACATCTAGTTCTACATTTGTAATAAAACTTGTGATTTTGAAAAATCACTTTTACATTTGGGATGCTTTTTCAAATTGTGATTATTTGGTTTGAGGAAAAGAAAGAAAACAATCATTTGAAGTTACTGAATATGGTTGAGTTTTATGCAAAGATAAGTGGAAAAGATAACTACTTGCAGAAATAACAAACCATAATAAACTATGCTTCTAGCATCTTGAGTTCAAGTACTGGTCAACTTGATCTAAAGTGTTAGAAGACTGTATTTAAAAAAATATATCAACTTGGTTGATCTGAAACATCTGTCCTCCTCTGCCCCCTACCTCTTGTCACCACCCCAAACCATTATTTAAAATCATTTAGTCTTTCTATTTTGTTAACTGTTTGAGTCCTGGGGTTAGAATGCAGGAGGTGGAATTATCAGCCCACAAAACTAAAGTTATATGGTTCACCCTCAAGATGATTTATATCCATAAACTTGACAGTTGAAAACTTAACACAAACACTGTTTTGAAACTCCAGCCAATCATTCTTAGAGCAAGTTAACTTTCCCACAATCTAGAATAAATATGACATTTGCCTGCAGTCAGTCAGCACGACATTAGAACACAATGTCACATGGTCATAAGGTCTCCTCTTGTTATTTTTACATTCGGTTAGGATTTTAAAGAAATTTTTTAAAAAATAAAGAGGTTTCCTTACATTGAGGAACCCCACCTGTCCAGCCTGCTGACCAGCATCAGGGCAGACAAGTTGGACAAACTCTTTCAGCGTCTCCTGAGGGTGGTAGCGGATGGCTGGGTGCGAGAAATAAGGCCCAGGCTGCTGGATAATGGGTGATGTTGGAAAATGGAGAGTCGATGGTGTCGCGTGTGGACTTGCTGTAGGAAAAGAAAAGACAAGAATTACAGAGAGAAAGACCTGTTTGTCCAGCTGAACTATCTTCAGCCTCCTTTTTAACTTCTCCTGGCCCAATTCAGGGCATGGCTCATGTGACTGAATTTAACACTGGATAGGTCTGATGTATTCTCTTTCTATAGGATCTAAGACAAACATGGAGGTTAGATTAGGGTAGAGTTTCAAGCTGTCTTTCTATTTTCAGTGGGCATGAGTTATAAAGGCATTAATAATACTTGGTGAAGATGAAGATTATTCATTACTTTAAGAGCCTTTTTAATGAAGCAAGCAATAAAAAATGTATTTGGTAGATTAGACCTGATTTAACTGACATTACATTTGACAAATTCTAGTTTGCACATATGGATTCCCTTTCATTGAGAGCTATCCACAGACAATAATTCATTGTTAAGGCTCTTATACCCCTTTCAAGGAAATTTCTAGAGACTAATTCCGGATGAATTTTTTTGAAGTGTGTAGTAAATGATCACTTAATGAACCCATACAATTTGGGGGCTTCACTTTACATGAAGGTTTATGTTGCACTCGTTTTTTATTTTTTTAAATTGGCTTGCCATTTCAAAGCCAAGTTCAGAAATGTATAAATGTCAGAGCAGAGGAATCCATGAATTGTGTAGGCAGTGACCCCTGAGAAAAGGTCAGTCCTCTGTCCACAAAACCCGATAAAAGACTATTGCACCTGATCCCTGATAAATATAATTTGTACAAAAAGATGACATCAGATTCAAAAGCGTATATGATCATGCTATTCAGTATACACTATCTGGAAAATGACCTGTGTTATTTGTACCAGGGTGGGAAGGGGCAACTGGGGGAACACGAATGAAGGGGTTCCATTGTTCAAGAGAAGAAATGTACTCATTACTGCACTTATAAAATGGTAACCCCTTCATATAACACCTTAATAATAATAAAATTATATTAAAAACTTGTATGAGATGGCACAATAATTTTTCTAATAATTTTGTGTGTGTGTTGGTCCTGGAACTTTAGCTCAGGGCAATGTCCCTGAGTGTGTTTGCTGAAGACTAGTGCTCCGCTTGAGTTCCAACTCCATTTCTGGCTTTTGCTGGGTGGTTAATTGGAGATAGGAGTCTCATGGTCATTCCTGCCTGGGTTGGCTTTGAATTGCCACCTTTAGATCTCAGCCTCCTGAGCTGCTAAGATTACAGACATGGGCCAACAGTGCCAGGATCTAAGATAATTTCTGGCCATGAATTGGAAAGATAATAGAAAGGCTGGGGATATATACAGCCCATGTCCAGGAATGAAGCGCTCAAACCAAGCCACACCATGATTCTAATTTGCATTTTTTAACAATAGCCAGACAAAACTTTCTCATTTAGGGGAGATAAGTAAATGAATCTTTCCTTATATTTTTTTGTTTTTAGTTTAATTCTTTAAACTGAAAGTTTTTCTACTAAGAAAAATACAGGAATGGCCACATTTTTGGAGAATAACACTTTCCAAATACAAGAATGACTGACTCATAGTGCTGAAGAGAATTCAAAGTATGACAGGCTATCTTTTTTTTTTACCACTATCCCATATGTATAGCTAAGGCTGTTAAAAAGAGTAGTTGCCTATTAATTGACGAGCATGGACTTAAAATCAGAATTTTTTGTTACCTGACCCTTCTCTCGGTCATTCCCTTATCAGTAAACAGCTTTTATATCCACTGAATTGTTTGTGGCCATATACCCAGAACTGTCTGCTATTCAATAAATACTGCACAATAAATGATTGAATAAATGAGTGGTACAGAAATTAAGAAGGTAACCATAAACATGGTGAAGAAAAACTTGGTTTCTCCACCTGTTAAAGAGCCAGGGAACTTGTAGAAAAATGGATAAATGTTAAGACTGCATATAATGAATAATACATTTTGGAATCCATTATTGTCTTTGAGTTAAAACCCAGAAGCTAAAAAAGTAAAATGGCCAGTGCTTACTCTGGAAATGGTGCTGCTGGCATTTAAAAAACTAAAGAGATTTTTTTTTTCATCTAACAGGATACAGGCATCCTCATTGGTAGCCAGAAACCTTAATATAAAACCTTGAATGTAGTAGTTAGGTTTCTACATGTAGGCTGGGAATGTACTGGGCTTTAACAAAATGACGGACAACTTTTGATTCATGTGCAGTACAAAGGGTGGCACCTCATTGTCAAAAGCACTGATGGTCTGATCTTGAGGAGGAAGTGGTATTGCCTCAGATGCTCAGAGAAAGTGATGACTGATAGTTAAATAAAGAATAGTGGTGACAAATTCCTCACCTTTTACCAAAGGGAGAAAACACAATTGGAACAAACAGAAGGCTGACCAGGAAATTACTAACAATTTGAATTTACACTTTCTTTTTAAAAAAGTTTTTTTTACTAATACTTGCTGTTCACTTTTTCCTTACAACATAGTTCAATAAAACCCCAGACTATATGGTACTATAAGGAAGTAATTCTATAATGACTGATTTATTAGTCTCAATTAATTTTTAATTAATTCCAGGAAATCATCTAAGCTTGTAGTGTCAAATTAGGCAACTGCTGAATCGGCATTTATAGGGTCATCCTTTTTCTTGCTGGGGAGTTTCTGATTCAGCCAGCAGTTCACTATGGAACTTCATGCAAATCACTCAAGAACCTGAGCTTTAGTTTCTTCAAGGAGAAAATAATTGTGTTACAGACATCATAAAGGCTTGTTCATTCTTATTCAATATATGTCATTTTTCTGGAAAACCTGTTATTCCTTTTCAACTGGACAATGGGGCTCATTGAAGCTCAGTGTTAAGACTTCTTCCATGTCTAACTTTCTGCTTTCTTCTCTAGATCTTAATTTTCTTGATCTTGAATTTCTTGAACTGGATGTTCTCACTGTAAGATTTTTTTTCTTTTTTCTTTTCAATGTTACATTTCATAAAGAGTCACTGAGGTTGAATCAATCAAGCAGTAAATTCATTCAATGTATTTTGAGATGTCCAGATCCGATCCTACAGCAGACAAACTACTGTTGTGAATCTGGTGTGATGCTCATGGAATGCAGGAGGAAAGGGATGAATCCAAATTTTTGATGAAGAAAAACAGCTCTTATGGATGGGTGTGTGAGCAGTTGACACAATAAAAAAATTATAGCACATTATGTAAATGCATAGTTAGATCCTTTAAAATGTGCATTATTTACTGGAGAGTCAATAAAGGCTTTTCTCAAGTGGTTACTGTTTATTACAGTGCATCCATCTGTATCCCTGTTGATATTAATACAATTTTGTGTATGAAAAGACTACAAAATTGGCTGCTTCTGGGGTTTAAGAGGCCTAGTACCCTGGGCCAGGAGCAGCAGAGAGTGTTAGAGACAATTTACTCCGGATGCCTCTCACTACTAGCTTATTAACCTTTAACCAGCAGTCAAACTGGTTTAAAAGCAACTGGTTGGGCTTTTCACAGGAATACAAATAAGATAGGAAGGCAGGAAATTTGATCAGGTTTCTCTAACTGGAATGGAGCTGCCTACATGTCCTGAACAAAGTAGTCACAATTAAAGACATAGAGTACTAGAATTTCCCAAAGGGTGTAGTGCTACCTTATTTATTACAAATGATCATATTACTGAGTACTTAACAACAACAACAACAACAAAAAAAAACAGGCCAGGCAAGTTGATTTACTTGTTTACTCCTCCTCTACTCCCATAACCTTTTCTATATTCTTTGAAATTTCTACTGGTTCAAATGGGGGGGGGCAAGCTAAGTTCAAATACACTTACCCCCTTCCCCCCTCTCCCCCATACACATTTTTTTTGGTGCCAGTCCTGGGGCTTAAACTCAAGGCTTGGGGCTGTCCTTGAACTTTTTTGCTCAGGGCTAGTGCTCTACCACATAAGGTAAAGCTCAGATTCTGGCTTTTTGATGCTTAGTTGGAGATAAGAATCTTACAGACTTTCCTGCCCAGGCTGGCTTCAAACCAAGATCCTCAGATCTTAGCCTCTTGAGTAGCTAGGATTACAGGTGTGAGCCATTGGCACTGGGGCACACAATTACTTTTTCTTAACTTAAAAAATGCTTCTTGTCCTCCATACCTGGCTTATGAAATTATAACTCCTTAATAATAACAATAAAATTATATTAAATGTTTCTTGTTTTATTTTTATGTTTTTTTGGCACCAGTATTGGGGACTGAACTCAGGGTCTTGCACTCACTTGGCTTTTTTCACTCAAGATTGGCACTCTACCACTGAGCCATATCTCTACTTTGGGCTTCGTGCTAGTTAATTGGAGATAAAGAGTCTGACAGACTTTGAACCGCAATCCTTAGATTTCAACACTCTGAGTAGCTAGGATTACAAGCATGAGTCATCAGTGCCTGGCTGCTTCCTGTTTTAAAGCAGAATTGGTTAAGGTTGGAAAAGACCAAAATCACTACTGTATGACTGTGTATCCTTATAGACTTACATGGGCCAACAGCAATTGTCTGAGAATCGACTCTGCAGAGCAGGCCCTGCAGATACTGGACAATGCTTACTACAATAGCTAGATTAGTGAGCAGATGATGGTAAACTGTATATAAGAAGAGTACCAGTCCCTCCCACAGTATAACCCCTGTTTTCACTGTATTTGATGTTGGTATACTTTGTGGAGGGGAAGGGAAAAAATAAATTGTTTAAATAGGGATACAGGCGGACCCATTGTAACTATGAGATGTACAAGATGTTATATCAAAAATGAACTTTACAACTTTGGTGGGGGTGTGGCGAGCAGGGGTGAGGGGATGGGAGGAAGGAGATGGGAAGGGATGGGAAGGGGAAACAAAGGAGGAGGCAACAAGGCTTGATAAGAAATGTACTCATTACCTTGCCCATGTAATGGTAACCCCTCTGTACGGTATTTTCATGATAATGAAAAAAAAGGAGTACCAGGCTTGCGTACGTGTGCGTGTGTGTGTATGTGTGTGTGTGTGCACATACGTGCGCACATAGGTCAGAAACTTGCATTTTTGTAGTTTTTCTAAGACTTAGGAAAGAAAAAGAAGATAGAAGAAAGCAATCTCTTCTCCCTCAATCTCTTTTTTCCCCTCAAGCTCAAGCTCCAAAAATTCAAAGAACCCACCCACATTTTCCCTCAAACCAAAATTTCATGGGTTGGAACACAGTCTTTTCCATAACCCTGACATGCCTTAATTGCTTTATTCCTTCTCCGTGAACCACTGCAGATTCTCACAGATGGAACAGACTCTTGGATTTTTTCCACGTTAGCTTTTGCTTTTCTGGAAACAGCCTTCAAATCCTAGTCTCTGTGACCATGGGAGGTTCCATAGAGATGCTGTCAGGAGGTGACACAAACAATAAAATCTAATCCTCTTTTAGATGCAGTGTTCTCTTAAGACAGCCTTATACACAGGCTTCAGCCCTCCCAAGAACAAAGATCACTCCCAAGTCATGGCATCTGTAAAACCTCATGGTCTTCCATTAATTAAGGCAGTGGTAACAGGTGAGGTTTCCAGGTCTTTCTCTATTGTCACAAGACCCAGCTACCCATCTGTCTACATCAGGAAGATGTCCTTTATGTAAAAATCTCCATTGTTGGGGGCTGGGAAGGTGGCTCAGTGATAGAGCGCTTGCCTTGCATGCATGAGGCTCTGGGTTCGATTCCTCAGCACCACATAAGCAAAAAGAAAAAAAAAAGCTGGAAGTGGCACTGTGGCTCAAGTAGTAGAGCGCTAGCCTTGAGCTGAAGAGCTGAGGGACAGCGTCCAGGCCCAGAGTTCAAGCCCCACAACCGGACCCCGCCCCCCAAAAAACCAAAAAAATCCATTGTCACAGAGTGAGAGGTAGCACTGAGATTTCCTGACTACTCCCTAGTTAGAAGTTAAGATTTAAAAAAAGGTAAAGCTCCAAAAGGAGAAAGCAAGAAAAAAAGAAGAAAAATAAAAAGAAGTCTTCCATAAAAGACTACTCATACTACTTCTTCAGAAATTCAAAACCACAATATATAACACCATTATGGGCTACCTAAAGCTGGGAGATCTATCTTAATGGCCTAGCTATAATTTATAAATCATGCATGAATCAGACCTGCCATTTATGAAAGCCAAGAAGTTTGGAGTTATAGGATTTAACCGGCCCAAGGAAAGAGGAATTGGCAAGGGTTTTCAAACCCTCAGGAGGTGGAGCCTTTTCTAAATAACAAAGCATTTGACTCAAGGCAAGCTGAGGTTTTCCAAAACAATTTTTTCTTCCAAAACACATTTAGTTAGTACCTATCTTTAACATCACGGAGGCGCGTGTAAGAGGACCTGAAAATGTCAATTGAGAGAAATAGATGACATTGTGCGAGACTTTTCAAAACACCAATGTTTTTATATTACTGCTACCAGATGAGGTAGCATTACACATGGTACAGTAGGTTTTGTTTTGTTTTTACCATAGCTGATGATTCCATTTGAACTAATGAGATCTTCTGATGGAAATTAAATCTCAATGCCTTTTGAAAAATCAGATCTCTCCCTTCTCCCAATAAAGACAAGGTAGTTTTTAAATCTTATTAAAATCTGTGTTTCTCAAAGGCATGAGCTTCTGCCAAGTCTAGGCCAGGAGTTGGCAAATACTGTCTGTAGAGACTAGATAGTAAACCAGTTACTTGGCAGTCCCCAAAGATCTTTGCGACTATTACCCAACTCTGTGAAGTGGTGAATCAGTTATGAACATATCATTAATAAAAGGACATGGCTGTGTTCTAATAAAACTTCATTTTTCATAACAGAAGAGGGCTGGATTTGATTTGCAGGCCTTGTGTCAACCCACATAATTGCTGTGCACTCTCAACACCTGTTAAACTCTGCAGCAGGAGCCTGACAATCATGCTTTTCCTCTCTTCTCGGCAAACCATGCTGTGGTCCCAGCAAGCATTTCTGATGAAGCTTAGTCTTCTAAATCCTCCCAAGGCAATCAGAATGTCACCCAGACCTCACTAACTACCACAACCCTACTATTGTGCCCCGCTACCATTGTTTACTATGCTTTGGTTTGTGAGAAGTCTCTCTTAACAGTATTAGTATGACAGGAAAGGATGGGGCAGACAACACATTGCTTAGAATCTGCTCCTGTGTTCTATGCCAGTTCTGATTGTAGAGCCCACTGGGGGAAAGAGGTGGTAGAGTAAGAAGTACCAGTTGTTTCTTGGGAAAAAATGAGAGTATGGGACTATTTGTCAAAGGGCATCAGCATGAGTACAGGCATAGAGGTCTTCAAGAATAATATCACAAACAACAAAATGCAAAAACCAATACAAGACACAGCGACCACCTAGATCTCATAGTCAGATACCCATGTGCAATGACTTGTAAAGATGCTTTATTGACCAGATACTTTAAATCTCTGCCTTTACTTAAAACTCAGATTGTAACAGCCTAGAAGCTGACTTATGGGGTTACCTTCTTCTAGACATTTTTTCATTTTTCATTTGAGTATGCATTCTGGGGGCCCATACTCATATTGCCTCTCCTTTTACCATTCAGGCTTCTGACACTGAATTTCTCCCAACCAAATGGCGAGCTTGACCGCTCCATGGTTCCCAAACATAGACACAATGGAAATCCCCATCGTACCCTTGAAAGGCCCACTGTGTTAGTTATTGGGAGTTTGCTGAGCAGAAAGCAGACTTAAAAAAACAAACAAACAAAATGAAACACTTTCTAAGAGTCTGAAGGGTTGTTGTTGTTGTTTTTTTTTTGGTCAGACTTGGGATTTGAACTCTAGTAGGCCTGGGCGGTGAACCTGAGCTTTTGTGTTCAAGACTGGTGTTCTACCACTTGAGCTATAACTCTACTCCCAGCTTTTCATGGTTAAGTGGAGATAAGAGTCTCACAGACTTGCCTGCAAGGGCTGTCTTTGAACTTTGATCCTTATATCTCAGCCTCTGGAGTAGCTAGGATTATAGGCATGAGTTACTAGCATCCAGCAAGTATGAAGTATTTTGGAGGCAAAGATTTTCTTTCTTTCTTTCTTTTTTTTTAATTGTGAAAATACTGTACAGAGGGGTTACAATTACATAGGCAAGATAATGAGTACATCTTATCAAGCATTGTAGCCTCCTCCTTTGTCTCCCCTTCCCATCCCTTCCCATCCTCCTCCTGCTTCCTCTCCCTCCTCCTCCCCCCCACCAAAGTTGTAAAGTTTGTTTTCTTTAAACGATTTGTTTTCCTCCTTCCCCTCCACAAATTATACCGACATCAAATACAGTGAAAGCAGGGGTTATACTGTGGGGGAGGGACATATAAAGCAACAAAGAAACAATTTTATAAATGTGTTAAAGATTTTCTAATTAGATAAAGGGACCTAAATCTTAGCCTCACTTCTGCCTCTAGATGGTTTATTAATGTGAGCAATTTTTATTTCCCTTAGTTCAAAATATAGAATTTGAATGAACTAATCACCAAGGCTCACCTACTTTTAAGTTCTGGAGGGGTAGAGTCTACTTTTAAGTTCTAGTGGATTGTATTTACAAATCACTTGAACAACTGGTCTACAGTAGTAAAATCCAAATGTAAAGGATCAAGGACAAAAGAGCATGTCTCAGTTAGAAGAGGAATTTATTTTAAAAATGTTTCTGGGATACTCAGTTACAGGGGGTATCTGGATTGTCTTTAAGATACCTTGGCTTTGAGGGTTATTTATAATTTTAAAGACCCTAAGTGTGCTAGTTTGCAGTCTGTGACACAGCCCCAGCCTTTGTCCTGACAGGACCTCTCTGAATTGACCACATTCATGCACTAATTGCCTAAGCTGCCATGATGGATGATGTGAAATGTGCTCAAGTAACATGCAACAGCTGTGATTATTGCAAATACTAAGAGTGATAATTTAATAGGCAAAGTTGACAAGAATCCAGTTCTGTGAGGGGAACTTGGACTTCCACATAATACTATGAGAGAAGAGATGAGGAATGAAAAACAAATCAAAACAATTACTTGAGGGGAAAAAAATCCCCAACCATCATATCCTGGCTGATTTCAGAGGTTAATAGAAACAGACAGGAAATCCTTTTATTGCTTGTTGGAAGAGCAGGTTTTTGCTTGTCCTAGCTACTCAGGAAGCTGAGAGCTGAAGATCACAGTTTGAAGCCAGCTTAGGCAGGAAAATCCATGAGACTCTTATTTGCAATTAACCAGCAAAAGGCCAGAACTGGAACTGGTGACTTAAGTGGCAAAGTACCAGGCTCGAGTGAAAAACCTAAGGGATAGGGGCCTAGAGTGAGTTTCAAGCCTCATTACTGGTTCTTGTGCAAGAAAAAAAAAAAAAGGTTCTTTTCCCCATGGTAGGAACTTGGAGCTGTTTAGATTGTTTGTGCTGCAATCTGAGGAGATATGACCTGTGAATTAAGGTCACACAGAGAAGACCAGAGAGAAAAAAAAGGTATCATTTGAGCACCTGCATCCATCTCTACCTGCACCATAATCCCACAGACTTTTTCAGATACATGAGTCAATCCATTATCTTCTTTTGTTGGAGTGGAGAAGTGGGGTAAGCTATTTGATTGGGTTTCTTTCACTTGAAAGAATCCTTTCTAAAATATCTCTTGTTCATTCCCTGGTATTCAACCACTTTTATTATGGCTTCACACTGTGTCAACGAAGGTAGCTGAATAAATTCAAATCTCTACAAATACTTGAAATATTATCAAATGTTATATTATCCCCCGGACTTCTTTTAATGCCTTATTTCCCTCTCATTAACCTCAGCCTAGGAATAGCTATTTGTCTCTTCTACTAGGTTTTAAGGCAGGACTAATTTGTCTGCTGATTTGTTAGGACCTAGCACAGTGCTCAGAAGATAAATACTCAATACTTGTTTGCTGAATTAACTCATATAAGCAATAGTCTCTTGTGGTTACTTGAGGTGATTCTCCATTTGATAAGAGCTATGGCTGAAGGAAGGATTGTTAAAGCAAAGCCTTCTACGTGGCTAGAGTGCTACCCACCATGGGATTGATACTGGGGCTTGAACTCAGGGCCTCAAATTCTTGCTTGGCCCTTTCACTCTAAGTTAGTGCTCTACCACTTGAGCCACACCTCTATTTCCAGCGTTTTTCTCGTTAAATGGAACTAAGACTCTCAAATTTGTCTGTTGGGCTGGTTTTGAACTTCAATCCTCAGATCATAGCCTTTTGGGTAGCTAGGATTATAGACATGAGCATGGCATCCATCAGGAGTTCCCTATTCTTTCAACCATACAAAGAATGATGGAGAATCCTGGCTTTCTCCCTTCCCTAAGATCATGTTTCCCTTTCCAGGAATGCGAGTTTCCTCTCCAGGAGGAATTCACAAGAAGAGAACCAGGGACAAAAGAGTGTAGAATGAAGGATGTGAGATCACTCCAAGGGAACAGGAAAAAACAAAAACAAAACAAAACAAAAAAAAACAACCAACAGAACACTGATAAAAGGACCAGGAAAGAGTAAGAGAAAATGTCTTTATGGTTGTTCACTGCATAATTGAACACTTGGTTACACAAGGCATTTCACTTCCTCTTATTCATGTTTCCCAGTTTTGTATAGGTGGAAAAAGAATGGTTGATGTAAGGTAAACGATTTGCAAAGCTTAAACACATCCCATGTGGCTGGGCAGCACCTGAATTCTATTCTGGCTGACTCTGCTGCCAGAAATACCTCTTTTTTTGTATTTCCTGCTCCCATTTAGACTGCTATTACTATTATTTAAATTAGTTGTTTTATTTTTTCAGAAGACAAATGGCCTACTTCCTTGTGCTGTATTTTGGTCATCGGCCCTTACCGTCCAAGTAGAATGTGGCAACTCTAAAAGATATTCCATATGTATTCTACACACATGGAAAAGGAATTGGTTGGGGATGAGGGAGCTACTGATATTTACTATGAAGAAATGGCAAATAACAAGTGTAACTTTTTCTGTGGAAATACAATTTTTAAAGAACACCTGTGTGCCTGCGTATGATTAAACACACCAGTTTCCACAATGCAAAAGTTACAGGCTGGAATGGTGACTATCTTAATCTTGGGATCACAGGACAGGATGGATTCCCATTTCTGATATTATATGTACCCCTTTCCCTACATGAACACTAACTAAGCTCAGAACACATAAACACCATTGAAGCTACAGCTCCATGCTACCGTAATCCACTTAAATTTCACATGATTTATGATTCTGTCAATAGGGGAGTATCACAGTCCAGAGCTGAAGCTTAAAGCTGAGCTTTATATTTAAAACTGCAAGTTTGCGGGGGGGGGGGGGGGGAATGGAGGGTGTGAGGGGGAAGGACAGAGAGAGAGACAGACACAGAAAGAGAGAGGGAGAGAGGGAGAGAGAGCTGCTATGCAAGTTCAATCTTGAGTTTTTATTTTACCTTGAAAACTGAAAAGCAAATAAAGTATAAACATGGAATTCACATTAGATTATGCTCAGCCAGCAAGAAAGAACTATTAGAAACTTCTCTGACTATGCAAGTTTCCTTATCCAAAAGTCCAAGTGCAGGATTATCAGAAGTGGCATTGGGGAGGGGGTATCTAGGGGTAACCACTGGCCTCCCCATGCAAGCACACGTATGTGTGTGTGTGTGTGTATGTGTGTGTGTGCGCGCGCGCATGCGTGTATGTGTGTTTATGTGTGGGACTGACGGACAGGAGAATCTGAGGAGAAGCAGCTTTGTCAGGATGAGCAGGAATGTTGGCCACTGGGCTAATCGCTCCATTCACCTTAGCATTCCCTCCTACCCTATTCCCAGGGGGCTTTTGCCTCTTGAAGAGATTAAGGAGCCAAGTGGTCTCCCTCCTGTCTTCCCTAGGACAACATATTAGCATGATTCCACTACAGAGGAGCTCTCTTTAGAAGTTTGCTGCTGGGGATGAGAAATTAACCCAGCAGGGTGTCCCACACATCTATCTTCGTACAAATTATTAGTGTAATAGAGCTTTTAGTTATGCATTTATCTGGTAATTATTGAACAGTTACACAAAACCAAGCTGAGTAGTCATGGCCCTTTATGAGGTTCGCTCGGTGGGTGGCCTTATAGTTAATTTAGGATGGTTCTCCACCAGGCAGTTCACTTGCAGACAAATTAGCCAAACAGCCTTCTCCTTTAAATATTTTCCATGTCACAGTGAAACTCTTTACAATACAATAAAGGTACAGTTTTAATTACACGCTTCCTGACTTTTGTTTAGTTGTAGTTTTAAAACATTTGCTGGCACTGTTTTTTTCCTTTGGCTGGGCAGTAATAGCTGGTTGTAAGTATCTGGCTAATGAATTTAATAATTTCCTGAATGGAGACTAAAAGAGCCTTTGCTAAAATGCTGCATTTCCTCTTTACCGTCCAGTTACCTCCAATCCCATAGATGCTGTTTCCCATTAAGTCGGGCACTGCGTTTGCATTTACCTTCACCCTCTGCCCAAACTTTTTCCATGTTTCTCAGAGGTGGGAATGCTAGGTTCTATGTCTGCATTTGAAAATCACTTCTGGATTCTCCTACTGGAGAAAGACCATGCAATATTTGCCCAAATGCTGTTCTCTGATAATAAACCAACACCTCACATCTGTCTGTCTGTTGGCAGACGGTTTTAGCACCTTGCCGGCAACAGATACTTAATTACTTCTCATTTTCTCTAGATGATTCTATTGCACTAAAACAGGAGAGACAAATTAGACATTCTACAACTAAGTTAAATGCTTTCCTAAGCAGCAA
This sequence comes from Dipodomys spectabilis, assembly GCF_019054845.1. NCBI lineage: Eukaryota > Metazoa > Chordata > Mammalia > Rodentia > Heteromyidae > Dipodomys > Dipodomys spectabilis. Next base: position 58,307,766 of record NW_024870679.1, read on the forward strand.
GGAAATTTGCAGGTAAGATAGGAGAATGTTGGAAAAACCTACCACCTGGGAGCTATGCCGAAGGCCAGATGCCATGGTTATGGTAATGGTAAAGGATCAGGGCAAGTTCCTTTTTGAGGGCTCATAGTTGGAGACACAATACCCTACATAAGTCTTCTGTAACAAGTGACCAAAAACTTTGAGTTCATTTCGCTTAATTCTAATCAAAGTAGAAGCTGTGAAATAAAAACAAACAAGTACCAAAGGCACAAATATCAAACACTTCAACATGTTAGAAATTTCCAGATGTAGGCCCAAATACATGTACTTGAATATTTGATATTCAAGAGAAGGAGATAGAAGAACTCCATTTTCCTAAAAACATTCTTTCTGCTTCAATCAAATCTATGCATTGATTGATTTATCCAGCAAACTATTGAATGTTTTTGTTTTGTTTTGTTTTGCTTTTTAGTGCTAGTTCTGGGGCTTGAACTCAGGGCCTATGCTTCTTTTACTCAAGGCTAGCACTCTACCACTTGAGCTAGAACTCCACTCCAATTCTAGCTTTTTGGGGGGAGTAAATTATTAGAGATCAGAGTCTCATAGACTTTCCTGCTCTGGCTGGCTTTAAACTGCAATTCTCAGATCTCAGCCTCCTAAGTAGCTATTACAAGTGTGAGTCACTGGTGTCCTTGAGTGCTTTCTTTATGTGAGGAAAGGTGGCAAGGAGTTGAGGGACGGCAATAATGATGTAGTCCTTGTTATCTAATGAGGACTGTAGCCTTCTATGTATTACCTCTTCTTTCCTGCTGCTGTTACTATCCCTGTGTTATTAGGAATCCACACCCTCAGCTATGCCTGGTGACCTCTACTTCCTGGAAGGTGATCTTAATGCTCATAATTCTCTGCAGTATATTTTTCTTGGCCAAACTAGGAGATATTGTTAACTTCAGACCCTCAGAGGTTCCATCATTAAGAGCAAGATCTCTGTTTGGGCCAGGAGGATCGTGGATTTAGAGAGGTTTACAGAGCATATAAACTGCTGACTATCTCTCCAAACAGAAACCAGCATGACTCTTTGAGAGCTGCACAATAAATCTTTCATTTATATGACCATTGTTTTAGTATATATTATGCATATTTTCAGAATCAGGACAATTTTACTTCTAAGCTCTCTCTCTGTATCTGTCTCTGTCTCTCTGTGTGTGTATACTAATAAAGATGTGGGGATGTTTTCACTTTTAATTCCTCAGTTCCAATAGCATGACTTGTTTTCAGTTACTCTGCTTTCCATATGACAAACAGAAGGTGAATGGTCTGTTCTCATGCCTGTGTGGACTATTGCAACATGTTGACATAGTATTTCTCTGTGATGGTGCCTTTGTCCTTGTCCTCTATGAAAACCATGCTTCTCTGACCTCAATATAGGATGAGTATCCTTTTTCTGAAATGCTTGGCAACAGAAGTGTTTTTAATTTTTAAAACAAAAAATTGAAATATTTGCCTAAACTTTACCAATTGGACATCTCTGAAATCTGAAATCTAAACCACTCCAAAAATTGAGGGATGATATTCTATTCAAAATGTTTCATCTTTTGGAGTGATTCAGATTTCAATTTTTCAGATCAGGGTTACTTAACCTGTGATACAACTGATGGTTTTCTGTTTCTCTTACCAACCAGGAGATAAGTACTCTGAGGACAGAATCTGGGCTTCTCTTCCTTGCTCTGCTCAATAACCAGGAAAAGTACTTGTACACGATAAGCACTTGATAAATATGTATGGTAAAAATCTTCATGGGTCCCCAAGTGGTAAAATTTCTCCATTGAAGAAAGCCCAAATGATTTCAAATGTTTTTGAATGTCACTTGTACCTTACAGAAACCCTGGATTTGCCAGTAGCAAGGAACCATAGATTAATAAAAGGAAAAGCTAAGTGATTTGTTTATGACTGCTAAGAAAAGAAACTTGGTGTGATAACATAGGTTGAATCATGATTATCAAATATTTAAATGGCCATGTTTTGTCTTTGACTCAATGTATCTGGCCATAAAAGAAATGCAAATCAAGACAACATTGAGATTCCACCTCATCCCAGTTAGAATGGCCATTATTAAGAAAACTAATAATAATGGATACTGGTGGGGATGTGGCCAAAAGGGAAGCCTACTACACTGTTGGTGGGAATGTAAGCTTGTTCAACCACTCTGACAAGCAGTATGGAGGTTCCTTAAAAGACTAAACATAAGCCAGGTGTGGTGGCTCACGCCTGTAATCCTAGCCACTCAGGATGCCAAGATCTGAGGATGGTGGTTCAAAGCCAGCTTGGGCAGGATAGTCCGTGAGACTCTTATCTCCAATAAACTTCTCAGAAGAGCTCAGGGACAGCACCCACGGCCAGAGTTCAAGACGCACAACCGACCAAAAGTAAAAAAAGAAAAGAAAAAAAAGACTGAACATAGAGCTCCCCTATGACACAGCAATCCCACTCCTGGGTATTTACCCAAATGACCACAATCAAGGCTATACTAAAGCCACCAGTACAACCATGTTCATAGCAGTATTATTTTACCATAGCTAAGATATGGAACCAATCCAGATGCCATTCAGCAGATGAGTGGATCAAGAAAATGTGGTATATATACACAATGGAATTCTATGCTTCAATCAGAAAGAATGGCATTGCCCCATTCGTAAGGAAATGCAAAGACTTGGAAAAAAAAATTTAAAAAGTAAGCCAGACCCAAAAAAACACAGGATGCATGGTTTCCTTCATTTGTAATAACCAGAATATGTTTATGATATTCCTAGCAAAGGATCACCATAGCTCAATAGCTAAGTGCATATGACCATATAAAATGAAGCTTGTCAGGGGCTGGGAAGGTGGCTCAGTGGTAGAGTGCTTGCCTTGCATGCATGAGGTCCTGGGTTCGATTCCTCAGCACCACATAAGCAAAAAGAAAAAAGCCGGAAGTGGCGCTGTGGCTCAAGTGGTAGAGTGCTAGCCTTGAGCTGAAGAGCTGAGGGACAGCGCCCAGGCCCGTAGTTCAGGCCCCACTACCGGACCCCCCCCCCCCAAAAAAAAAACCAAAAAACAAAAAATGAAGCTTGTCAAAAAAAAAAAGTGAAGCTTGTCAACATGAACTCCAAAAATGGGAACGAGGTTTTTATAATGCACTGTTTGCAGTTATTTCTTTTTCTTTGTTTCTCTTTGGTTTATGCCCTGTTATCACTGTTTTTGATTTCCGTATCCTTTGTCTTGTATATACTTTTATCTCATTTGCAGAAGGGAAGAGAAATCACAGAAGCAGGCAGGACAAAAGGTGAACCAATGCAAGAGTGATACTCACTAGATAATATGTTGGAAATTAACTTTACAACTATGGGTGGAGGGGGAGGAGGGTATAAGGGGGGTAGAAAGAGAAAATGAGGGAGGTGGTAACACTGTTCAAAAAGAAATGTACTCATTAACTTACTTAGGTAACTGTAATCCCTCTGTATATTACCTTTACAAAAAAGAGGGTGAAAACAAACTGGTTTAGTAAATGCAACTTATTTCTTCCAGTGGGGTAGAAAAAGGTAAGAACTCCTGAAAATAAGGAAAAAACACTGAACTGGAGATTTGAATACTGATCTTAGAGCCAGCCAGCTCAGATGTCTCATCTGTAAGAGTCATGTGAGATATGTAGACCTGCTAGCCCAGATAGATCCCCTCCATTTACAGATTTATGAAATCCTAATTCCAAAGAAACTAACAGTATGCCCGGCTACATTTACCATTTTAGACTTTTGGGGCTTTCTTGCAGCTAGAAGGGACCATGTATCATGGTAATAGCATGTCTTGGATATAAGTTTATCTCATTTGCAGAAGGGAAGGGGAATCACAGAAGCAGGCCGGACGAGGGGTGAAGCAATGCAGAAGTGATACTTTCCCCTCCTTCTATCCCCTTTTTCTTCTTGGCATGCAGATGTAAGGCAAGAGTCTAATAGTCATACTGTAAAAACAAAACAAAACAAAAAGAAACCCTCAACAATCCATAGCTCTCTTGGTCTATTTTGTGTCCCTATAACAAAATACCTAAGACAGAGTCTTTTTATAAAGAAAGTAAGTTTAATTGATTCTATTTTCTTGTTGGTCTAAGAGTATGGTTCTAGCATGCTGGTAAGGGCCCTCGGGTTGTGTTACAACATGGCAGAACAAAAAGAAAGGAAAAAGGCTATGTGCAGAAGGGGCATGTGTGTGAGCTAGGAAGCACAGAACAGGGGAGAGCCATGTTCACACTTTTTACAACAATGCACTCTCTTGAATTAATCCACTCCTACCCAACCCGTTACACTGCTAGGAGATAGCATTTATCCATTCATGAGAGTGCAGCCGCCACCAGCTTATTATCTTGCAGTCAGCCCCACCACTTACAGGTTCTGTGACTTCCACACTGCCAAAACATGTCTAAAACCACAGCAATTAATGAGAGAAGAAATTTCCATCCATAAGGGAATTTTGATACTACCATAACAGCTGTGGGTCCTACATGGGACACATGTAACTCTTAAGTTTTTCAAATCACAGTTTAATGCACCTTTTCTCATGCTTGCAGCCAAACATGTTCTTATCTAACAAACAGGTGCATTAGAACAGATGATATCCTAAGCATAGTTGTTTCAATTTTGCTTCCCAATGCATGTAAGTCAGGCTAACTCTCTAAAAGCAGTTCCTTTATACAGTTTGGAATACTTAACTAAAATTATTATCCTTCATTATACTCTTGTTTTTGAAAACATAAAAGCCAGAAATACACTTCAAGAAGGCTTGCATTTAAAAAAAATCATAGAAGATTAAATAATTTTAAAATAAGTTAGACCCTTTGTCTTGAAAAGACAAAGGTTTTTTTTTTATCCAATGAATCATGAATATGATAAATTGTGATGGTTACAACTGTGTGCAATGGTAAAAGAGTCTTCTAAGCCCAGTCTTTCAACTAAAAGTGACCAATAAAAGTAATGTATAAATGCCTTTGCTGAAATAGCTTCGTCCCACTCTCAGGATATCCCAACACAGTTTAATGCCTTTACTTAGTTCTAACCACACAGAGGAACAGGTGGCAAAGTACCATCCCCATGGTACAGATGGCCAAACTGAGGCCATGAAGTGAAGTGATTTATCAAAGCCACAAAGAAAGCCACTATCAGAGAGGGGATTAGATTTGAAACCGCATGCCTCTACATTTACCATGCAAACAGGAAAGTGGTCATCAAGGGAGACCAACCATCACTTAACTATCAAAGCCTTACTTAGATCGTCTTGTGCAATCTTCTTTTGATGAAAGGCTGTGGTCCCTCCGCCCCTCAAATCTGGAACATTCCTGATGAAGAAGTACTGCAGAAACTACATGATGCTTATCACTTTTGACTCTTCTGAAGCAATGAGAATCCGTGTGTGTGTGTGTGTGTGTGTGTGTGTGTGTGTGTGTGCACGCATGCATGCGAGAGAGAGAGAGAGAGAGAGAGAGAGACAGAGACAGAGACAGAGAGACAGACAGAGACAGAGACAGAGAGACAGACAGAGACAGAGACTATCTTCTATGGGTGCCTTTAAATGCAACTTGGCTGCTTTTTATTTATCCAACCCATAAAACTCTCTGGATGAGGCACAACAAAGATTCAAAATGTCCTAGAAATCATTGTTTCTAGAAATTTCCCTCCAGGAGGGTGTGCAGACATGAGCATTAAACAAGAAAGTGAGGCAAAGTGTTGAGTAGATATGTGAATACCAAACCTTGCAAGGGATTAGGAGGGTGAGGGAAGAGCAGGCTGGATACAGCTAAAGGGGCTTCAAGTTGAAAATCGCACAAGTTGAGCATCCCTAATTGAAAGTCTCACATCTAAAATGCTCCAAAGTCCTAGAACTTCTGAACATTGATATGGACACTATGTTGGGATATCCTGATCTCATGTGATACGAGTTGCAGCCACAATGCAGCTCATTAAAAACATGCGTATGTGAAATATAAACGAATTTCACTTAGAGTTGTGTTCCACCCTAAGGAATCTCATTGGGTATATGCAAATATTCCAAGTCTGAAACCTTTCTTGCTGTCAGCATATACTCAGCTATTGTTGAGCTAGTCTTGGGCCTGGGTAAAATGATGACAGGGAAACATAGTAGAGACAAATAAGATTTTCAAAACCCGTAGGAAAATGTATTACTTAATTTTTTTTTTAACCACCCACATGTCTAGTTTACTTCCTGACTCTTACAGGAGTAAGAGTCTTTTACAAGAGTAAATGATTTCATTTACTCTTGCCCTAATCCAGTTCTTCTGAGGGTGAAATTATGACCTCCAATTGATAGATACAGAACCTCTAGTTCAGAAAGGCAAAGCAACATGATGTAGTAGTATTGGTTCAAACACTAGTCCATTTGACCCACAGAGTGTTCATAATTTTTGTGTCCTCAAAAGTGATACATTCAATCCTAAATCTCAATGTGAAGGTATGGGAAGTAGAGCTGTTGAGTGGTGACTAGCTCATGAGGCTGGAGCCCTTATAGATGCCATTAATGCAGTCTCTTTTTGTGAGGGCGCTCTGTGGTGAGAGCTAGTTAGCCCTTCTGCTAGGTGAAGAGACAGTGGGAAGACAGGTACGGGCCTAATCTGTTGGCATCTTGAGTGCAGAATGGCAAGCATCTAGCACTGTGAGAAACAGTTTTCTGTTGTTTATAAGCCACATGGTCTGTGGTATAATGCTATATCAGCCCACAGAGCCTAAGACAACCATTATGCTATACTGCCTCCCTTCAAGGGTCCTTGTTTTCTTCCTTTGCTTTACAATCTTTAGATAGAAAGATTTCCTTTGTAAATAGTACCCAACAAATCCCCAAATACAGTTTACTTTATTTTTTTTTGGCCAGTTGTGGGGCCTGAACTCTTCCCTCAGCTCTTCAGCTCAAGGCTAACGCCCTACCACTGGAGCCACAGTGCCACTTCCAGCTTTTTCTGCCTATGTGGTGCTGAGGAATCGAACCCAGGGCCTCATGTATGCGAGGCAAGCACTCTACCACTGAGCCACCTTCCCAGCCCTACAGTTTACTTTTACAGCCCAAAATAGTGGGGTGTGTGTGTGTGTGTGTGTGTGTGCGCGCGCGCACGAGCGCGCGCACGCGCTTTGCTATAGCTACTTTGAAACTAACCTCACCTCTATCTTCTGCATTGAGATGTGCTATGCAGTTACTGCTTACTGACTGTTGTTTGTCTGGTCATGGCATTCCCTTGAGAAATTTAGGGAAGGCAGCAGAAATCCTACAATCTGGTCCCAACCAGGTCCTCCCAGGCAAGAGTGTGCAAGAGTGAACACGAGTGTGCTAAGCAGACACAGAACCCTACCCTGTGCCCTGGGAACCTGCTTTCTAAAGGACATGCCTCGTGCTCTTCCTTAAGGCCCCCTTATACAATTTGATTTTTCTGAATGCTCTGATTTACCATGTCTGTTTTGGTCACTCTGCATGGTGAAAATGCAGCATGGGATGAACTCTCACTTAGGCACACATGCTATTTTTATTCTACAGCATCTCTCTCACACTCTCCCTCTGTAAATTTCAATTCATTTTCTTAAAACACCAAGTCTTAGCCCCAGAGGGATATCATTGCAGGTACGAGCTTTCCTACCGGTTAAGAGAAGAATGAAAGGCAGCAAAAGTACCCATCAACAAGTGCTTCTTAGATAACAAGAGGCTGAATCCCAACCTTGTAAAAACACTTAGCCAAAGGGATGGAGGCCAAGCCTCATGGTTAGCCTATCTCAACTCTGATTCTTACCACAAAGATGCAACTGACGAGTGTCATCACCACAACTCCATGCCCTTCACCAGACCACTAAAGGGTGGGGTGCAGTGAGAATGGGTACCTGAGCAGACATTCCAGAAAGGAGAACCGAGGATGCTGGGAACCATCTTGAATTCTGGTGAAAACAAAGAATCTTTGGTATTCCATAATTCTTAGACTAAGCAGCTTTTTCTTTTCCTGATACATGATTATATAAATATGACTATGAATAGGAGATCAAAGCTTATCATGCTGTGGGCTAAGGAATTCCACTATGGTCTAACCCAGCACAGACCATTTTAGCAAATTTACTTAGTTGTCTAGCATGAGAATGAAGAAGCTCCCAATCATAAACCTCCAGGTCAATGCTAAATAGTCACCATCATTTCCAGAAGTACATTTTTTAAACCAAGACAGAGTGAGCACTTGGAATTTATTAAGTGATAATATATACATATTGCTTTGTTCTTTACTGTTTCAAGGAGTTGCAGAACAATTGCTTTATTGTAGTTTCTGTAGAAGAATGTAAGATTGGAAGGAAAAGTTCATTCACCAGAGAAGTATCTCTATTGTACTGGAGAGGACTAGAAAAGACCACATGATACATGGAAAGGCAAAGGCAGCAGTCCTGCTCTTCTGACTCCTGGTATATTCTGCCCAGTCTGAATTTCCTTGAATTATGATGGATCTTTTTCCTTTGCTTGGAATAACCTCTGTTCATTTAAGCATCTTTTAGATTTGACTTCAATGTTATCTACGGTTGTCTCCTTAGTGTAAATAATAGGCTATTCCACACTATCTTTTTTAAGTGTTTATTTTCTCGTGTGTCTCTTCTGCCCAAAATTTCATGCCCTATGAGGGACCACTGATCTCCAGTGTTTGTAATAGTGATGGCATATACTCAATAAATATCTGTTGAATGAATGGATAAACGAATGGGCCCTCCATGCTGTTTTCCTCGGAGTCCTGCAGAAATGTTTGCTTTTAACACTCACTGGGCATTTAAAATATTTAATCTGATCATAAAAAGTGAGAACACATACCTTAAATTCCAAGACCATAAATACTCTGAGTGAAAAGGTTTTATATCTCTGCTTCTCCATTATAGTTTAGATGTTTGATGAATGTTAATGAGATAACATCATACTACTACTCTATTTAAATATGGCTATCCAGATACATATTTTCAAGTTTATATATATATATATATATGTATATATGGTAAGCATCTGAGATTATACCACTTACACACATGTGAAATAATAAGAGATCCTGACAAAGTTCTAATAATGAGCACAAGATATTTAAAGACAAAGCAGTAAGTTTTATAATTGTTAATCCAAAAACTGCTTCACATGGAAGAGTTCACAATGGATAGCTCTCTCAACTGCTGGATTTCCCTGAGATGCACACAGAGCATTCACAAAGAGGTTCAGATTTGTGGGCCTAACACTGAGATTAATGTAAGAAATATCCATTTGCTCAGGCGTATGTCAAAGTAGACAAGAGACCATAACTTTCTAGGATACTTTATGATACCAGCTGGTAGATCACAGACCTACCTAAACAAAAATCCGATGGAAGAATGAAAACGTGGTTACAATTATTCATCCTCCTACTGTGGGAGTTTCATAAACAAACTAATAAATATTTTCATCTTGCAATAAGATCAAGTTAAGTGATTTGCTGACATTCTCTTGAGGTTTAAGGCTTGTCTTTAATGTGAAATACAAATCGTATTTTGTGTGGACACATTTTAATAATAAACTTAAAAGCACACGAGACTATAATAATGAAAACACTGCAATGAAAACCAGACAAACTATCTACCACTTCAAAAGCAGTGAATGAAGACTGCTCGTCAACACCCTGATGCAAACAACCTCAGCACAAAATGCCACATATTAAAATCAGGTTTTGTAGACTGAGAATCAATGAGAATGAGAGAATGAAAACAAATAAAAGCTATTATTTAAAATCAGGTAACTGACCACAGGAAAATATATTATTTGCCTAACACACACACAGACACTCACACACACAATCCCCACCCCCCAACTTATTCCACTGGCAAAAAAACCCAAAAGAAAACTACTAGTCTACTGTCTTTTTACCTTAAGAAAGGAATAAGAATTTGATGCCAAGGCCCTTTGGTTCCTAACATCCCAAGAGTGCCCTCAAAGATCAGACGCTGTATCATTCACTGCCCTCAGAATCATTCTTGGTTGCCTCTCATCTTGCTATTCTGGCTTCAAGGTCATGGATGCAATCACAACAACCAAGGTTCTCTGCGGAACCACTCACCTCTGGGTCCTGTGATGACGGGTCGGTGATGCTGTGTGAAGGCCGTTCCCAGAGAGGATGTCTGCGAAGGGGAGGGACTGCTGAAACCAGACTTCTCCGACTTCTTCAGTGTGGTTGGCGATGGCATTCCTGGTAAGAAGCAGTGATAGGTCAGTATACTAACTCAGAGAACAACAGCTTGTGTAACTTAAAGGACAAATGCTGAAAGAATTGAAGATATTAAAAAAGGAAACCCACTGGTGAATAGAAAATTTGTTTCAGGTTGCTTTGAATTTTGTCATGGGAACAAACGGGTGACAGGATGATCTTTGATAAATGGGTCTATGATTGATTTTAATTTGCTATATCACAGTCTGTTTGGGGGTTATTGATCTTCTCCAGAAGGATTTGATAACCAGAGTGGAGCTATCAGGCAGTGGTAGACCTTTAAAGATTGAGGTCTAGTAGGATTTCCTTAGGGGTGTGCTCTTGCAGGGGAGATTAAGGGGCTTGGGTCCTTTCTTTTAGTTATGTTTTGCTTCCTGGCCATGAGGTAAGCAGTTTTACTCTGCTACATATTCCCTGCCTTTACTATACTCCACCATAGTCCCTGCCACTAGCACCCACCTGGAACTTAAGAGTAACAGGGCCCACCCAATCACAGAATAGAATCTCTAAACTAACTTTGATAGTAGTTTCTCTTATACATTGATTACCTCAGTTACTTGTTACAGAAGTTATACAACTAACATGGGTTTCAACTTCTGGGGTGTTCCCAAAATCTGTTGCATGTGTTTCCCAGTCCCTTAGAGAGAAGGCTTCTTGAATACACAGAAACCTACATAACACCCTCCAGTACTGTCAGAGCCTTCTTTAGCACCCAAACACTTCTCCACATTTAATACTTTCTCTCCCTCCCTCCCTCCCTCCTTCCTTCCCTCCCTTTATTCTTTCCTTCTTTCTTTTTTTCTTGTCCTGGGGCTTGAACTCTGATCCTGTGTTGTTCCTGAACTCTTTTGCTCAAGGCTAGCACTCTACCACTTGAGCCACAGCACCACATCCAGCTATTTCTGTGACTAATTGGAGATAATAGTCTCATGGACTTTCCTGCCTAGGCTGGTTTTGAACTTGGATGCTGAGATCTCAGCCTCCTGAGTAGTTAGGATTACAGGCATGAGCCACTGGCACCTAGCAATTTTTTCATTTTTAAATCTTTTAGTTAGAATTACTTTTGCTGCTGGTAGTGGGTTTTGAACTCAGAGCCTGGTATTCTCAATCTGCCTTTTTTCACTAGTGCTCTACCACTTGAGCCACATCTCTACTTCTGGCTTTTTGTGGATTAACTGAAGATTAAGAGTCTCTTGGACTTGTTTGCCCAGGCTGGCTTAGAACCTCAATCTTCAGATCTCAGCCTCCTGAGAGTAAGGATTACAGACATGAACCACTGGTGTCTGGCTAGTTCTCCACATTTTAAAACACCTAGCTCTTAAAACACAAAGATGCCCTCAACACTGACAACTCAGTTTTTCTCTTAGTGGATTATTTATAATAGAAAATGCCCAACAGTTAGGGGCAGGTTCAAAAAATATGACATACACTCTACAAATAATACTATAAAGGAGTATTGGCATGGAGAAATACTTACAATGTTGATTGAAAAACAAATTACAACATATGATGTTTTAAATACATCAATCATGGGATGTGTGACATAATCTTAGCAGGTATTTCTATGCACTGAGAAAGAATTGGAAGGAAATATACATAAGCTACAACCAGTTCTCTCTGTTGGATCTGGGTGGTTTTTACTGCCTTCTTTTTTGCTTACTTGTCTCTTCTATGATGAACATGTATTACCTTTATGTTATGAAGACAATATCAAAGCTTGTTTTTAAAAATAGTATAGTTATTGTAGTATCTAAGGAGTTCACAGTATTTCCAACTGGGGGAGTGGCTCATGAAATAGAGTGCCTACCTAGCAAACACATTTCCAGGCTAGGAAATGCTTTGGAGAGAAAAATAAAGACAATTCAGTCCCTTTGCAATTACTGAATTTGTGATGCTGTCAGCAACCACGCTGACATACACAACTGGAGGCATCTATCAGTTTGGTGGGGTGCCAATTAAAACAATAAAAATCTGGACATAAACCAAAAGGAAATGACTCCTCCATATCACAGGACAAATCAGGGTTCTCCTAAGTTTCTAGTACAAAATTGGTCCACTGATATCAAAAGAACCAAATTCCACTTTATTTATACATGTGTATCATGTTTTCTGGCTAGGACCTCAGAATTTTTTGAATGCATTATTACTAAGCAGTTGCTAGCTAGTATCATGTACTATGTCAAGAACTTTATAAGTATAGATCTATCCAGATTGTTTGGCAATATCTAAATATGCCCTTTTTTCTGTTCTTTTCTTTTTTCTCTCTGCGTTCCTCTCTCTTTTCTTTCCTGCCTTTCCTTCCCTTGGCCTTGCACTTCACTTTCCTTTCTTTTATGCTAGTACTGGGGCTTGAAATCAGGGCCTCATGCTTCACTTGGCTTTTTTTGTTGTTGTTGCTGTTAAAGCTTGGTGCTATACCACTCAGCCATTTTTGGCTTTCTGCTGGTTAACTGAAGGTAACAGTCTCTCAGATTTGTCTGCCTAGGATGCCTAGGCTGGCTTCAAACCATGATCTCAGATCTCAGCCTCCTGAGTTGCTAGTAGTACAAGTGTCAGTCCCCAGTGTCCAGCTGTCCTTGTTATTTCTGGTCACAGATATTCCTAGTGCAGTTCTGCAACATGACTTTTTAGTGTGCCTATACTCCAAAGATCTATAAAAACACAGATAATGTCTTCTTTACCCATTTCTATGTTCAAGAGACTGATCAAAGGGCCTGAAATATACCAATTGGCCCACCCAAACATTTAAACTCTGTGAGTAAATCTCAACTTTATCTTTGACTTTACCAATCAATGCGGTGACATAGAAAAACATAGGGGGCTTTCACCCCAAGAAATAAGAAATCATTTGAAAAGTGGTAAGGACATTTGGATGGTTAGACATAAGTACCCAATATAGACTGGAGTGTGACTTCATTCTAACTTGACACATCCGGATCTGATCTGTTCTTGATTAATATCTATGTGATTAAAAACAGTCCTCAAGCTAAGTGGCTTTAGGTGTATGTGTGTTGAAAAGATAACCAGCTGTACCATATAAGTGTTCTAACATTGGTAGGATATATTGAAGTTTGGGATGAACATTCACTGCAAGTAACAAAACCTAAGGCATGGTCATGTAATTATAGTAGGGAAGAACTGGATAGTAAAAATAAGAGGAATATAAAGCTATCGAAATGTACACCAGCCTCCCAGCATTCAAAGCTCTTTTGCCCAAACCAATTTTTCAGCTGCCAACCATCCATTTACTTAACTTCAAATGTCTGAATTTGGTGTCATGATAGAGATATAAAAATAGAAAATGAAAAATGTCAAAACTTTGAAGGTCAGGGATTTTTTTTCAAACAATGGAATCACTGTATCTAAACCAACCTTACTGAAGGTTGCAAATGGTTGAACTCAAGAAAAAGTATTTATTTGAAATATGTCTGCTTTCCCCCCTATACTACTGTTAAGTTTTGCAGAAATGTTTATTTTGCTGGTTACTCATCCAAAGGAGCAGTTACAAGTAAACTTTAGGCAATAACAAGTATCAAAAATAATCAAGTTCAGTAGTGCTGTGGCTCAAGTGTAGAGCTCTAGCCTTCAGCTGAAGAGCTCAGGGCCCAGGCCCAGAGTTCAAGTCCCACGACCAACGAAACAAACAAACAAAAATAATTAATTTAGCCAATGGTTTTTAATTCATTATAATTTAAACCTTCCTTGAAAGAGTTAAAGGGAGAAGAAACACTGTTGGCATGGAAGAGCAGCAAGCTAAACTGTATCTAATCTTCTAAATTTATCACAGTCAAGTAATCTGAACCCTAAGGCTGTCATGAATCTCAAAATTACTTTGTGTTTTCAATTTTTAAAGACTCATATTGAGCACATTTCATGATTATATACTTTAATATTTTCTCTACATGCATAATGTATGTTTCAGTTAATTTGCTTTGTATACTTAATTGACCAGATGAAATTTCAAAATGCTAGTGAACCTATGTTAAAACCTAGAGGACATTAATCTTGGCTCTTATTTTTGAAATCAAATTTGGTTTTTGCACATTACTTTAAAAAATAAACACATTGAAATTTCTTTTTTTTTTTTTTGCCAATTATCTATGTACAACTGTTGCACAATTACCGTACAAATTAATGATCGATTAGGATTTCTGTTAATGAATCAAAATTGTACAACTTGAAGAAAGATGAGATATTAATGCTAAAGCTTCATGGAACTAAGTTCTGCCAATAGTTATGAGAGTTTGAAAAGGAATCCCAGGCTCCAGAAAGGAATGCAGCCCTGATAAATTTTCTTGTAGCCTTGTGAGACCCTGAGCAAGGGACAGTTATGATATGCAGATTTCTGACCCATGGAAACTGTGTGATAATTGTGTATCATTTTAAGTTGCTCAGTTTGTGGCGATTTGCACACAATAATAGAAAGCTACAAGACTGTTGCCATTACCAGAATGCCTATTCTTTTTTTTTTTTTTTTCGGTCGGTCGTGGGGCTTGAACTCTGGGCCTGAGTGCTGTCCCTCAGCTCTTCAGCTCAAGGCGAGCTCTCTACCGCTTGAGCCACAGCGCCACTTCCTAAAATGCCTATTCTATATTACTCTATTACTCTCTAGAATTTCAGCAATTTCTGCATTTTTTTTAACCTAATCCACTCTAGCTTGTGAAAGTTTCCACTAACCCAGAGAAAATGGTATCTTAGAAATGGAGCTAAGAATTAGTTTTTTCCAAAAAATTTTAGGCATTTGATAATTTCTATTTTCTTCTATTTCTTTCAAGAAACAGGAAAGATTTTGAAAGATATTTTTAAAACCCCAAATCAATTCTCATGGTCTTTTATAAGAAATGAAGGTGTTTTAGATAAATTTTTGGTGCAACCCAGTTATAGAATTAGAAAAAGTGAAATAGGAAAAAATTGTAATTTTAATTTCTCCTCCACCTCAAATTACAATTATAATACATATTTGTATATAATATATATAATTTTAATAATTATTATTTGACCTATAGTTTTAGGAGTGAGAAGCTAAGCAGGGGGGAAGGAGGTAGTAGGGTAGAGAGGGGAAGGACCACTGTAACTTCAATTATTCCAGTGACAATGGAACAGATACGCAAGGGTTTTTTGAAAGGGAAACTGTGAGCTACAGATGTGGTCCAAGTGGTAGAATGCCAGATGAGCAAGCATAAAGCCCTAAATTCAAATCCTAGTACTGGTAAAGGTATGTATAAGCAAATCAATTAAGTAGGCAAACCAACAAATAAATTAAAAGAACACTAAGGCAACCCATTGTGGGTACTTGTCTTGTTTAAGGACTTGTCCTGAAGCTAATTCTCCCATGAATGTTCTCTCTGATAAACACTGCTCAAGCAACAGGACCTTTTTGGCTGACATGTCTATTTCAGGACCTTGGGATGGATAATTCAAGTTGCCTGAGAAGATTTGACTGATATATATGCCTTTCTCCAAAATGTCCAAGTTTAGAGCAGAAAGTTTAGTTTCTATAGCCATAGACTGTTTGAGAGAAACTCTGAAAATGTGCAACCTATGCAGTTTAGTTTTAAATCTAATTTATAAGCAGCATAGAGATGACCTCAAAATCCTAAGAAGATGGTTTCTCATGGCAATGGATATTCTCTTGCCCACTGAAAACCTCTTATCTCCAGTGACCTCTTACTACCAGAACCATCATAACACCAAACCTAAAAGCTACTCTAAGCTTTCATTCCTCAGGTGGCCCCAAGAGAGCCAGGAGGCAGCTGATGAGATCAAACCTCTATAGACTGATCATTTCCATAGAGGAACCTGCAAATAATAAAAGACACAAATTGTGGAGTTCTTATTATCTGCTATTTACTTCAAACTAACTCAAGTCCTTTCATTTCACCTCAGATAGCTCTATATTCATATCCTACCTACTGATATCTTAACACTGTAGCATTCTAGATATGAAGAATGTTCAGGACCTTGCCAAAAACCACATAGCTGTTCAGTGGTACTTCACACCCCAGGGCTTAGCAACTTGCTGAACATTCATCCTGGAAAATATTTTGTTTACAGCTATGCCTAGACTCAAGACAATGAAGATTATACGGATGTGATATTCCCCTCTGAAAGAAGGTAAAAGAAATATGAATATTTTCAGATCACAGGCGATTGCAGGTAATTGAAACTGCAGAAAATGGAACTGTGGTCAAGTAGGCTACTGGACAGGGATTCAGGAAAAGGGTCTGCTGGACTTGGCACATGGATGTTTGTGACAATCTTGATAAGTGAGTTATAGGACACTGAGATATATGGAAGACAGGAATGATTTGCCACATCAATGGGAACTGAAGTAGGGATAATAGGTGTAGTCAGCTCTTTAAGGAAAAGAAGACGAAAAGAGGGTAACAGCCCAAGGGAAGAGGTAGGCGAGGAAGAGCTCTCTGAAGATGGGAGAGGTCCAAGCTTGCTTGTTGGCAATGGGAGTCGTCCCACAGGTAAGTAGACAGCAGTGACTCAGGAGGAGAAAGGAAGCCCGCAAAAAGTCCATATGAAGGTGAGAAGCTACAGTTACCAAATGGAAAAACAAGGATCTGAATTCAGGGAGCCAAAACTCTTGCTTCCAAGGTGACTAATTTTGCAGAAAAGAAGACTAGAACTATTTATATGTCTTATTGATTTAAACCTATTATGTATGAGATGTTTTAAATTAAGGTTATTAATATTACTGAAACATTGTTTTTTTCCTGCATTCATTCTGAACCTGAACTGAAGGATGTTGCTATTGCAAACATTCCCCTTACACATGGGTATTCAGATTCCCCGCTTCTCCTCTCAGATAGCCAAGTTGTGTCCATCAGACTGATGGTGTTGGCATAAATTTCAGTGACATTTCTCAAGCCGAGGGTAAAAGCTGGGTACCAGCACCATATTTTACCAAATCATCCACCATCAGCAGGACTCTGCTCTGACTCATCTCTTCCAGACACAGGGCTCTACTAGACTCTAACAATTCCCTCTGGACAAGAACAGGACCTTTCTAGAACTATTTCAATTATCCCTTGTGATCCCTTGTGATCATCTTTAGGTGATACTAAATAAAGGCAGTGATCCTCCAGTGAAGGGCTATTTTGTTCCTGTGGGTCTTAAACATACTATGTGATCGCAGGATATAGT
The DNA here is from genome assembly GCF_019054845.1 of Dipodomys spectabilis. Taxonomy (NCBI): domain Eukaryota; kingdom Metazoa; phylum Chordata; class Mammalia; order Rodentia; family Heteromyidae; genus Dipodomys; species Dipodomys spectabilis. The sequence continues at coordinate 58,325,170 of NW_024870679.1, forward strand.
TAAAGATACTTCTTTTTTTTAACCAAGTACTTGAAGAACTGAGACTCATGTTCTAATGGTAAAATCCATTAGGGTTCACTCTAATGTAACTTATATCATTAATACACTCAAGAATAAAAAAGGTAAAACATTTTGACTGTTCTGACTTTTAGCCTTTTCCAGTGAATAAAAATGTTTTAACATCACTTTTATGATGGAAAGAAAAAAGTTAAAGTTAATAAAGCTTCCAGGGTTTATCCTTCGTACTCTATATGCATCCACTTAAAATGAGCTCCCTGGACCCCCAAAAGAATGACCACATCATAAAGAAGTCCAGATAATATAAAAAGGCTTGGTGACACAAATGATTTCTTCAATTTCTTTAAAAAAATGGGAGTAGGGAGGAAAAATTATATGGATTATTCAAGAGGAAGAAACAATGAATTCTCTAATGTATTCCAAATGTTCACTTGTAAGTGAAAATTTACAACCAGAGAGAGAGAGAGAGAGAGAGAGAGTAAAGAATAGACCCAGGGAAAATGCCACATAAAAATTAGTCTCTGGGCCAACGATGAAGTCTCTTGCCTTTTTAAGGATTTCCTTTCTTTTCTTTATTTATTTTATCGTCAAGGTGATGTACAGAGGGTACAGTTACGTAAGTAAGGTAATAAGTACATTTCTTGTCATATCTGTTACCCCTTCCCTTATTTTTCTCCTACTTTCCCTCACCCACCCCCAAGTCGTACAGATCATTTCCAACATATTGTCTTGTGTATATTGCTGTTGCTTTGGTTTCCCCACCTTGTTCTTTCACTTTCAATGATGAAAGAGAGGCAAACTAACTCGTGTTTTGCACACTTGCAAGAGGCTGCAGATGCCCTACTCTTCCCATCCGCCCCCCCAACACCCCTTACCCCATGTGTTGGGAGGATTCATTTTGGCTCAACACAGCCATCACACACATTCACAGAAGGAACGCGGGTAAAGAAGAAACTACTGAGAAAAACACATGATTTTTAAAAAAATAAAAAATAAGGGTAGCATAATGATGAACTGTTTTCTTCACTCTGCTTAGATATCCCACTGAAAAAGTAAACAACTCAATCATTCACGTTTAGTTTCTATCTGCCCTGTTCAATATGGTGACTTGAGTTGGATGTGAGAGCTGAATTTAAATATGTTACTTAAATTCAAATGTTTTAATTAAAAAACTCAGTGGCTCAGCACAGCTACAGTTCAAATGCTCAACAGCCCTATGTGGCCAGCGGCTACAGTTCTGAACAGTATAGAAGCTATATAGTTTATTTTGTGGTACTGGAGTTTGACCTCAGGGCCTCATACTTGCTAGGCAGTCACTGTGCTACTTGAACCTTACCTTCAACAATGTTTTTGCTGCCATCTTGAGCCAATCCTAGGGCTTGAACTCACGCCCAAGGTGTTGTCCTTGAGCTTCATTGCCCAAGGTAAGTACTCTACTATTTGAGCCACAGCTCTACTTCTGGCTTTTTGGTGGTTAATTGGAGATAAGGATCTCACAGATGTTCCAGCAGGAGCTGGCTTAAAACCTCAATCTTCCAATCTCAGCTTGCTGAGTAGCTAGAAATACAGATGTGAGCCACCAGCTCCACACCTTTGCTGGCTATTCTTGAGACAGGGTCTTACATACAGCTCAGATGTGTACCAGAGCCCTGATCCACCTTCTTCAGGTTTCCCATCAGCACTGGTATCCCAGAGGCATGCTACCATACGCAACTTCTCTCTGTGAAGAAAGTCTCACAGATTTTTCTGCAGGGGCTGTTCTGGAGCTAAGATCTTTCCCATCCCAGCCTCCCAAGTAGTTTGAGATGATGGGATATGCCTATGTGCTCAGCTATGGACTGAGGGTCCCAAGAATTCTTCCTGCTGGCCTTGAATCATGATCTTCCTGATCTCAGGCTTCCAGATAGCTGGGAATAAGCGCATGTAACATTAGTGCCCAGCCAGAAACACATTTTCATCACCATGGAATATCCTAGTAAATAGCTCTTGTCTATGTAACATCAGCAATAAACATTTTCAGTTCTACTGCATAATATCAGGTTAAAAACTAGTTTTAGTAGTTCTGAGAACAACTCCTTCCCCCTTTTTAGGTTCTAAAAGTGAAGCATGGATTTTTACAAATACAGAATGGTAGAATAAGGGAAGGAAAAGAAGTGCTTTTCCTCTCCATCTCCAATAAGCTGCAGACAACCCAGTGCTCCTGCCTTGTCAATATCTTTGTAGGTATTTTTCTCAGCATATAACAGTAGCCTCAACCATGGGAAGTATTTATTAAAATATGTTACTTTCTGTCACTTTAAACATGATGCTTGGGGGTAGTAAAATCGAATTTGAAAGCCGAGACTCTGATGTTCTGTGTTTGGCTCTGTCTGTACCAGGACTCGATCAGTTCCTAATAGCCTTTGGATGCATGCAAACTACCCATCACTTTATTTAGAGTAAAGAATTTGAAACTGATTGTAACATTTCACAGGGGGAAAAGAATATAATTTTAGGCCTCTTTAAATTGCTTGAACTGTGAAATCAAGTAATAAACACTAGAAAAGGTTCTGTCAGCTAGGATGTGGGCTTGGTATAGTCAGCATTTTCTTGGTAAACCTTATTATGGGAAAGCATTTGATTTTTCATCTCTGCACTCTATTCATCCCTACGAATAAACTACTTTGAACTCCACCTCTTACTTAGTGAAATGTGCCTGCCATCCTTCAACCACCCTATTCTTTGACTTCAAAAGATTCTGAGTGACCAGGAGAGTGGGAAGATAAGGTTGTGCCATGAATTGAGGGCATATAGTTTTCTAACTATTTAGTAGCATATAGTTTAAGCTGCAAGCTACACAGCAAAAGGAAATGGATGCTTTTTAAAGGTGGTACCTATGGATGTTAGAAAGGGACAACATGTTTTATCATTTGAACATGATTTTTCTTTCCCCCCACAGGAAGAGGGTCTGTCTAGCTGTTCTTTAATGAAGACTGCTAGCCACTCCTTGTGGGAAAACCTCATTCTACAAGCAATTCCTTCATTTCAAACAGATGAGAGCTCATTTCAAACTTAAAAATGCTTCAAAGTCGGGTGTTGGTGGCTCACACCTGTAATTCTAATTATTCAGGAAGCTGAGATCCAAGGATTAAGGTTCAAAGCCAGCCTAGGCAGGAAATCCCCAGAGATGCTTATCTCTAATTTATCACTAAAAATACAAAAGTGGCATTGTGGCTCAAGTAGCAGAACATTTGCCTTGAGTGAAAAAGCTAAGACAGCACCCAGGCCTGAGTTCAAGCCCCAGTTCCAACACACACACACACACACACACACACACACACACACACACACACACACACACACACACACACACACACACACATATACACTCTTCACATTTAAGGACAGGTATTACACTAATATTTCATGTATAGCTTCATCAATGCCAAAAGACTAATGGTATTATTAAACACTATAAAACAAATGAAAACAATAAAAGGAAAATAATTATACTGATGGGAACCATACAAACATGCGAGTCACTGTCTGAACCGCGGTATCTAACAAAACAGTTTGCCCCTTTTTTTACAAACAAAAACAAGAATGACATATTCAGTGTAGAGTTGTATCTGATTAAGCTACATTCGACAGAAGAGACAGTGTCGGTCTAATTACGTTAAATACTTGTGTGAGAGGGATTAGCAGGAGGTTTCTGCTCACTGTCATTCTTTGTGACAACATAATGATAGATCCGTTTACTTAGGAGTGCAATTATTAAAAAAACGTGCTGTTTTCTTAACTGTCTTCATATCTTGGAAATATTTTATTAAAAATTACTTTATCTGACACTAAGGATAAAATGCCTGGCAGAGCTCTGCATATCAATTAAGCAAATGAGTTAGTTCCATTCAATCAATGTCACTGTGGAGTGTCTTATTCAAGTTCAGTGAAACTTTAACTACTAGCCATGATCCTTTTATATTGAAGTTAATGATTCTTTCTCGTTTTTTCCTCCTCTCGTTTGTCCAAATTTTAAAGTTTGGTTTTGACTTAAACTAAAAACTGCTCATGGCCGACATTTTCTCTGGAGTCATGATTTCACACTTCTTTTTTACATTCACACTTTTTTTTGGAACCCAGCACAAGATCCAATTTTAAACAGACAACTCCTCAGAGGCCAATCAGCATGGGATGCTAGCTATAGACCATCTTTAGCGGCTTTTTCTATTCATGCAATGAACTTTTCACCAGCACTTGTGAGGAAAAGGTCTTTATCCAAGATAAAAACAAGAAAGCAAAGCAGGACGGGTGCTACAACTGGCTATCCCCAAACAAAACCAACATTTTCCCATGTGTCCAAAGAGATAAAATGAGGTTGCTCCTCCCCCTTCCACTTACTAGCTCTAAAATGACAACTGCCACCAACCCTGCCCCTGAACGTGAAGGGCAACCAAATATGGGCAAATGGATTTAAGTAATTACTGGACTGCTCCTACAAGAAAGATGATCGATGTCTGGTTTTAGTCAGTCTAAGACAACTATCAAGTGGTCCAAGTGGCAGATAATGACATTTGTGATAAATCAGACCTTTGCAAAGGTCTCAAAATGTGTGGGTAAGGCAAAAATTTATGTGACCCAATATAATGACTGTGTTACAAAGATGTTTTTTCTTTTAAATGAAAGGCATGTTAAGGTTTCAGTGCTGACGGACAAACTCATAAAAATATCAAGCACATCAAAGGAGAAAAATTATTGGTTAAGTCTTTTGAGGATACAATTTCTGAAGGAAAAAAATACCTACTGGAAGAAAGAACTCTTAAAATTAGAAGCAGGTGTCACTACCACGAAGTGATAAATATCAAAGATAACTGGCCCTGTAAAGCATTCTTAAGCATCCCTTGCTACTTTTAATCCTTACACGTGTATTTTGACATCAGAGCATACAGCACTGCTTATACAAGCCCCTAAAGAGTATCCAAATGTGAGAGATAATGCATAACTACTTTGATAAATCCTTCCTTATCTGAATTCAGGATGTGTCTAATTCTGACCAGCATCAAGTCCTAAGAAATCATGGTGTCCTAAAATTCACTAACTTTGGAAGCTAATTAAGTCATATCTGAGGAGGGTTAGTTATCATGGGAGAATAATCTTGTACAATCTAGAGAATTCTTCAGATTAGAAATAAATGTTGGATTGACATCCTTTCAGTGTTGAACCACTTGGACGCCTTTCCAGCAGTGCACATAAAAACTTGAAATTATTTCTCATTATGTATAATGTGAAAGATCTCTAGATATTGATATGATTCTTCAAAATGAAGAACAATATGCTTGGCCCACATAAACATGAAAGTGAAGCATTGTAATTTGATGGACTTTGAATGCCCCTAGCTATCAATTACGCCAGCAAGGTGAGGTGCTGGACCACAGATCAGAGAATCAAGAACTGAAGTTACCCCACATTTAAGAATCCAAAAGCTTCAGATGATGGGAGTCTAAATGCTAAGAAAGGGGATCCATAATGCTTCACTCAGAAGAGCCAAGTCAATCAACCCTTTTACTACCTCTTTCTTATATGAAGGCTTGAACTCAGGGTCTTGATTTTTTTTTTTTTTTTTTTTTATTATCATGGCTGTTACTTTGCTACTTGAGCCATTACTTCACTTCTAGCCTTTTGCTAAATGAAAATAGGAGTTCATATCTTCCCAGATTGGCTCCCAAATGAGATGCTCTGACCTCAGCCTCCTGAGTAGCTAAGATTATAAGCATGAGTCTGGCTTCAATTAACTGTTTTTTTAATGAGCTCAGTCATTCTCAGTTTAATTTTTCATCACATTTAGGACAGTCTGAAATAAAGTGGTTTTTGTATGCCTGTATCTTTCTCCTATTTGGGTGAAATACCTTGTGACTGAGGGCTGAAGGAAACCCTCTCCATTTTAGCACTTGGTGTGTTATTCAGGAATCCATCACGAAATGGTCCTTGATTTACTGTGTTGATGTGAGCATTTCTCGTAATCTTCCAGGAGGTAATTCACCCATCATCTTAAAATGGGTGTCATGGCCTTGATTAATTGATGAGTTTATGATGTAGCTATCTGAAATCCGTGAATGGATAGAGTTGGATAAATAGGCATTATTGTGATCCTCTGCCAAGCATGAAAGCAATCGGGATGATCATGGCCCCATTACAAATTGCTAGAAAAGCAAGACTGTGGGAGATGCATAAGCCTAAGACTTCTCTCTTCTCTCTCTCCACAACCCCCATATAAAAGCCTCTTATTTGGGAGTACTAAAGAACTATTTTATTAAACGTCCCATAAACTGATGTTGTTAGTCTTGATCATTTAACACTGAAGCAGAAAAAAGTGCAAAAAACTATGAATACTCATAACTTGACTTCTGGAATTGAAACCCCTTTGTATAACTACTTAATAAAAATAAATACTAAATAACATACAAGAGAGAAATAAGCCTGTAAATAGTATATTAGTGATCTGTATCACTTTTCATATGAATTTGATAAATATATATGGACATTCATACAAAAAGTGCATATGCATGTATGTCTGACATATATGTGAATATATATAAATAGCATAGAACAACATACATGCTCAATCAACATTAGACACTAGTATATAATATATAGTATATATTATAAATAATATTATATATATAATATAATATATACTACTAATATAATATATATATATATAATTATATAATGAAATGTCCAGTGGCATTCTAGTGATGAAATTATAAGCAAATATATTTTTGCTAATCAAATTGTGGTACTACTTGAGTACAGGAAATCTCTATATCATGTTCACAGAACAACGGAGGTAAAATCCTGACTAAATTAGTGTATTTTTCTCTTTACATCAAAGATTAGAACTAGCTTGTGTATCAACATGCACTCCAAGATATGGAAACAAATAGTTCTTACTATGTCCTGTAGTTTTTTTTCCCTTTGGTTTCTCTTAATTTTCGGTACCTTGTGTCTTGAATATAAGATTATTCAATTAGTGGAAGAGAAAGGGAGTCACAGAAACAGAAGGACAAGGGATGAACTAATGCAACATTGACACTCACTTGATACTATGTTGGCTATGAATCTTACAACTTGAAGCGGGGGAGGGAAGTAGGAAGTGCTAAGTGGGAGGAAATGAGGGATGTATAGTGTTTAAAAACAAATGTACTCATTAACTCACTTATGTATCTGTAACCCCCCTGCTCATCACCTTGTCAATAAAGATTAATAAATAAAAGAAGAAACTAGCTTGTATTTGAGTTCCACAACTATCTGATAACATTTAGGGAAACTATCTATCTACCTACCTATCTATCTATCTATCTATCTATTAATTGATCATTTTTACTTTGTTTATCCTCTTCCAACTAGTTTCTGGCTAGTTTACTCTTTAATGAATTAAATCTCTGTTTAGATTACCTTTGCTTCCTCTACATAAATACTTGCTGTCATTCCTTGCAATTGTATTACTTACAAGTCAGAAAATTGTTTTAGATGAGGGAGGCTTGGGCCCACCTGTGCAGAGTGATTTCTTTTTGTGCAAGCGGAGGATGGTTCTGGTTCATGCACTTCTTGTGGCCTTCCTCGTGTGCCAGCCCTCTCTATGTGTCTGAGGAAAGGACACAGGGACACATATACACTGCTGCTCCTTTGGTCATGGAGGGATTGATGCTCTAGCCCTTCTCATCAGGTGCAGTGTAGGTCTGTGGGCCAAGCCAATGAATAAACCCCAATCTATGTGATGCTTGCTGTAGCTATATCTTGGATTACAGCCCTGGTTCCTTGTTGAAACAGGTGCTTATCTTGTTTTCAGTGGACTGCAAACTCGTCTTCTATCACTTTCCTCAGAGCTTTGCATATAATACAGATGTGCACATATGTTTTCAGTGAAATTTCATTGCATCCAATCTCATCTAGCCCTTTAGTTTCCAGAGTGCTCACCAAAAACACATACAAGATTTCTTTATAGTTTTATATGATTTATTAAATATGCTATGCATTTATTTAAAAATCCTATGGGTAATGACATGCATAATATTTACACACAGTTGGCACTTAATCAGTGGTAGCTCTTATTAGTGTTGCTATCTCATTTGCTCTTATTAAAAGTACGAGTTAGGAGGCAGTGTGGTTTTATTGTCCCTATAAGTTTATATACAAGGAAAGGAAAACTCACAGTAGTTTGCTAAAAATCTCAGGCTTGCTCATGACACAATTGTAGAGTTATAGGCTTTGAAAATTCTTAATTTGTACTCTTTCTTTTTGTAATACACTCTATACTTCAGCTATTATCTCCATCACCAGCAAGCCTTCAAAGACTGCTGTGGCTGGAGTGAAATTTGCTTTAAAGCTCCCCGCTTACAGCATGCTAAATCTAAGCCACACTTCGCTACCTCAGCCCAGGGCTGTGCTGAGGATAGTGCAGAGCCACGATCACATGCAAACCTATTGCGTGAGCTTTATCACTTTCTTCCCTCCATTCTAGAATATTTACACATCCTCATTTTCAAACAGGAATCGAAGAATCTGGTGAACTGGATAATTTATTTATTTACACAAGACCAGCTGAAATGTTCCGTTTTGTTTTCCTAGGAGCTTCTGTATTTACAAAATTGTGCATCTGGGTTCCCCCGTGCCTGTGAAGCTCCACTCGTTTACTGCACAAATGGATGCAACATCTACTTCCTGAGTGCTTCATCTTATTCAATGTGCATGATAAGACATGTGTGCTCTCCATCTCATTATCTGCTTATTTATTCAGCAAATATTGATGGGTGGCTTCCATGTTGCCAGGTATTCTAATGGGCTTTGAGAATGGAAACAACGATTTTGTTGTTCTTGCTTTATCTCACACACACACACATATATTACACACACGCGTATGAGACACATGCAACTCAGGGTTCACATGTATCTGAGAAGAGTATTTCTTGTGGTAGGTAGCTTAGTAGATTCTAATTACAAAGGGTTGTTGTAGGTCCTTTTCTGGCATTAAAAAATGAAATAGATAGGGACATTTTGGAAGAGTTGTTAGAGTGATCAATTTCACCTCTCTGTTGTAACCCCTTATTTAGACAAATTTCTCTGATCAAAAAGAGTCATTAAAGAACAGGCCTCTTGTTACTGTACCAATTCTCCCATACGCCAGTCTCTAATGAGCAGTGCCAATACTAAGGAGATAACGGTAGAGCCTATTGCTACAGGAGGATGCTTTCCCACTGCTCCATAAATGTAGAAGAAAAGCCAAGACATTGATCCTATGGCAATGTTCTGTAACACTGACTATTCCCATTACAGCAGGAGATGGTGGGAGATTTAATCATTTTCTCTAATGTATGCTAGTGCAGCACAGTGTACATGATCAATGCACTGTTGGTACCAGTCTGCTGCCCTTTTATTGGTACTGATAATGGGCTTCCTATGTGTTTCAGCTACAAGGAAAAGTTGGGAAACTTCCTTCTCTCACAATTGATGAATGTCTGCTGGCAGTCAGATTAGGGACTGGCAAAGCTAGGAATCCAAGTGAACCTAATGTGTGATTTTAAAAGTTACAATGAACTAACGCAAGTCTGCTGTTCCCCTAACAGTTAAGACATGGTAACCTTAGTTCTAAATTCCCTGGGTTACAGATTGACTAGACGTTTACCAAAATATTCTTCTACAGATAGTGTGTGAGTGTGTGTGTGTGTGTGTGTGTGTGTGTGTGTGTGTGTGTGTGTGTGTGTGTGTTTGTAGTACACATACACATACACACACACAAACACAGAGGAATTGAGCCTTTAACTCAGGGTATTGAATGATATCTTTGGAGTAGCATTGAAAGTATTTTTTACATTTATTTATTTGATGGTCGTGGGGCCTGAACTCTGGGCCTGGGCGCTGTCCCTCAGCTCTTTAGCTCAAGGCTAGCACTCTACCACTTGAGCCACAGCACCACTTCTGTATTTTTCTGCTTATGTGGTGCTGAGGAATCGAACCCAGGGCCTCATGCATGCAAGGCAAGCATTCTACCACTGAGCCACCTTCCCAGCCAAGAGTATTTTTTATAAAACAACTATTAGATTAAATTTACTACTTTTCAAATTTGACTTTAAGACTGGCTGAAATGTTTAGAATTTTCAATATTTTAGCTGGCATAATTGTGTCTGTTAAAAGTTTTACCATTCCAATATAATTATAACATATATTATTATAATTGAATGTATTAGAATTTGGATCCTTCCTTCTCCCTCCAACTCCCCCTTTCTCCCTCCTACCTTCCCTCCTTTTATCTTCTTCCCTCCCTCCTCCTCTTCCTTTTTTATAGTACTGGTGTTTGGGACTTGTTTTGCTAGGTAGGTGCTATACCATTGAGTCATACATCCAGCCCTTTTTGCTTTTGTTATCTTTCAAAAAGGGTCTTGTGTTTATTCATGAGCTGGCTTGGACCACGACCTATTAATGCTAGGATGCTAGCTAGGATGATAGAATGACTGTCATATAGTACCACATTCAACATTTACAGATTGAGATGGAGTCTTTTTAACCTTTTTTTGCTTGGGCTAACCTCAAACTTCAGTCCTCCTGCTCTTTGCCTCCCAGATACCTAGGATTACAGACATGAGCCACCTGACCCAGCCTGAATATTTTTCTCTGTGAGAAAACTTAAATAGCCTTTTAATCTGCATGCAAACACTAAATTTCACTGAAAGGACTGGAATTGAGCAGTTTTTCACAATGAAAAGAAATTAGCTGTACCGAAGACCTGCTGAAACTATTGAATACATGTACTGAGCCTAAGTGCAGTCTTGGATCTAGAAGTGGATCAACTTGGAAACATAAGAAATCCTCCATTTCTGGGACACAGAGAAGCTGAAACAAAAGCATGCAGGCTAGCGTAGAGCTGCCCCGCAAAGAAGGAGGTAATGATATGAAGACAAATTAAATTTCTACGTGCTACTAATTTGAAGGCTAAGCACCATCAAGTCTCACTTTCAGCTAGGTGAGGATATCTCAGGTGGGTTCCAATTGAAACCCAGTTTAATTGCCACTGAGTGGCCAAACGTCCACGCAGATTTACAACTCTTCTTTTGCTCCTCCAACACTTAATTCTGTCTGCTTTTGGCCAGCCTCACTTCCTACAACACTAAACTCCATCCACTTTCGGCAGTTTGCCTCCCCAGTAATCCCAGTGAGGGCAGTTCATGAGACTAGCCTTTACCAAGGACTTTACTCACCTCATCTGATTGTTTTAATTTTGTGATATAGATGGAGCTAAAGCACAGTGGCTATATTAGTAAGTATGGACTCACACTTGAAGCCAACCAGAGATTTGTCCTTGGAGAAAGGCACTTAATGGAGTGCCTTTGTATCTACCCTAGGATACTGCACACCGTTGACACTTAATAAAGGTTTGGTTTGGCTTGATTTATAATGACTAAGATGATAATCCATTTCTTTTCCTCCACTTGAATTGGAGGCACTTGAATTGGAGGACCAATTTCTTGTAGTGAGGTATCTGGAGTCCCCCAACATACACTCTTTTCTTATCTATGTGAAAACAGGTTATCTATCTATTTATTTATCTATCTATCTATCTATCTGTCTGTCTGTCTGTCTGTCTTTTGTTCCTTTAAAGGAACATCTGAAGGCAACGCAGAATGACTATATAGTTGGATGCAGTACTACTCATCAATGGGGTATGAACCTTAGCAATCGTTTCTAATTACTGGAAGCCTGAAGATTAAAAACAACAGGAAATAAAATTCTAAGGGGATTATTCACAGCAACCTCTTGTTTTCAAGTTTATTGAGAGCACCAGAAACTCTCTGCTTCACTCATTCATTCATTCAGTATGTGTTGTGCTAACCACTGTTGCAAATACTGCTCTATACCCTCTATTATACTGTCTATCAAAAGGTAGAAGAGATGAAGTAAGTCCTGCTTCATAGGGAGTGTATTATAGACAGTGCACAGGAAAGGAAGGTAGGGTTATGAATTAGAGGAGACTGAGGGAGTGTCAGCAGCTATTTTAGATCACTAAGGGCCTCATTGCTGTGGTATTATCCTAACCAAAGCTTGAATGCTGAGTACTCATCGATTTTATGGGTGATAATGACAAATCTTTAACTTTGTTAATGGTTACTTTTCTTTGAGTGTATGTAAAGTGTACTATTTATTCCTTCTCTGGCTTAGAATACATAACAAAAACTTGGGATAAAGAAAATGGGTGGATTTTCAGGTCTTTCTGATTAGTTATTTATTGATTTGTTATTATGTTTTAAAACTAAATACAAGCCTAAGACACAAGGCCTTACAATGCCTCTTTTCATGTGAGCACAAATACTATGGAAAAAGAGGTTATTGCGTATAGAAAATGAAACTTACACTCTGAAGTCAGATTTGGTTTGAAATACGAATTCTGGATCTACAGATTTACTTTCTGTATGGTAAGTCACTTAATCATGCCTGATTCTCAATTTTCATTTCTAGAGAGGCAAGAAGATCCATGAAATCTTTTATATTTGGTTTTGTTAACATCAAAACCAAACCTGGTGCACAGTAGGTACTCAATTGTAACTAGAATGTTTTTACCCTATCTGAAAATGCTTCACAGAGACCCAGCCAGTGGAGACGCCTGTTGGTTTCCTTCCTATTTATTTGCATTATCAGTTTCCCAGCAATTTTTCATTTGCACAGATAAACAAGACTTGATGGTATGTGCATCTCTGCTGGATAGTATTTCATACGACTCACTTCATCAGTGTGTGATTAGCCTCCAAGCTTCGAATCTAACCCAGTTTTGAGATAACTGGGAAATGAAACTAAGTGGAGGGAACAAATGTAGCATTGTAAGAGAAGCAAAAGTCAGCCTGAGGTTGTCTGATGTTTTTAAACTAACATCATCTTTAATCTCCTCTGCCCTTCTTCCCAGATAATAGGAGCTCTGCACCAAAAGTGCTGAGATAAACTAATGGGGAACAGGATACTACAAAAGGCCTTTGAAAGGGCCCATGTCATTTACTGAGGGTCTGGTTTGTTTTACTTTGCGAAGTCTTCCTGTTGCTCAAGGAATTGTGTCTCTTCTGACCACACTGGGCCTTCTTTTGACAAGGGCGTCCTGGGAAGGAGCGAGGGCAGGTGCCAGATGCTCTCAGAGTAAGGAGTGAGCAAAGCCTCACTTCCTGTGTTGTTGGAGGCACAGACCCAGTATCCTCAGCACTTGACTCCTCTGAAAGAACGATCCCACATGGAAGCAACCAAGAGGCTGCCGGTGCATTCGAATATACATAATTCCCAACATATTTCTGAAGGTAATTTACATGAGTGAGCCACTAAAAGCCTCCTACTCAATTAACTATACCCCTGGGGAAAAGCTATGCAGGCCCGGATAAGTGTGGGAACAACATAAAGGTGTTCTCTGTGCCAAAAAGGGGATTGGGCTGGATGGAAAATCCCCAAAAAGGACCATCTGGCAGCATAAATTATCCATTTAAAATGGCTGGTGTGAGTTAATGACACCAAAGTCACCATGAACATGTGCAACATCCTTCAGTTGTGTTTTAATGTCCCCTTAGGCCCTGTTTCAATTATGACTTTCTATGCTGAATAGGGCCAAATGTAAATTTATCCACTGCCCCTCCCCCGTACCCCACAAATACCACAAAACTGCACTTTCCTTTAATGAAAAGAGGACAGACAATGGACATTCAGTGTTAGAATGTAACTGTGTGTGGGGGGGTGTCTTTAAGAAGAAGAAGAAATCTATCTATCTATCTATCTATCTATCTATCTATCTATCTATCTATCTATCTATTATCTATCTATCTATCATCTACCTACCTACCTAAAGAGGATATAGCTATTAAACTTTAGTTATTTAATGACTGTAAAGGATATAGGTACTCAGATGTGAAAATTTATGACCGTTCAAGTCATCATGTGCAGGTAAGAATAGAAATCACTCTGAATAAGAGAGTCATTAGGCTGAGCTATTCAACCACCCCTCACTCCCCCAAAGATGCCGTTGTGAGAGCCACAGAACAACCTCATGGCAGAAGAGCTTCCTGAACATCAATGACATACAGACAGCTTTAATCTGCAGAAAATACGTGGGTAGGGTCCTCAAGCACAGATGCACTAAACCTACATATTTGAATCTGATTTTCACTGAAGCAGGTAAATTGGCTAGGACTAATTAGCCTTTTTAAAAAGGGTTCAAGGAAGTTCGACATCTTTTAATTTTTTAATAGCACATAAACTTTTCACTGGCACTACCCGGAGGTCGTGCTGACAATGCAGTTAACGGCACCAGGTACTCAGCATTTTCCATTTAGCCTGGCTTTATATCTTAGCCACTTCAGGCAAAAGAACATGAACATAAGTGTGCAGTGAGACCCAGGTGAGACGTGCATAGAAGACTAACCACACTGTGAGTGCTGAGTGGGTAATAATTAGAAGAAGAAGGCACCTAGGCTCATCTCACATAGCTGTGCTCCCCACATCCATGTATAATGATCTGTTTATATGTCTGTTTCCTAGCCTTGATTGTGAATTCCTTGAAAGCAGGAGCCATAGCCTCACCATCCATCTTTGAATTCCCAGAACCTGGTATCAGAACTCATAAAGGAAGTTCCCAAGGATGATTGCCGAGTGAGGGAACAAACGAATGAATGAATGAGACAAGGGAGGGAGTCAGGTAGAGCAGGCAGAGAAGGCTCCTATTTTCATAAAGGGAGCAAGATAAAAGGCCCAGTCAGTAAGGCCCAAGGGCTTGATTTGTTTTGTTTCTGTTAATGATACAGTACATGTGGGGAAGGAAGCTGCATCTCTGTGAATATGAAGACTTACGTAGATTTTTAGATTACCATAGTCATCACAATCAGGATACAAAACCATCCTATCACCCTCAGGTCTCCCTTCCGATTTCTTTTACAGTCACCTCATCTGAGGGTGGTCTTTTAAAACAGTATCAGGGAGGAGAGAGGGGATCTAAGATTTGCAAGTGGAGAGGCTAGTTCATGGTTTTTCTCGGTGCTGATTTGCTCTTGGAGACCAACAGGGATGATCAGAGGATATCTCTTTATGAGTACTTCTGTGCTAGGTAGAATTCTTAGATGAGTGACAGATATTACCCCAGCAGTGAAACAGCTTACTGTTAGATGATTTAAAAAAAAGGTGGGAGGGGGTGTGGAGGGGTGGGGGTGGAACATGGGCTCAGAAAAGTCAGGTAATTTGCCTGCCATCACACAGCCAGCAGGAGTTGAAGCCACAACTATACTCTGGCTCATTCCAAAACCCACACTCTATCCTCTTTTATCCATCTGATTTGTTGTTTTGAGGAAGGCATTGGAGATGACTTTCCCCTTGTCCACACGGAGGCCAAACATTGATTACGGTTTCAAACAGCTGCAGCCATCAGAACTATTCCAGAGCCAAGAGGAGACAACCCCAGGAAGTCAGACCCAGCCGCCACTGGCTTAGTGTAGCACAGATGGGTTAAAGATCATTGCTCCTTTTAAACAGCAAGACAATCAGGAAGATATCCAGTATTAGGAAAGATATTAGAAAGTACTCTCATTTTTATAAAACTCTAAGTGTAAACTGCACACAAAGAACTCTTTTGGTCTGGTTGAAAAAAAAATTGATGGGTTTTTCTTATGATTGCTAAAAGATAATGCCCCGCCCCAAAGCTGATAAGTGTACACACACACACACACACACACACACACACACACACACACACACACACACACACACACACACACACACACACACACACGAGTGTTATCTCAGCTCCTCAGGAGGCTGAGGCAGGAAGATCATGGGAGCTCAGAATTTTAATGCCAGCCTGGGGAGGATAGACACCTTCTCAATCAACCAACCAACCAGTCAGCCAACCAAACAAACAAACAACACAACAACAACAACAACAACAACAACAACACAAAGGTGAATGGAAGGCAGCATTGCAGTAGAGTATGAGCAGAGATCACCTGTGACTCTCATCCAGTCTTGCCTGTCAGCTTCATCTCTGCAGTATATGGCTACCCCTTTATGAATGTGGCAGTCACATGTTTATGTGGACAAAGGCAGCTCTCTAGGGCTTGCTTTCTTCATGGGCCTGCATGGTATGGAACCCAGGCCCCCATGTCCTGCTCACCTGGCTCCACTTCATGCCATCCGCTGGATTGACTGCCACTCCCTGGAGAGCGTCCTTGGCCTGTGTAAAATGGCTCTTCACCAGGACTGTCCATTTCATCCTCCACAGACTTGAGTCGCTTCGTGGAGCTGAAAGAACAAACGAGTGCATATTTAAAAGAGACCCCCACCTCCTTCTTCTTGGACTTTCTTTCTCAGGCTGAAAGAAGCCAAGGGAGGAAGGAGCTGGGCAGGTGTGTGCAGTTCCAGGATTCGCTTGGGCTCTTGTGCAGTGGGGTGAGTCACTGCATGGGGAATAAAGTTTTGGGTCTGTGTTGTTCCAACTGTCTGGGTTTGATTTTTATGTCCCTCGAATTGCTGCCACCGCCACATCCTGTGCCTTTTTTCCTTTGAGGAACAGGGCTGGCTCTTGCTGGCTTTTACCAGGAAGTGTGGAAGGAAGCCCAGGTTTCCTATCTCCGTGGGCGGTGGTTGGAGGCTGCCCAGTCACAGTGTACCTAGACATGAATTCAGTCCCCGCTGGCCTCCCAGAAAGGATAAAACAATAAATAAAGAGCAGGACTTGAGATCCTTTAAGAAAGACTCAGATTGCTTTTATTTCCCTACATTTCCCACCTTCTACTTGGATTTGTTCCTTCCAAAATATTTACTGTAGACTTATGCAGTCCAGGTACTTACTCCCCTAGATGCCAGAGCTACAAGATGGGTGGAAGGAGGAATACTGAGGGTCCCGTGTGTACCTGTGAGACTAACCAATATGGACAAAGGGTAGTGCAATGATGACTTTATGCCTTTCCTCTATATAGGGATGATCAAAGGAAACTGGTTTCTAGAGCTGTGTGACTGAGGAGCTTCTAGAATGGCTCTCATTTCCTCTGGGTGCAGGACTGTGGTGGAAAAAGTATGAAACATTGCCTGTTGTTGTTTGGGTTATCTTCGCTGTCAATGCTTCCAGTACCCTACCCAGTGGTAGATTTCCTGCCTAGAGGGAGTGCCTGCCGGGGAGCCTCTTTGTGCCAAGATATAGAATATTCCATGAGTTTAGCCCAATAAATAAGTGGGCTAAAGACTTAAAGAGAAACTTCTCTGAAGAGGAAAGAAGGATGGTCAATAGACACATGAAGAAATGCTCAACCTCCCTAGCCATAAAAGAAATGCAAATCAAAATAACATTGAGATACTACCTCACCCCAGTTAGAATGGCTATAATCAAGAACTCTAATAACAACAGATGCTGGAGGGGATGTGGACAGAAGGGAACCTTACTACATTGTTGGTGGGAGTGTAAACTTGTTCAACCACTTTGGAAAGCAGTATGGAGGTTCCTCAGAAGACTCCACATAGAGCTCTCCTATGACCCAGAAATCCCACTTTTGGGCATTTACCCAAATGTTCACAAACAAGGCCACACTAAAGCTACCAGCATGACTATGTTTATTGCAGCATTATTTACCATAGCTAAGATATGGAACCAACCCAGATGCCCCTCAGTAGATGAATGGATCAAGAAAATGTGGTATATATACACAATGGAATTCTATGCCTCCATCAGAAAGAATGACATTGCCCCATTTGTTAGGAAATGGAAAGACTTGGAAAAAATTATATTAAGTGAAGTAAGCCAGTCCCAAAGAAACTTAGGTTCCATGGTTTCCTTTATTTGCAATAACTAGTATATGTCTGAGTCAAGCAGAAAAGGTCAGATAATGTGATGTTAGGGGAATGAACCCTATGATATATATTCAAATGTTTTTTTTTCTTTCAGGTGATTGTTTCTAACACATTTATAGGATTATCTCTAACACATTTATAGGATTATCTCTTTGTTGCTTTGCATGTCCCTCCCCCATGGTATAACCCCTGCTTTCACTGTATTTGATGTTTGTATAATTTGTGGAGGGGAAGGGAAAAAAACAAATCATTTGAATAGGGATACAAGTGGATCCATTGCAACAATGAGATGTACAAGTCATTATGTGGAAAAACGAACTTTACAACTTTGGTGGGGGGGAGGAGGATTGGGGGGCAGGGGGAGGATGGGAAGAGATGAGAAGGGGAAACAAAGGAAGAGGCTACAATGTTTGATAAGAAATGTACTAATTATCTTGCCCATGTAATTGTAACCCCTCTGTACTGTATTTTCACAATTAAAAAAAAGACTATTCCATGAGTTTAAGTAATCAAATACTTATTGTATACCTCTTACATGTCAAGTGCTATGATACTGTGATGAGTAAGACATACTCCATAAACACAGATGGAGGGACCAGAGGAAAAGAGGAATCATGAAGGAATCATGAAGGAATCATGTCTAGGCCACGGTGGGTCACTTGATGGAAGAAGGTGACAATGATACTCTTGGAGCTTTTCTCAGAGCATTACTAGGTAACTGTCTTTATGTGTCAAAGAGACAGCTAGGTGTGTTGGCTCAAGCCTGTAAGCATAGCTACTAGGGAGGAAGAGATGGTGGATCATAGTTTGAGGCCAGTTGGGGAATAAACATTTGAGAGACTCCATCTCAACCAAAGACTTGGCATCGTGGCATGTGCTTATTACCCTAAGCTATGAGGAAAACACAATAGTTGGTTCTGGTGGCTTGTATCTGTTATTCTAACAACAAAGCACAAATAGGAGGCCTGAAGTCCTGATTGGCCTAGGCATAAAGCAAGACTCTATAATGAAATAAAAAAAAGCAAAAAGGGACTGGCAGAATGGGTTAATTAATAGAACATTTGCCTACCAAACATAAGACTCTGAGTAATTACTGACTAAGGAGACTAGGACAGAGAAACGAAGTAGAAGGTTGGGCTGTTATTAAGCTGACACACTACTTGGGAAACTGTGTTCATTTAAAATATGGAAACTCTTCTTTCCATTTGGCAAACTGTCATTGACTCAAATACTGTTTCCTCCAACCTTGGTATCCTTCCTTGCTCCAAGATACTCCCATCATGCACTACCTAAAGGATTAATATCAGGCCTCAGGATACTCCTGGGCCAAGAGTAGTGGCTCTCATGGCTGCACTCATGTACACTGGGTACCAGAGGCTGTGAACATCACTCCCAGGAGGGAGGGGTATACCAGCTCTTGGGATGTTGGGATGGCTGAAGTTGAAGAGGGGCATACAAGAGAGTGGTGTAGGATATAGAAGATGCTGTGGGTCTGGACTTTATCCTAAAAGCCCTGGTAAGCATGTGACATTGGCATTCTATTTTAGAAAAGTGACTCTAGTAAGGGTATATGTGATGATTTAGGAAGCAAAAGGAAAAGAAGGGGTGTAGTCAGTCTAGGAGTGGCGAGACAGTTAAGTATTTACTTAAGCAATCTGAATAAAAAATGTGCAAGGCCCAATTTAGGTAAGCAATTCTGATTACTGGTGTCGGCATTCCAGTATTCTTAGCTATTAAGTTCTACTCTCATTAAAGCCAGACCACAGGAAATAAAGATAACTGCCCAGGCTAACATAGTACCCAGAGGAAACTTCTTTAACAACTTATTTAATGTCCTTTCTTTGAGTTCCTTTAACCCCAGTGAAAAATAGCCACTAGGAAAACATTGCTGTTCTTAAATGTAAAATTGCATCTAATGGAAATCCTTTATAGGAGGGTATATACACATAAAAACTTCCTTCCAATATCTAAAACCAGAAAAATCTGGTCTCTGAATGGATTCTACTGTTTCCTTTTATGAGAAAAGGTAAATGACACACTGTATTGCCTTTTCTTCTTGCCCTGGCAACCAGGAAGATCAGGGCCAAATTTGAGACATAATTCTTGATTAATGTACCTGATATAATGATTTCTCCTATTCTTCCCCATATAGTTTCAGGCTTTTCTTTCTGTATTTAGTATATCTGTAATGTTTTATAATTGAAAGCCACTACAAGTCATCTTGGAGGAAGGCAGAATATAAATTGGAAAAAAATGTATTTCCTTAGAACTCCACCAAACAAGAAAGGAACTTCACGTGGTGATAGGATTGTAAAATCTACAAGGAAAGTAACTCTTTCTTATTACTACATTTTAATCTTTAGGGCTTACCACATAATCTGACTAATAGCAGATGTTCAAACTCTGCTGCACTAGTGTGTGTGTCAAGGATTTATCCAACTATCAGGATTCAATGAGATTCAACCCAGAGGGCCAATTCTATTACCCATCATTCTCCCATTATTCATATTTTTTCTGAGGTCATGCTCTGATAAAATGCAGGCATGAAATCCTACAGGTAAAAGGTTCTGTAATTGCCAGCTAAGTTGGGAAGCTGGACTTTCAGAAGTGGACAAAAGGATAAACATCTGCAGGGTAGAAGTGTGGGGGAGGAGGAGAGAGAGGGTCTGGGAGTGAGGATTAGCAAGGCTGGGAAGGGCAGGTATGGGACTTTCAAGGTAAAGCTTATTGTTTCCCCAATCTTGATGGGGGGTTTATCTTGATGTAATTCTTTGGAATAAAAAAATGTATCTTATCCTGATTTTTATACTATTCCTTGTATAATTCTGGAGACCTTTTACTCTGAAATGATATAGAGCCCACAGCAAATGCCTATCAATTTCGTTTATTTACTTCTTAACTTTTAGAAGTAAACTGAACTTTGATTTTGTTTCTTGCTCTTGACTTTCTCACACCATGATTTTTATTCTCCCAGAAATATCTGAGGAAAACAGGAAAGTAAGTACCAGTAACAGCTACCCATACATTAGAGCATAAATATTTCTGAAGCTAATAAAGTGCCTCTTCACCAAGTTTTCGTGGTGTCCTGAAATGAACATCTACTCAATCACTAGTATCTGCCACTAACTTGACTATAAACCTACTGTGATGGTCTCTATTTCTATTGTGCTGAGTACAACATCTTGGCTGCTTATGAGTGTTCCCTGCAGAATTGGAAGCATTAGACACTGTCTTTCAAAGAACTAAGAGTTCAGCTGTGGAGGTAGGAAAGCTGCATACCTCAAGATGATAACAGTATTCAAAAAAGCAAGTGCTACATGCCAGGGAAAGGCAGAGATGTGCATGTTTTTCTTCTGCCATTCCATATTCCATTCTTCTTTACTATCAGTGTCAGCCTCATTCTTAAGCAGAATACTGGGAAAAGACCATGTTCTGTAAGTTCCAATGGACCCAAGTTTGAATGCGGACAGTACCATTTACCTGGATTGTGACACCAGGCAAGTTATTTAACTTCTCTGAGCTCTTTGTTGTTCTACTGTTTCAATGGCCATTGTCTACAACTGTGTGAAGATCAAACCAGATGGGGTATGGAACATACCCAATATGGTGTCTGCCCAGCCCAATTAATACTGGCACACAATGAGCAAATATTGATTAATTGATAAGCTTTTCTATGTAAATCTGCTATATTTTTGCAAGCACATTTTCAAAGCTTATAATTCCACTGAGCCTATGCATTCAAAGAGTTTTTTTTTAAAGCCATCCTAGGAAAAGCCTAATGAGAGCAAAACAAACATATTACTGAGTTATTAACTACTGATGATGTTTATAATTAGCTCCTTATCGGGGTTAGTTATTTGCAGAATAGGAGAACGATACTAGCCTTTTAAAATGACATTAATAATCAGCTTTCTATTTGGGGAGTCACAACAAAAGATAATGAGACATCTCTGGAGAAGTGTGCAGAAGGGCAGAGGTGTGGAGCACTGTTTGGGAGGGACAAGGGACAGGTGCTCCACACATAGGAAAAACAAACAGCCTGTAAACTGTTCAATTAATCACTGCCCACAAGTATTTGCAAAGCTTTCTCATGTTGACAGAGTGTAGTTACACACAATGTCTCTTCCATCAGCAAACATTGCAAATCCGCAAAGTAGAGTAACACCCAAATGTGTTCCTAATCTCTTTTTTTGCTATTAAAAATGCACCTTAGATTTGAGACCTTTTCCTCTCTGCGTCATCCTCCTCTCTCCCTGCACCCCGACCCAGGAGCTGATACTAGAGTAAACTAGGGGAACATTTGAACAACACCAAACATGATATGGGAGGTAGAGGTTCTGTTTAGGGATGACTTTTACTGTCTTCACAGCTATAAAAATGGCTAAGTTGATTTTTTAAAAATTAATGATGCTTAAAACACTATGATAAAAGGCAAGGTTAACACGAGTTTCCACCAAACAAAATTTCTATAATCTTGGCATTGTTTTAAATCATAAAACTGTACTTGCTTTAGGGAAAAAGAGACCTTTGACAAACATTTTTTTGCAAAGTACACAAACATGAAAGATCGCTCTGCACTACTCTTTCCTTTGTTGTCACAGTCCAGTGGTAAAGCCAATTTGTGAAAGAATACTGTGGGTTTAATGCTTAATCCCTTTTCCCTGGCACAAGTTATCTAAAGACAACAGGATCTTGCTAAGTGCTTCGTTTGGATGGTGGCTTCATGACCTAAGTCACAGGGACAAGAACTCTGCTTCAAAATTCATTCTTTTTCTTTTTTTTGGGTCCGTTGTGGGGCTTGAACTCAGTGCCTGGGCACTGTCCAGAAGCTCTTTTGCTCAAAACTAGCACTCTACCACTTTGAGCCACAGTGCCACTTCTTGTTTTTGAATGGTTTATTGGAGATAAGGGTCTCATGGACTTTCCTGCCCGGGCTGGCTTCAAACCACGATCCTCAGATCTCAGTCTCTTGAGTAGCTAGCATTACAAGCATGAGCCACTGGTGCCCAGTCCAAGTTTGTTCTTTTAAGGTCTCCCAAAGAATCAGGGTCTAGCGTCTGGCATGCCCCTGGTATCTTACCACTTCCTCTTTTATAACCACACACTAGGATAACAATCTAACTGACTTACTTGGAGACTTTTGGGAGCTTCACAGGAAAAGAACAGGGACTGAATTGTATTTCCAGAGGTGGGCAGGGGACGAGGCAGGTATCATCAGCTGGTCATCCTCCTTTCTCCTCATCAAGCACATCCTTTCTTTCCATGTAACATGGTTTCTTCATTGCTATCCCTCTTTACCAACCCATCCCACCATGCCTTTTCCTCCCCATCCCCCCAATCCTAACCATCATTCAGAGCCCAACACAAGTAACTCCTTTTGGAAAGATTCTTTTGGGACCTTTTTATTAAGCCTATGATCTACAGGGTAGTTCACTGTTTTTAAGTGTCTACTGTGTATATGTGTGTATGGGTGTGTATACATACACTTCTTTTTAATTCTGCTTGTTGGGCAAACCACTTATTTGGTTATCTTCTCTCATGACAGGCTCATTGGTAAATGTCTAGCAGGGCCAGAGTTAAAAATCAAATTACCTTGTAGAGGATGTGCTGGGTAAAGACCTCCTCATTGCTCCTGGACTCATGCTGTAGTATGAAGAACTTTCCAAATCTGAGAGAGAAAAATTAGGGCCAGTTCCTGCAGCTATTGGTGCTGGAATGAAAAACACAGAAATGGAAGCAACATCAGTTAAGTTCTGTAAATGGGTCAATGAGAGTCTATTTCAGTGTTACATTTAGCACCTTTCCTTTTTGTATTTATCTAGGAAGCCTATCCAAAATAACCAGTAGTCAATTGTGACTTCAAAGGAATGCTCGAAATAAAAAGTCTACAATTTTTTCTAACATACTTCTCATTTTTTTTTTTTTTTGCAATAGTAAACTGTCATCAAGTTTACAACATTCCTTGATGCTTTACACAAAAATACCTCTCCATGTATTGGTCTTCACTCTTCCTTCCATTTTTTCCCTTCCTTTTCCCCCTTTCCTTCCCTTCTTTTACTTCCTTATCCGTCTCTTTCTCTCTTTCTTGTTTTCTGCCTCCCTCTCTTCCCTTTCCTTCCTTTTACTATTGTTGTTGTTATTAAGAGTACTGGGGTTTGAGCTGGGGGCTATTTGCTAGGCAAGTGCTCTACCACTTGGGTTATACCACCAAACTTTTTTGCTTTAGTTATTTTTTTGGAAAGAGCTTGCACTTTTGCCTGAGGACAGCCTTTAACTGAGATCTTCCTATCTATACCACACATGTGACTAGAATGAAAGATGTTTCCCAACGTATCTAGATTGTTTGTTGAGATAGAGGTCTCGGTAAGTTTTTGCCTAGACTGGCCTTGAACTTGAGAGCTTCTGATCTCTACTTCCCAAGTATTTCACTTTTCTTGAATAACCAGCCCAAATCTCCCTTGGGCTTTTCTGACTCTGTATCTGACAGCATCTTCTCTGTATTTTGCAATCTGTTCGGCTTTCGTGAGAAAAAAAGCAAACTTTGTAAGCCACTCAGTCTCTGCTACCTGCAACATGATGGGTGCCTTCTCTTTACTCTAAATCCCCACAGCACTCTTGACATTCAGGTATTTCCCACCTTTGGAGTTATAGCCCCAAACCATAATTTTTGAGGGGTGGGTGTGCCAGCTTTGGGGCTTGAACTCAGGACCTGGATGCTGTCCCTAAACTTTTTTTGCTAAAACCTGCTGCTCTACCACTTGAGCCGCAGCTCCACTTGCAGCTTTTTTTGGTAGTTAATTGGAGATAAGAGTCTAATGGACTTTCCTGCCTGGGTTAGCTCTGAACCATAATCTCAGATCTCAGCCTCCTGAGTAGTTAGGATTACTGGTATGAACACTGATGGCAGACCCAAATCATAGTTTGTTGTTGTTGTTTGTTTAAATAAATGAAGGCTCACTGGATCATTGGTCACATACCATCATTTCATATTCTCTATGGCTGCTGTCCATTATACCATCAGAGCAGCTCTAAAGGCCATGTGCTCCACAAAGCTGAAAATATTTATCTGATGCTTTATAGGAGAACTTGCCAACCTCTGATTTGACTTGGTAATATGTTATTTTCAGAGCTGATCCTCTCTCAGATGTGATTCTTTATATTATTTATGTCCTTAGATGTCCATATTATATCCTTATAGATGCCTTATCAATGGTAGTTTAACAATTTTTTTAAATAAATAACGCTTGTCAATCGTATTTTAAAACTGCATAGAATTAAGTGTTGAGACTATATTAGTGCAAGTAATCTGTTTTTTGAGAGATTATGCAACAGGAAGAACAATAGATGTATATATAGTGTACTGTAAAGCTATGCTCATACAACTACATATATAAACAAATACAATACAAATAAATTGTTGTTAATAACCACCAGAAGGAAGAACAGTTGGAAGCCTCAAACACCAGGGATTTTCATTCAAGAATGATTACTGGGAGCCTGGTATGCCCAAGAACTTGTGCTGGGGAGGGAGACACTTAGATGAAAGTCAAAGGACCGCCCCCTCCAGCTCTAGAGCGGGAGCCTGACAGACAGAAAGAAAGTCAGTCTACAAGTCTTCTACAGAGCTCTTTCTAGACAGACATGGCACCCAGAGTGACTTTCTAGACTAGCTTGGGAATAAGAGGTTCAAGAGGTATCAAGGGCACCTTGAACTGTGATGTCCACTCAGGAAGATGGAAGGACAGGAAGGTATATATAACTGAGAGGAAAGGAGGGCTTCTAGGTAGAAGAAGCAGCATACAAGTAGTTAGAAAACTTCTGACAGTCTGATAAAATATAGTGTCTAAGTCAGATCATGAAGGATCTGGTAGATTCCTTATAAGGGTATGGATTTGAAACTAGCATATCCCGATTTTCTGTGTTATTAAAGCACTTATACTCCACTGGGATTATATTGCCAACCTTTGATATAATCCCCAACAGAAGGCAATTGGTTGCCACACTGAGCTTTATTCACTAGCCAAGGGAGAGTTAGTAACCTATGGGAATGCCATTACAGACTTGCATCTATAAGGCAGAAGAACATTGAGTCATGAGGGCAGGCCTGGGACACAGAGGGATGATTGAAGAACAGAATCAAAAGACCAGATGTCGGTGCAGTCTATTGAACAGGGTGAGCTACAGAAGGGGTCTAAATGCAAAGGATAGAAAGGAAGAGCCAGAGGTAAGTCATTTAGAAGTTAAAGTCAAGTAAATGTGTTAACTGGTGACTGGCAATAATGGGACTACTCCCAGAACAGTTGGTAGGGAAACTGCATGAACTGTGGTGTCATAAGGAACTATGGAAACAGAGGCTTATGAAGGAATACAATAATCTCTAAGACTAAACGCTGAGTTGTCTGATTAAGAGCAATGACTAAGCCTTAATAATAACTATCATTACATAAACAGTCATTGCCAAGTGGAAAACACTGAAATTCACATATAATTATTGTGTCAATGTGGGGCTTGAACTCAGGGCCTTTGGTTCTTAGCAACACATAGTTTTGAAATCAAATTTGTCTCTCAATGCCAGGCTGTTTTTGAAATCAAACCTGACTCTCAGTGAGAATGGAGGCAGGGCCTTTAGTTCAAAATCAAATGATTAGGCTTAACAGTAAGTGTATAAAGAACTCTACTTAAGGATGTTGCTAGTCATACCTTGCTTTTTTATATTAAATTTACTTGCATAATTTCCTCTTCTATTTCATGGTATTTTATGTATGAAATAGGCCATGTTGAGTGGGTGTGTGTTTGCGAGGAGTGCATTGCTCAAATACAATCCAGGTCAGTGTTCATCATCTTAGCAGTCTGTCATATAACAGTTATTTATTAGTACTGTAGGCCTCTGGGAATACAGAGTCATGTATTTTGGCAACTTACTAATAACTGTCATTGTGTAAAAAAATAGTCAGTGCTAAGAAGTGGAAAACTTTGAAGCTCACATTAAGTTTTTGAACATCAAACCCATCCCTCAGTGACAGGCTTGAGTGGTAAAGTTCTACGTTGAGTTTCCTTCTTTCTTTCTTTCTTTCTCTTCCTTCCTTCCTTTCTTGCTTGTTTTCTCTTCCTCCTCTTTATCTCTTTCTCCTCTTCCTCTCCCTTCTTCCCTCCTTCCTCCCTCCCTCCCTTCCTTCCTTTTTCTCTCTTTTCTCCTTCTTTCTTTCTCTTTCCCTCCTTCTTCCTCCCTCCCTTCCTCTTTCTTTCTTTCTTTCTCTCTCTCTTTCTTTCTTTCTCTCTCTCTCTCTCTTTCTTCCTTCCTTTCTTTTTTTCTTTCTCTCTTTCTCTCTCTTTTTCTTGTACTAGGGCTCTAACTTGGGCTTTTAAAATCAAGGCTGGTGCTCTACCACTCCATCTGTACCTCCACTTCCAGGTTTTTGCTGTTTAATTAGAGAAAAGAATATTTTGGATTTGTCTGCCTGGAATGGCTTTGAACCAGGATTGTCAGATCTCAGCCTCTCGATTAGCTAGAATTCCAGGTATGAACCACCAGTACTTGACCTACATGTAGATTTTTTTTTCACAGTCTCAGAGTGGAGCAGGGCCTCAGCTGCCTCATTACCGAGCATGGGGAGATTAAGGCAGGTCCTCCCTACTAAGCACTTGGAAGGTGAAAGACAGAGCAAGAGAGAGAAGCCAGCACTAAGGAGAGCTCTGAGGCCTAGGCAGAGAAAAGAAAAAGACATATGGTGTCTCTGAACCCAGAAGGTTGAAAGTCTAAGCAGAACATCAGAGTAATACCTGCAGTTCTAATGTGATGCGAAATGTGCTAAGTCCCACATGGGGATGTGCAAAGGATTTGTTGGGAAAGTTTGGAGGAGTTACAGATCCCACTGGCTTGTAAGATCAAAGCAAACTGACTGATATGGGAAGAGCAGGTACTAACACTGCATCTTGGAGGATGCCCAGGTTTAAAGAGGCAGAGGAGCTAAGACAGCACTTGCCTATGTTTAGGAAGTAGGGTTGTGTGTGTGGGTAGGTAGTGTGTGTGTGTGTGTGGGGGGGGGGTATCCAAGGCAGGTTGCAAATGTGACAATTTGTGATAATGGTTGAATCTGAGGCGCATTCACCTGAAAGCCGATGGAATGGGAGATCTTTGCCAGCTATATGTCAGACAGGGGCCTAATATCCAGAATATATAGAGAGCTTAAGAGACTTAATCCTCAAAGAATCAACAACCCAATTAATAAATGGGCAAGGCAAATGAGCTTCATAGACTTCTTTTTTTTTTTTTATTGTAAAGCTACTATACAGAGGGTTACAGTTACATGAGTGAGGTTATGAGTACACTTCCTCTTGAACATTGTTACCCCCTCCATTGTTTTCCCCCTACCATCCCCTCCCTCCCTCCCTTCCCCGAGGTTCTTTTTTTTTTTTTTTTTTTTTGATTGTGATTAAATGATTACATAATTTCAAAGTCACAAGTTCATTCTAACTTCCCTGGAGCAAATTGTCTACCACAGTCTGTAATATATAACAGTGTTCACATGTTATATACCATATTTGTGATCAGCAGCATGAGGATATTTAGTAGTGGTTCAACCAGATGAGCGGGAGTTCTTTGTTTCTTAAGTCCTGTTAGTTTTGTCGTATCACCTAACCTTTTGGATTTAGCATCCACTTATGAGGGAGACCATGTACCGTTTGTCTCTTCGTTCTTGGCTTACCTCGCTCAACATGATTCCTTCTAGCTCCATCCATTTCCCTGCAAATGCCATTATTTTGTCATTTCTAATGGCTGCATAATATTCCATTGTGTATAGATACCACAATTTTTGGATCCATTCATCTGTGGTGGGGCACCTAGGTTGTTTCCATATCCTAGCTATTGCGAACAGTGCTGCAATAAACATGGAGGTGCACGTGTCCTTGTATATTGGTTCCTGTTGTTCAGGGTAGATGCCTAGAAGTTGTATGACTGGGTCGTAAGGGAGGTCAATCTTTAGCTTTCTAAGGACCCTCCAGACTGCTTTCCAAAGTGGTTGTATAAGTGTACATTCCCACCAGCAGTGTAATAGGGTTCCTCTTTCTCCACATCCCCTCCAGCATTTGTCGTTGGTTGATTTGTGGATGTGGGAGCTTCATAGACTTCTAAGAAGAGGAAGTAAAAATGTCCAAGATACATGAAGGAAGTGCAAATAAAAACAACACTGAGTTTCCAGCTCATCCCAGTTAGACTGGCCAGCATTTAGAATACAAACAACAGATGCTGGCATGGAGGTGGGGGAAAAGGAAACCTAATACACTGTTGGTGGGAATGTAAACTTGTTTAACTACTCTGAAGATTACTCAAAATATAAGACACAGAACTACCCTATGATCCAAAAATACCATTCTTGGGCATTTACCCAAAAGGTTACAAATCAAGACACAATAGAGCCACATGCACAACCATGTTCATTGCAGCACTGTTCACTACAGGCAAGGTATGGAATCAGCCCAGATGCCCCTCAATGAATGAATGGATCAAGAATACACATATACACAGATGCACACATGTATGCACACACACACACACACATACAATGGAATTTTACTCATCCATTAGAAAGAAAAATGTTACATCATTTGCAAAGAAGCAAATGGGTTTGGAAAAATTATGTTAAGTGAAACAAGTTAGGCTGAAGAGATAAAGGATGCATGTTCTCTCTGATATGTGGAAGTTGATCTAATTTATAAATGTACAAGTAAGCACATACGGGGTTGTATGCAAGTATGTGCAAATGTATTAACTGAAGTATGGTATTTACAGGTGAGAATTCAAATGGTGTAATTCCTGAGAAAAGCGAACTCAGAGTCCAATGAAATGAATACCAAAGAACTGGCACTTGAAAAGTGTGTGTGTGTGGGAAGCCAAGGAGAGAGGATAGAAGAATTAAGATAGGAAGGGGAGCAGAATGCAGACATAAAATGCAATGTATATCCTATGAGAAACTAAGAAAATTGAGGGGAGGGTTGGAAGGGATGGAGGAAAATGATGTAAATGGTGACATCAGTCAAGATGCATTGTACTTATAAACTGATTTGGTAAGTGGTAAGTCCTTTGTAAACTATTTAAAGATAATAAAATATAATTGAAAAAGAAAATTTAAGAAGAGAATTCATGAGAGAAGGCTAACCCCGTCAGAGGAGTCCTGGTCACAGAGATTGGAAGCCTGGGTGAGGCTATTGAGGGAAAAAAAAGAATTCGTGCAGTGGATGTTTGACATATGCTCCACGATATAGATAGGTCTGAGAGATTTGTTTGGTCTCAGTTGTCCACTGGGAAAGGATCTCTCTCTTTCTCTCTCTCTCTTTATATATGTGTATATGTATATGTATATATATATGGATACTCTTCTAACAAATACAGGTTAGCAGTAAGATGTGTATAATGTAGTGTGCTTTTTGGTTATTAATGGTATAGAGTCCTTTTTTTTGCAAATTAGAAAACTCACAAAAGTTATCAAGGACTAAACAGCTTGTCCAGTGTCACTTAATTTCTGGCTTGTCCTGAATATCATGTTTGGTTTCTAAGGCTAGAGACTTAAACTGAGATTCTAGAGCCCCTGCCAGTCAAACTCGGATGTTAAGGAATGACTGGGTTGACCATGGAACTTCTTTCTTCTTCCATATACTGTCAAACCTGATGTTGGACCATTATCTTTAATGGTAGGCGTTATTATTTTTAACGGTGTCACATTTACGTGTGAGACCCACTCCAACTAGAGAGAGCTGCATTTTGAAGACTATAAAGTATTAGTACTAGTCAGGAACAGGAAAGATTGTCTAGGGTCCTAACCTTGCTAATAACCCCATGAAACTTGGTTATGTCATTATATCTTCTCGGTCTCAGAATTCTAATGATAATTATAATATACATGCAAATCTACCAACTCTGCTACACACACTACCATCCTGACATCACAAGTGATTCATTACAGGCCAGGTGCTGGACTTTAATCAAAACCCACAACACTGCTAGGAAGAAACTGAGACACAAAGAAGCTAACCAATTTTCTGAGGTCATAAAATCAGAGGTCAGACCACAGATCTTTCTTCCTAAGATCCTAGAGCTTCTTTTGTGTTTCTAAACATCTCACAACAGTTCTGTGTATGAAGCTGATGACCAAGAGATATGCTTTGTACATAGCTATTCTGCCCATCTATCCTAGACATACACTAATTATTACAAATGAGGGAAACCATGGGATCTATGTTTCTTTGGGTCTGGCTTATTTCACTTAATATGTTTCTCCAAGTCTTTCCATTTTCTTACAAATGGGGTGATACCATTCTTTCTGACGGAAGCACAGAATTCCATTGTGTATATATACCACATTTTCTTGATCCATTTATCTACTGAGGGGCATCTGGGTAGGTTCCATATCTTAGCTATGGTAAATAATG
The DNA here is from genome assembly GCF_019054845.1 of Dipodomys spectabilis. NCBI lineage: Eukaryota > Metazoa > Chordata > Mammalia > Rodentia > Heteromyidae > Dipodomys > Dipodomys spectabilis. The sequence goes on from NW_024870679.1 coordinate 58,356,439, forward strand.
CTGTAATGACCATATTTGTGTTGGTAGCATTAATATGGCCTTGTTTGTGGTCATTTGGGTAAATGCCCAGAAGTGAGATTGCTGGGTCATAGGGGAGCTCTATGTTTAGTCTTTTGATGAAGCTCCATACTGCTTTCCAGAGTGGTTGAACAAGTTTACACTCCCACCAACAGTGTAGTAGGGTTCCCTTTTGGCCACATCCCCTCCATCATCTGTTGTTAGTAGATTTCTGACCATATAAGATGATGCTAAGCAAAATGAACTCCAAGGCATGGAAACAAGAGGTTTTTCTTTGTTGCTGTTTTTAATGTACTAGGTGATTTCTTTTTACTTTATGCTTTTCCCCCAATGGTTTATCCCCTGTTGTCACTGTATTTGATTTTGGTGTCTTGGGTATTGTATGTACATTTATCTGAATTAGGGAAAGGAAGGGGAACAACAAAATGTCGCGACAAAGGACAAAGGGTGAACCAAGGCAATAGCGATACTCACAAGACACTATGTTGGAAATGAACTGTACAATTTGGCAGGGGTTGGGGGGATTGGGGAGGAGGGAAAGTGGGAGAAAAATGAAGGAAGGGGTAACAAGTTCGACAAGAAATGTACTCACTACCTTATATATGTAACTGTAATCTCTCTGTATATCATCTTGACAATAAAATTAAATTAAAAAGATTATAAAAAATAAGAAATATGCTTTGAGTTAAGTTATTCTCTCCTTTTACTCATCACTCCCACAAAAAAAAAAACTTGAAGCCATGCAAAATGAAATTCTTTCTTTCTTTTCCCTTTGACAGTACTAAAGGACTGAACTCTAGGTCTTGAATTGCAAGGCAGGTGCTCTACCATGTGAGCCATACTTCCAGCTCCCTTCTCCATTGGCAACTATCCAGCCTAGTCTGGGCTCTTCCTACTTGTGCTTCCTCTTGTTGATAGGTGCATGCCAATGTGCTCAACCCTTGTTGCGTCCTCTGTAGCTGGGTAATAGGCATGTACCATCATCATGTTCAGACTCTGCTTGATATGGAGTGGTTTTGACCTTTTATGCCCAAGCTTCCTGCAAACCATTATCCTCTAATCTCTGTCTTCTAAAGAGCTAGGAGTATAGGCTTAAGCCACCATGCCAGGCTTAAGACTTAGAATTCTATAAATACGCATACTGTAGTGGGGGAAGAGGTCTTCATTTCTTAAACAATATTGTAATTACTGTAGTCTGAAGTATCTTATTCCACCAAGGAGTTTTCTTAAAACATTAATTTTTTGGAAATTGAGCCTTCAGATGTTATTTCTAAGTTGTGGCCCCTCCCCCCGCCCCTTCCCTCTCTTTCCTGTCATGAGTAGAATGTACTCTTTGTGTCATTTCTTAATAAATGGTTTGCTATTAAGGAATCATTATAGTAATGTGGGCTATTGGAAGAAAGGGGTTACTTTAGTAGCCAACCCTCTTAATGACCTGCTCTTCTATACACATTAGTAGTTGGAGAAGGTTGTGGTTATTGAACTTCTGCCATCCACCACAGACAATCTGCTCAGGCTTGCATTGTTGGAAAGAAGAGTGTGATGGAAACACACACACACACACACACACACACACACACACACACACACACACACACACACACGCACACAAACTCTATCCAAATTTCTAAGCTACTCTGCCTAGGAGATTACCCGATGCACTGAGTTTACAACTTGTTCAACAAGAATCAGCAGGGAGCATTTGCTGAATGACTACCAGTGTGTCCAGCCTACTGCTAATGGCATATGTCCTCTGAGAGACTGCACCCAAAGGGATACCACACATATCTGTGGAGCATGTCCCTGGTGCCAGGCATTGTTCCGGATGCTTGAGGAGAAACAGTCCACAAGAGAATGAAAACCTCGACCCTTACCAGGCACACACTGTACAGATTAACCATCGATTTCTAACTTGCAACATCAACTCTGAAAAATTGAGGTTGTTTCCTCTTCCTCCTCCTCCCCCTCCCCCTCCCCCTCCTCCTCCTCCTCCTCCTCCTCCTTCTCCTTCGCAGACTTTAGAGGGATCTAAAACACTCATGAAGGTTTTGAGAGCTTATACTTTAAGACTAGAGGGGGCAGGGGAACGTGGTGAGCCCAACACAGCATAGAGTTCCATGGGTTCAGAACAATTTAGTGTTGTTTTGCATTCCAGAGGCAAAGATCTTGCGAGAACGTCCATGTCACTGGCACAAAAGGAGTGAACATGGGAAAATACTTGTTCCTTTTCTCTGTCAAAGGCACAGTTGTACAACGCACAATGCTATGAAAACTGCAGCAAATCTGGAATCATCGTTAGAGGGAATTAACTTGGAAAGTAATTTATGGCAAGAAAATCCAAGTCCTTTGTTATCTTCCTCTTACTGTTACATACTTCCTGCACACTGCCAATAAGAGAGGGCTTTTAGAAAGAAAAAAATAATAAGTATAGTAAAATTAACTCATTTTATCAATTTGTGCTCTCTGCCAGAGTTTCCTGACTGGCTACGAGGGGCTGTAAACCTGATGAATTTGCATGGAAAAAGAAACGAGTGTAAGTTATTTGGATAAGAGGTAACACGGACATAGGCTGCTATAATTCAGACACCCTGCAGATAGCAGACTGCTGCAGCGTGAGCAGTTATGGGTTAGAAAAATGACCACACTGCAGTCAGTCTGACTTGAATGGAAATCAATCATCAAGGTACTTTCTTTGCAGCTTCTACACCACAGTCTTCAGCAAATCCTTGCCAAGCAGATTTCTGGTCTGTAAACCTTGTGCTGATCTCCCTTTTTCTACTCTTGCTTTCTAAAAGATCTGGCCAAATGCATGCTAGGAGTAGGATTTTCCAAACAGGAACATAAAAGAAAAGCACTGAACTAAAACACGGATTTCCCTCTATGTGAAAATGTGCTTGCTGCTATTAAAAGATTTAAGCAATGCTTTTTTTATGAAATGTAGTAGAAAGTGCCAAAAGCCAGCAGACTGGTTTTAACTATTGAAGGGCATCTGCTAACCTAGACAGACCACCTGGTTCACATGACCATGATTTGTGGACTTAAGAAATATGTGTGTGTATGATGGTGGGAAAGGTAGAGGAACTTTTCCTTCTGAAAAAAAAGTTTCCATTTTATTAAAATAGGAATAATTTAGTGAAGCCCTCTCCCATCCAACTTGGCCATGAAGATAATTTCTCTTGGATAGACAATTTGTATACTGAATTTGTAAATCATGTAAATTATGGCACCTTATTGCCATAAAAGCAAATTCAGTCTTGGAGGCTTAAAAATGTAGATGTCTGCCCTATAAAAGAAGAATGGATTTCTTCTTATTGCTTAGCACACAGGTTAGGTCATTGCTTGGACTGCATCTGTAACAAATGTCTATTGAGTTGAACTTACATTTTATGAGCTTGTTAATAAAAATAAGCTAAGAATAACTAATATCTACTAACATTCCATTATGTGCCAGGCAATGTGCTGGGTGTTTTATCTGAAATACAGTACATCATTATATGGAATATATGTTTATAGTATTCTTAGCTTCAAATAAGAAAATTGGCTATGAAGCCAGGCACCGATGGTTCACTCCTGTAATCCTAGCTACTCAGGAGTCTGAGATCTGAGAATCATGGTTCAAAGCCAGCCCAGGCAGGAAAGTCTGTGAGATTCTTATCTGCAATTAACCACCAGAAAACCAGAAGTGGCACTGTGGCTCAAGTGGTAGAGTGTTTGCCGTGAGCTGAAGAGCTGAGGGACAGCACCCAGGCCCAGAGATCAAGCCACACAATGGAGGGGAAGAAAAAGAAAAAAAAATTGGCTACGAGGTTTGGGAATACCAAATTTGGGGTGAGAGGATTGGGATTAGGATAATATAACTAAATAAGTAATATCAAAGTAATCTAAATTTAAGTATTTCTTAGGTATCAGCCCAAAGGAACAATGATTTTCCCCAGAAGCCACATTTCTGGTCTTCCTGTCTTTCTTTTGTCTTCAATTACTAAGGAGATGAATCTAATGAGATTCAAATAGAAAAATAATTATCATCTACTATGCAAGTGGTAAAACTTCTATCTGTTCCTCATCCCTGTCATGTCTTTGTTTGTATAGTGGTGGGAGGAGTGGTAGCTGGGCTTCTCTTGGACATGGGGTCTCACATAGTCCAACAGAGCATTTGTGGAGGGGTGAGGGATGCTGACTGATCTTCTGCATTAGTGGCTTCTGCCTTTGGGACTGAAATTGATTTTCTGCATTTTAGAGCATCATCTTGTCTTGGCTTTTGGTTGAGGTCAAATGTGGTACCTGTTTAGTATACAATATAGGCTCAGCCATAGGATTCAGTCTTGCTTGACAGAGGATGGATTTGATAGCGTAAGAGGTCTTTTTTACCACAAAGATCTATAAACCGGGGAAAGACTTCTATACATAAGCTCCTTTGGTCAGAGTGCACTGGGACAACCTGACCATTAGCTATTAGGAAATCAAGCTATATCAACAGAGCCCCTTCCCAACAACGTACTAATCCAGCTGTCTGCAAAAATAATCGTTTTCAATATTTTCACCAAGAGCTGTTTAATTTTTCTTTCTTCCTCCATCTACTGAGAAATCCTGGGTTTTAATATAGACCCCTATTAATCACATTCTGGATTAGTTCTGCTCCTGTATTTGACTTAATGTGTGGCTTTGTTGACTGTGGCCCCTACCCGTCTCATCCTAGGCATGCACACAGGGCCACTAGCAATAGCCTTTCTAATCAGCTAGAGGTAGCTGGGAAAAATCTATCTCAGACCAAATCTCAGCAATATTTGTGGCCTTATCATGGGGTTAAGAAAGGATTTCTGTCAGGCTTCTGGAAAGCACAAAGATATTCCTCAATGTTACTTATTAGATATGAATATCTTCTCTTAAAAATGAAACTTATACAAATATAGCAATAATACTTTCTAGATACTAGGTTGAAGATGAACTATGCAACTTGTGGGTGGGACGGGAGGGAAAAACTAGGAGAGAGCGAGGGAAGGGGTGACATTATTCAAAAAGAAATGTATTTTTTACCTGACTTACATAACTATAACCCCTCTGTAGTCATGTTTATAATAATAATAAAATGTTAAAAATGATATTTAAAAAATGAAACTTACAATCACATAAAGGTTTACTTAAAAACACATTGTCAAGCGAGGTGTCTGTAATCTTAGCTACTCAGGAAGCTGAGATCTGAGGATTGTGGTTCAAAGCCAGCCTGGGCAGAAAAATCTATGAGACTCTTATCTCCAATTAACCACCAAAAAAATCAGAAGTGGTGCTGTGGCTCAGGGTGGTAGAGCACTCACCTTGAGCTGAAGAGCTCAGGGACAAGGCCCAGAGTTCAAGCCCCACGACCAACAAAAAAAATAAACAAAAAACACACAAAGAAAAAAAACCCACACACATCATCATTAATGACTCTAGAATTGTTCATAATTTGAAAGCAAGAAGAAAGGTAAATTTCTGTAGAAATAAGTACTATTTGTAAAATTTTGATACAAATAATCCAGGCATGGTTGGCCACTTAAAAAGTTGTTAATGTGGGCTGGGAAGGTGGCTCAGTGGTAGAATGCTTGCCTTGTATACACAAGGCCCTGGGTTCGATTCCTCAGTGCCACATAAGCAGACAAAGCCTGAAGTGGTGCTGTGGCTCAAGTGGTAGAGTGCTAGTCTTGAGCTGAAGAGCTCAGGGACAGCCCAGAGTTCAGGCCCCATGACCAGCAAAAAAAAAAAGTTGTTAATGTGTCAGGATTAGACCGAGAGTTTTAAAATACCTTGTTAACTATTAGACACCCATTAGCTAACCAGAACATTTCAGAAATACCAACTGGGACTAACCTCACACAGAATAAGAATTTTCTGGTTTTCTATAGCAGATGAATAGGGCTAGTTTTGGTAAGTCCTTACTCTATCAGAATTATTAACCCTGAAGAGGTCATTACAATGGTTATTCTAATAAATCATAACTCTAAAATTGGTCATTTAAAATACATATATGTATTTTAAAATAAATGTGTTGATGGCTGTCAGTTCAAGTACAGGCTTTGAGTATCGAGTAGAAGATCCAGAGCCAAGGCTTTGTTTAAAAAACATCATGGTAGTTACGGTTACTGAGCCTCTCATACATACCAGACACAAGGCAATATCTCACTTAATCCATATAGTGCTTCTGGGAATAATTACCATTTCAGCACTAAGACATAGGCGCAGCACACAATTGGGACAAAACACACATTTTTAATTAAATAAACAACTATAACCTATGAAGAGAATACAACTAAATGGGGTTAAATAGTTATACATAACATGGGGTTAGTTATACATAAAGTAGTAGAATTCGGTTACCATCTCTTTATCCTGAACTATTTTATGGTAATAAAACAGTTTATGATCTTGAATGTGGGTTTTATATTCTGTATATAGGAAGTATAACCATTTAATTACCCCAAAAAGATTAGAAATAGCTGGAGGCTATTTAGCATAAGGCCCCAAGTTCAAACCCCAGGACAACCAAAGAAGGAAATAATAGAAAATGATGAATGTACAAATAGAGTTTATGACAGCTAGTTGTTATGTATGTATAAGTATTACGCATTTGGCTTCTTCTTAGGCAAAATCTTTGTACTGGAGAGTATACAGTCTGGCAAGTGTAGCAGCATCTTCAGGTGCAAACAGAAAAAAAGGCTCATGAGTACTACATGAGGACTCTCATTGCGATCTCTAACAAGGAAGTAGAAGTATACGGCTATAACAGAAAGGACAGGACCTTCATACACAGTATTGCCAGAGCATCTGCTGATGTCATAAGCTCCTTCTTACCCTAGTTCTAATTTCAGCTGGGACAGTGGTCCACCAATACCCTGGCCAGGGCACTTGCCCAATACAGGTGCATACTCATTTCAAATGTTAGGGCTGGGTTAGCTGAGCCCTCTCACTCACTCTCACTCACTGTCTGTGGTGCACTCTCTATTGGGTGAGGAGAGCAGAGTTTGACCACTCATACTGAGAGCTAGGACTCAGAGAAAATGGTATTTGGATGACAACTCCTATTATTGCCAGTCTATTTCATTTGCTGCCAGCTTTACTATCTAAATATTCATCCCAGATACATGGATAAAAATTACACAACAAAACATTCTTCTTCACTAATTCAATTTCAATATTTATTTTGAAAATGTATTGAGTTATCATAGAGGAAACCTGCTAAATTAAGCCACTCCTAAGAGTATGGCAAAATGTATTATTTCATCTCTTTATGAGGAGTTGATTAAAACTAGAAAATGAGACATTTACAGAGCTATAATCTATTTGGAATAAGATGACTGGCGGGGGGAGGGGGGAACCTAAGGCCAATCAGCATCTTCTATTATAAAACGACAGATTTTCTTTAAAATCTGTATTTTGGAGATAGATATTAGCATTTTTTAAAGGGCTATCAGCCTATTGTCTGCTCCACAACATACCCTCTAGAAGAGGTGCCACTGACTTCTACAGATATAAAATGTGTGATGTTCATTTTAAAATTACTAGTAGAGCCTGTTATTGACCACCTAATTATGCCGAGTTCCATTTATAAACATAGCTAACCACTAAGTTTATGGAGACTTTTGTGCTGCTTTAATAGGATATTGATCGAGAGCATAGTTTGAGTGGGCTGCCATTGAATTGTGTAATGGCAGATGAAAGGCAAGGTCACCGTAAGTGTTTGTGCTAGGGCCGCAGTCTATTTTTTATTATCATCTTTTTGTTTTTCCTTTAATGCTCAAGCCCAAATGGTTTCTCTCAAGATTTTTCCTTAAGAACCTAAATTATTTTAAAAAGTGAATTTCTATACCATGATCACAGTATCATATTCCTTAACTGAGGACATCCTACAGGCCACTCACTCAGGGAAGAAAGTTTTAAATCTATCCCACTTCAATAAAGATGTAACGGACTGTAAATATTTTTAAAGCATCTACAAAGGATCTAAAGAACTCGAGGTCTGGAATTTCTTGTCCAAGACCCATTTTTTCACCAGTCCTTCTGTGCAAGAATGTTTCGTATTTTCATGTTGGGGCTTGTTCCTAGTGAAGACTTTCATTTTCTTATTGTGCTGGCTGGCCAGGCTTATTCTGTTTCCAGACATTCCATCATGTCAGGTGTGACGGAGGCCACCGGTTCCTATGAAATTCCTTCCTGGAAGTCTGTGAGCATGGGTAAAGGACTGGAAGACATACCAAGAACTACAGAGTTGCAAAAAAAGCAGTTTCCAAATGAACTACATTTGGATCGCCCTGGCTGTTCCTCTTTGAAACGAGAGTGAGTGCACATTTCCAAGGCAGAAAACAGCCACTAGGGTGCCACCTCATGCCAGGCTGAGGCATATGCCGGGTTCCATTCACTGCCACTCCATTGACAAACAGCTCCGGGAACCCTGAAGTTCAATCCAGCAGCCAGGCTTTGATGGCAGAGCCAGGACAATTCAGCTGCTGGATTTTAATAGATTCTGCAAGCAGTACAACAGGAACCAAAGCTCAGTCTGGGTAACTGAGAGCAGTTTTCACACCCAAAGACGCTAAGGCTGGCCACAGTGTACTGAGAATCTCAGCTTTTCTAAATTCCAGGGCTGTGAAGTCATCCTTAGCCACGAAGTTTACTTAACCCTTGCAGCCGTCCTGAGTGTACAAACCACTGCTAGAAAATTAGAATGTACCAGGCCAGAGTCACAATGGCCTATGTATATTTGTGGTTTCCCTCTTTCCCAGCAAAGTATTTAAGGTTTCAGAGTCACTCCACCAACCTCAAGGAAAATAGAGTCAGCACTTTGGAAGGAAATGAGCAGAAGTAGTGGACTTTTAATTTTTTTTTTCAAGAGAGAATTTTCTGGGTTCATATCTACTGGGCATTTGATGGCCTCAGATCACATACTTAGAGGACACATGGGCACAAAATAAACAAAAGAGTGGGTGCCGACAGAGAGCCCTCAAAGCAATATCACTTAGCAGCTACAGAGTGGTCTCTGTAGCAACTGAAGGAAAAGAGACCAATCTGAAATCGCCTCTAGTATGCTTTGTTTGAGAATGGAGCATCTTGTACGAGCCATCCCAACAGATGGCTCCTGTCTCCTTCCTCAGAGTATTATGCTAAAACAACTTTAGTGATTCTGAACCACACTATTAGCACGTGGGACCATGTGGGATCCTACCCCCTCTCCATTCCCTCCTCCCAGCACGGAATACCTCTGTCCTTGTCTCTGGCACAATATTCAGTGGTCTGTATTTTCTCCTCCCACAGAACAAGGTCATAAATAACTTGAACTACTTTCAGATGGTCCTATCACATGGGGAAAAAGGCAGCAATAGAACAAATACAGATTTATTTTTCTTTGCTGGGGAAACAGGGCTCTCCTTTTCTTGCCTTTCACAGACTTTAGAGGAATATATATATACATATATATATGTACATATATATATATATATAATGTACATATATATAGTGAAAGGGTAACGGGCCGGAGTCAAGGGTAACAGGGAAGTTCATGGGTGCCTGCAGCTTCAACCAACCAACAGGAATCTGAATCCACCAGCTCTATGTGTCTGGCGCATATGATTTAAGGTCAAGCAGCCTGGCTGCCTGATCCTCACCTCTGACTGTGTGACTACAGGCCAGCAGCTTTTGCTAGAGTTTCTCTGCCATTGCCACCTTGGCAGGAACACTAATATAAACAACAAACTTAGCACATCGTTATTTCAGAGAATCCTCATGGGGGACTACTGAAATAGCAGCTCCCTACTCTAGGACAGCCCAAAAGGAGGAAAATGGAAAGGCAAAAACTAGCTGGAAACCTGGTGGAAGTAAATATTTATACTGTCAAATTTAAAAACTGAATTTTACATATCCTAAGTAGCGAAGGAAAAAAAATATCAGTCTTTCTTTGAGGTCAAGGCCATCATTACTGATTACTGTGAGAGTCCCAGGTCATGAGTATGGCCACGGTTTGGTGTGATTGGGGTGAAATGGCAAAACAGATGAGTCTGGGAGGCGAGGTAAGGAAGAAATCTGCAACACAGAGGAAGGCATTTGCAGACATTAAAAATAACCAGGTATAGAAGTGGTGCTGTGGCTCAAAGTGGTAGAGAGCTAGCTAGCTTTGAGCACCCAGGCTCAGTTCAAACCCCATTAAAAAAAAAAAGCAGGAGGGGGTGGCAGGGAGATCTTTAAGCTGGGGGCTAGTGGCTCATACCTCTAATCCTGGCTGCTCAAGTGGCTGAGATTTGAGGATCATGATTCAAAGCCAGCCCAGGCAGGAAAGTCTGTGAGACTTTTACCTGCAATAAACTACTCAGAAAAAGCCAGAAGTGGAGCTGTGGCTGAAGTGGTACAGTGCTAGTCTTGAGCACATAGAGGCTCAGGGACTAAGCCTTGAATTCAAGCCCCAGGACCAGCAAAAATAAATAAATAGATAAATAAATAAAAATTAAAGTGTATGTATGTGTGTATGTATGTGTATATATTTATATTTATATATATCCAGGTGTAAGGAAAAAGAATGTAGAGAATGAAAAGATGGGACGTGGGCGTATGATCAAATAAGGCATGACACTTTTGGAGCAGTTGAAGCAATTCTATATGATACTCATAAAAGTGAACACATGTCCTTACATACTTGTCAAGGCCAATAGAAAGCACAGGAGCAATAAATGTAAAAGGCTGGATCCAACATAAACTATGGTTTTACTTTAACAATTATATATCAATATTGGCTCATTAATTACAAAAAATATACCATACCAATAAAAGGCGTTAATAAGGAGACGTTGCAGAGGATGAGTACAAGTGATTTCTGTACTTCCTGTTAACCTCTTTAAAAACTATAAGCCTCAAAACCTGCTCTAAGAAACTAAGTTAGGGCTGAGGGCGTATAACCTTGTAGAGTACTTGCCTAGCTTGTACAAATCCCTAACTTGATCTCTAGCACTGGAAGGGAAAAAGAAGCTCAACAAAACCCCCTCATAAATTTTATTAGTAAAAAGCAAAATCATACCTGAAAAGAATTAAACATTTTACTAGTTCTAGTTTACATGAAAATAGTCTTAGGGACAAACAAGTCGTTTAAGGATTCAGGTGGACCTGTTGCAACAATGAGAAGTACAAAATGTCATGTCAAAACCAGCTTTACAATGTCGGTGGGGGGCGGGGGGTATGATTGGGTGGGAGGGAGGGGGGAGGCTGGGAAGGGAGGTGAAGGGTAAACAAAGGAGGAGGCTGCAATGCTTGGTAAGAAATGTATGCATTATCCTGCCCATGTAATTGTAACCCCTCTGTACAGTATGTTCACAAAAAAAATAAAATTAAATTAAAAAAAAAAAAAAGAAAATAGTCTTAATCATGTTTTAAAGCACAAGTTATTAACAAGTTAAATGTTTACCAATTCAACAAGAACTAATTACTCAATAAAAGTTCCGAATCCTCCCTGCACCTTGTATATACATTTTTCTAATTTGGGGAGGGGAAAGGAAATAACAAAATGCTGAAACAAGGATACAGGCTGACCCATTGTAACAATGAGATGTACAAGACACTATGTTAAAAAATGAACTCTACAACTTGGGGATGGGAGAGGAACTGGGGAGGTGGGGAGAGGAGGGATGGCTGGAAAAAACAAAGGAGAAGGTTATAATGCTCAAGAGGAAATGTACTCATTACCTTACTCATGTAACTGTAACCCCTCTGTACAGTGTCTTCACAATAAAAAAATATATAAATAAAAGTTCTGAATCCTTGGGTTTCTTTGGTTCTAGAATGCAGGACAGAGTAATACAAACGTGTCTACAGCCAGGCAAGATGCGTAATATCTTTGAGCAACATGGTCTTCTGCTGAATTAAAACAAACTGACCCCAACTATGGCAGCACTGAATTGACAGTGTCTGCCAGCTTATTCATAGTGTATGCATGATAAATTTGACCTATTGCAATTTTTCATACTAACATGGCACCCTAACATCATTGGTTTAATCAACTCGTGCCTGTTAGTTTATTTCTTATTCAGGCATGCAGGGTGCATCTTCATCCCTACTCATCCTCAAACAGTATCCCTAATATGGAGATCCCAACTGGTACAGAGGAGAAAGCAGAGTGCACTTTGAGGAACTGGCTAAGAACTTCAACTACCTTATGTGATTTTGGTGGCAAGTCTTTCAGAAAGGAGTGCGGATGAGAAAACCTGAGTGTGTCGATCTCTGTCACAGCAACCCAGGTAATTGGTAAAATAGACTATGACAAACCTAGATTAAGGATCTATGAGGAAGAGAGGGTCTCTGGAATACAGTTGATCCGTTTGGCCTGAAGCCATGGTTTAGCTGACACAGCCCAATCTTGCTCTTGCCGAACCGTTTCAGTCAGCACAAGGCCATGTGTGATTGAGTCCTGGAGCGATTACACAGCAGCGTGCAGAATCAAAAGGCATTCAGAAGCCGAAGGATGCTCACGATGCCAGACATGAGCTACACAACGCCCTACACAGGAACAGAAAACAAATCCAGGTCCCTTGGCAAACTCAATCCTGGGTACAACCATCCCCTCTGGCAGTCTTGAAGCAGGTTTAGAATTCACTTGGCAACTACTCTGTCTAAGACCCAATGGAGAAAGGGTAAAAGGAGAGTACAGGAAGTGGAAAAGGCTGCAATGCTGAGATGGTTTTCAGCAGCATGGGCTTTGTCTTAACAACCCCAGGCCTTGGAATTCTGATGGTAATGAAGACTAAATGTAAGCATTACAGCAGCCAGGGCAGAATAAAATGGATTAGTGCTCCAATCTTAGAGTTTAAAAGCACATTAAAAAAAATCTTTGAGTTTATATTTGGATCCCAGTAAAGGCTCAAAAATTTATCTCCCTTTTATGCTACAATGGTAGGTACACTCTGATATATACTCTTTATACTCCTATTATTAGTAAATTATAAGGAAAATGTAGGATATTGATCCTTTTCAATGTCTTGTGAATAGTATAACCATGCATTGTTATTTGTCTATGACAAATAGCTTGATTATTAGCTATGCAATCACCAGGGCTGCATACATCCTCTTGGTTAACAACACAATCTAATCTTCTCAACTCTCAACTGGCTGTTACTCTAAGCACACTTCCATTAGAGAGCAGAAGCTGCTGCATTCCAAATCATCATCTATTGCTCCTAATGCCTCTTTCCTTGGAATCCCAACTTCCCTCTACTAAACACTGCAGAATCTGCTAGGGAGCCCCTGACTCTTGGAATTTTGACATCCATAGTTACTTTCCCACTTTTTCCTTGTCTAATCTTACAGAGTAGATTTTTTTTTAAAGTTCCCTTGACCCAATCTATATTACCTACACTTAGCTGAACCACTGGCCCACTGACTTTAGGTAACTTCCATAGATCCTCAATCTAACTCATGTCAAAATGGGGTTAAATTCATATGTGAAAAGTTTAATGCATTGATTATTTTGTATACTATCCTCAAAGGCCTAGAACAATGTCTGACGAGTAGTAAATGCATATGAAGAGTCTCTGGGTTCTTTCTCACAGAGATGAGAAAGAATTATATTACTTTTTAGATGCTTAAGACTCTTCCATCCTGAGAATGACTGAAATAAGAACAGACAGAATCTAGACAGGAGAGCAGGATGGCTTCATTTACCCACCTGTGTTTTTTTCATGCAGGGAACTAGCTTACCTGGCAATCGTGTAAGCCTGCAACGCAGTGAATGGAGAGAACGAACATGAAGTAAAAACGTGCTTTTACTCCATCTCATTTCATAAAAGACGTGATGCCACTTGAAAGCAATACTTAACATCAAATAGGTAATCATTTTACCTACTATTGGTATTTTGAAGTAGGCGGGGCAAATAAAAAAGAATATTAACCTTTGGTATTTTGTGTCTTAAAAATTGAGACCTAGAACCTAGTTATCATTGTAAGTATGATTTTTAAAAATGCAAACAGATGTTCTTAAGGGGTGTGTGTGTGTGTGTTTGTAGAGAGAGAGAGAGAGGATGGAGAAAAAGATGGGGAGAGATATGGAAGAAGGAAGAAATAAATGGAGGGAGGGATGTAGATAAAGATGGATGGATGAATGGATAGAAGGATGGAAGAAAAGAGACTCTTCTACTTCTCCTCGGACTGTCTGGTTTATGCTGTAGTAAAAATACAATCAATAGGCCTTTGATCAACTGCACAGGGCTGGTGGCAGGTACTCTTCACTCACTGTGGTTAGTCACTATTGACAAGCTGCTAATGATCATGCTGTACTGTGTCACTCATACCGAGGACATTAGCATTGTTTAAAGGTCAGAAACAAATTCTCTTAAAATGCAGAATTTCTTAGAAATCAAAGAGGACTAACAATTTTTTGGAAACTAAGTTCACCCCAAATTCAATGACATATATGAGCCACTCAGGATTTTGATCCATCTCCTGAGTGTCTCACGTTAAAATACCTAATTTTCCTGGTTCAAAACTCTTGATTTTTTTTTTAATAAACAAATTTTGGGCAGAATTCTTCCAATAGCAGAATAAAAAGGGAATCTGAAAGTGTTTTATGTCACTAGGGGGGCTAGACAGAAAGTAGACACAAATCAGAAACCAAATCAGAGCACACTTGTACTTACTCTGTGACACTCTTACTAGCTCAGTCACACTGAAAACACCTGATGTGACAAAACTGTCCTGGAAGCCCAAATGTCCTGTGGAAACAAAAACGAAAGAAAACCAAGAGTCACAAACAGAAGACATTTAAGGCAACGGAGCTCTAAATATTCGTTTCATTATGATTAAAGAGAATACGATCCCTAATCTCCTAGCCAGCTTTGTTTGAGTTTATGTGGGAGGACCAGTCATTTGGTTATAGAGATAAGTTTCTGTTTGAATCTGGAGGTTGTGGAAAGCTATGACAAAACAACTGGGTGATTTTTGAGATGCTGAAGTAAATTCAACAGGAAATCTGAAGCAAAAGACAACTGAAGAGAAATGGTTACCTTGGGTGAGCTGAGACTTGAGCAATGGGAACAGACAGCACACCTACGAATCAGCTAGATACCTAAGTCCCTGAACATTCTGAAACATTACTCTCTAAAGAAGTATCTACTGTGATGATTCATTCACTTAAATCAAACAAGATTTAAAGATGTTCCCTTTATTTCTACAGGCACTACAGGGAGAATTTGTAAAAAGCTATGATAGAAAAACCAAGATCCTTTCATGAAACATGCAAACAAATTACTTTTACACAAGTAATAATTTACCTTGTTTAGAGAATAAAGAGTTTTTGGTGAGGCTTATGGATTTTATTTTCTTGTTTTGGAGAAAATACCATAAATGGATGGTTTAAAATGGCTTAACCTTTAAATTTTCTATCTTCTTCATGTTTACTGGATATGATTAATTTTGAGTCTAATATTACCAAGCCCCATGACTGACCAAAAAGTCTGATATTACTTCTAACACCAATCATTCATGTAATTTTTTTTTACCTTTTACGTTATTTTTTTTCTCTGATCTTCAAAAAGATTGTGCAAGAAAGGTTACAATTTAACATGTCCATCTATGTTGCCCAGTGCTTCTTGATCAGAGTTCTTCCATCATTATCCCTTATCTCATCTGCTTATTCATGTAATTGTGTGGCATATTCAGAACCCTAAAGCTTACAAGAGACCCACTATGCCATACAGTTTCCCTCTTGGCTCTGCACCTTAATGACTTTCTAAGTCCACATAGGTAGATTCTCTGTGACAGATCTGTCTGTGCATCTGTCAGCTTCATCTTCAAATTTGGCTCAGAGAAACAGTTGTTATTTCAAGAGAATTTTTAAAAACAACTGTTATTTGCAATAAAAAATACTTTTAAGAAGTGTAATATAGGATAATAGACCAATCTGAACATATAACAAAGCTGTCCCTCTTTTTTTGGTGGGTCCTGGGACTTGAACTCAGGGTCTCGGAGTTATCTTAACTTTTTCCACAAGGCTAGCACTCTACTATTTGGACCATAGCTCCCCTTCTGGCTTTTTTGGTGTTTAGAGATAAGAATCTCATGAACCTTTCTGCTCGGGCTGGCTTTGACTGGTGATTCTCAGATCTCATCCTCCTGAGTAGCTAGGATTACAGGTGTGAGCCAGTGGGTGCCTCATGCACAATGGCTTTTTGTATAAGGATTTTTACTGAGACACAAAAGAAAATTTTCAGTTAAAGTTATGTCAAACACACAATCTATAAGACATCCCTACTTTTTTTAGGCTATGCAATACTTGTAAATAAAATGACAAAAAAATCTCACTCTAAAATTACTTAAGAAATTTTACCTGTCAAAACAACCTTCACCCACTTACTCAGTTGTCTTTTATTTGTAAGTGCCTGAGGTGCTATCTCTTGGATTAAGAGAACTGAGAAGGGAAAAAAATCCCCCAATAAATACAAATTCCCCAAAAGATCTTGACAACACAGACCATAACATTTCTCTTCTCATTCTTATTGGGGTAACATTAAGACTGCATTTATCTCACAGATCCTAACAAAGGAAATCCAGCCACAATATACACTAAGATTGACTTGAAAGACATATAATTCAAAATTGAATAGGAAAATCTATATGTGTTTCCAACTTTTGCTCATCTCTGTCTTTGTCATTTGAGATACAGGCTGATACTTGTCTTAGTTCCAGCCTTTGGAATCCCTTATTTTAAGAAAGGACTAAAAAGAATTCCTGAACTGAGTAAATATAAACACAGGTGCTTTAAGCGTGCCACCAAAACACCAAGTTATATATTATTTGTGTGTGTGTGTGTGTGTGTGTGTGTGTGCTCACACGCGTGTGCGTGTGAGCACATGTGCGGGGGTACTGAGACTTGAACACAGGGCCTGGACATTGGCCCTCAGAGTTTTCACTTAAAGCTAGTTTTCTATCACTTCAGCCACAGCTCCACTTCTGAATGTTTGGTGGTTAGTTGGAGACAAGAGATTTATGAACTTTTCTACTGAGCTGACTTTGAACCATGCTCCTCAGATCTCAGACTCCTGAGTAGCTAGCATTACAAGTGTGAGCCACCAGAGCAAGATCAAGTAATATATTTTAAGGAGTAAGCTGAGTTGTGAGGATTTGGTCAGGAAGATCTTTGTTGAGATTATTGAGCAAACTCTGTCACCTTCTCCAGGTTGCTTTGCTTCTTTGGCCCACCTCTTAAATGTTTTTGTTCTCCAAAGTCTGTGTTTCTCTCTATGTTTCTCTTCCTCTCCTACCTCTTACCTTTCTTCAGTGCGTTGTATATGTACATGTGTAATTCCTAAATTATTTTATTCACTTTCATGACATGAGCTACTGGTCTAGACTTTGATATTGTGAAAACCATATTAGTATTTGATTTCATCACCATTGGGTCCTTAATACCTAAAATAAAGCAGTTAGGGAATATTTATTGAATGAGTAAATACAGTCATCTATAGGCTAATGACTCAAATCTTTTTTTTTTTTTTAACCAAGTTCTCTCACTCTTGGGTTCTAAAACCCTAACTCTTTGTGTATCTGTTGAACATTCTATCCAGACATTCTACCTAGCCCAAGCCCAACACTAACTCATTTTCTTCTCCTTCTAAAACCTACTCTTGCTCTTCTCAATTCCTTATTTAAAGGAATCTTCCACTGTGCATCTAGCTTTCTATGCTTTGGTATTATCCTTGACTCCTGTCTTAATCTACTGAACCTGTATAGACTCCATTTCCTCTCTATCATTTCGTAAGGTTTTGCCTATCTATTATCCTTCAGGATTTAGCCTGTAGTCACCTCCATCAATGATCTTATCTTTACTCAGTATGGACAGCATACCTACCATACATACCTCTAACCTACCAGTGAGCACACAGAATTGTGATTCTATCTTTGAAAGTATTAAGTATGAATCCATTGACCAGGCAGTCTCTTCTGTGTTTTTGTTTCTCCAGGTTCTAACACAGTGCCTGGCAAGTAGTAATTAGTCCAGATGCCTGAGTGACTATAACTCAAGCTGGGGCTCACCTCTGTTTATTTTTCCTTTGTATTAAAATATTAAGAGAACCTGTTGGTTCTATCTCCTTTTTCCATTGCTAGTACATCGAAGTAGAAATTTGAGCCAATCAGCACTGCAAAATGGAACCACCCAAGTAAATGTGAATCATGCAAACATTCCCTCCAAACTAAATAGGATCAGGAGAAGAAAACAATTGATTAGGTGAAGCATCTAATGGAGATAGTGTTATTGGTTTCTCTGATGAAAAAACCTGGAGTGTCCTTTTGTCATTTATTATAGTTTACATTTTGGGAAATCAAGAAAAACCAGAGTTAAATGATAGCATTAGTTAGGGGCTAAAATAATGTAATCTACACTTTAAAACGAAGGTCTCATGTAACCTTGAGAAAGTCAACTGCAAAAGATCATTTCATTCTCCTTCCTCTAGCAACCTGCTTCCTAATTCTCCATTAGTAGAATGTATATAAATAATAAAGTAAGATATGTGACATGTTATTGTCAGAAAAATAACAAGAGAATATGTGTTCTTTACAAGTTCTGATGGAACCATTTCTTCACAGAATTTTCTGTTATTGGATAACCTGTACTAATTTATTGTTATAGCTTTCCCATAATAAAAGGTCTGTGTAAACATCCTATGTTTTAAATCACTACACAACTTGTTTTGTTTCTGTACCAGTTATTTGGAAATCTACTAGAGAACTCTGTAAGAAGACAAGAAGGAGATGAAAGCTAAGAAATGATGGGAAAAGTAACCCGGTTAAAGTAATTACTAAGCAAGTCTGAGCAGATTAATGCTTGGTTCTCACTAATAAAAATGAAGTCATAAAAATGACTTTCAGGGAAATTATAATGATCTGGCATGTACCCTTTATTGCAAAGCAAGAGAAAAGGAGAAAAGAAAATAAAAGAAATAAATGTAAGCATTTTAGAATTTAGATGTTATTAGAAAAGCTGATCAAACATTCTTGAAAGGTTTCAACATTTCCGTTTTGAACAAGCCTCTCAGAAATGAGGGCAAAACATAGACTTTTGTTAAGTATTCCTTAGATGAAAACCCAGATTGCTCAATGATCTATCTCAAAATTTCTAACCACTGTACAGGAGCAATTGTATATAAGAATGAAATAGGAGCAGATCTCTTCTCATTTTCCATAAAATAGCTAAAAAAGTTCATTCACTGAAGTCTTGTTCAATGAATCCCTAATTAGGGAACCGGTTTCAATGCCTTGGAGTCAGTCATACTCAGTGGGGAGAAATGAGACTTTCTGGAGGAGGCAGAAATGTAACAAGCCAAATTTGTTCATGGGTAGTTAGGAAAAGAAGCTCTCTTTACTTCGATGATATCAGCAGTTATTATGGAAAATGCTATTATATAGAAACCAAATCTCATTTCACAAGAGGACTGAACATCTATCTCCCTTCTAACATTAAGGTAAGAAAGGATAAAACTAGACTTGCAAAGACACAGGTAACCTTGTAGAGCTGCTCTGAGGTCAGAGAAGAGACAGCCGGGAAGAAGCCATTCGGAAGAATGGTCATTAAAAAAAGTTCACATGTTTACAAAACAGAGTTAGCTTTGTGTCTAAGGATGGAAGTTTACATACAAGGCAGCATTTTTTTTTTTTTTTACCTGTCAGAGTATCAAAGGATCTCAGCTTAAATCATCAAACCTCATCTGCTTACTGGAAGTAAGCAGAATGGAATACATAGGTATTTCATCAAACAGAACATACCCCTATTATCCTCACATGTTGGTCATTGAGGTCCCATCATTGGTAAGTGACAGGCCAATTGCACTGTACCTATCCATGCTGTGGACCTGAACTCCTCGGAGGGAAGTTGGCTTCTATACCATTTAAAATCCCCCAGCATTTGGGGTTGTCTGGGGGCAGTCATCCTTCTAAGGAAAAGTTGAATTCACAGACTAACCTCCTCCCTGCAATTTAAATTATTCTCTATGAACTCCCCATTGGCTTGTGAGCCATTGAAAGAAAAGAGGCCTCCTACCTTCCCTCTTCTTCGCCTAGCTCAATAACTAGAGTTAAGTCACTAGCCTCCATCTACCTCATTTGACAATTAGTTGTTGACATGCACTCTCCTTGTACTTATACAACAAATTGAGTGGGCAGAGTTGTGACTCATTATCTTATAGTGTCCACAGGGCCTAATAACAGTCCCTTAATGTTGGTGTGTAATAAATATGTATTCAGTGATTCAGATGAATGACTTGAGATATCTTTATTAAACTGCAATGTAAACTCACATTAGCTTACTTTATATAGTGACATATTACTTCTATTTTCAATTTGTCATATGTGATAAGATGAAGCTGAGTTTTTTTAGAAGTGAAGGTAGGTTTCTATTGATTTCTTTAGATCAAAGTCTAAAGTTTTAGTTTGATTTGTGATTATGCATTGACTAAACTATTGTGCCATTCATAGGTGGCATGTGAGGTATTTCTTATTCTTAAAAGTAATTCCTTGTATTTAAACTGAAGAGAATTCAAAGAGGTAAATATATGGTTTGTGTGACTGACATTATAAGGGAGATGAAGAATATTACTTGGTAGTCAGTTTAGGAGAAATGTTAAAAGATGGGCATACAGTGTTGATAGATGATAAGACTAAATTACTTCTATCATAATTCTGTTGTAAATATAACTTTCAGGTACAACTTTTCTTCCTTGTAAAACAGAAAAAAATGTATTTTTCAACTAACCATATAAAGTGTTTCCTTTTATCAAATGAACAAATGGACTGTCATAAATAAATCTGTAACATGGCTACAATTGTTATTGTTTTATTACAACAATTAAGGAACTGTCACTACTATAGAAATAATGTTATTATTACCCAGATTTTTGAATATTTGCTAAAGATTAATTCTTTAAGCTATCACACAGATGTCCCAAACAGCAGTACCTCATTGTTTACTGAGCTTTTGTACTTATATTTTTCAGAGGAAAGAATACTATTGTAAATTGTAAATAGTCAATAAATAACTATTGTATGCAAATCTATAACTGTTGGCAATGACATCTGGGAAGAAGAGATAAATAAAGTTTATTTCCTGTAAAAAAAAAAAAAAGAAATAATGTACTTGTGGCTGAGAAGAAGAATAAGGAAAAGAGGTCTGAGAAGTGGGAATCACAGGAAATGTACACCGCAGGTTCCTCCTCAGGTTCCTCCTCTACTCCTCTCTTGTTTTCTTACCTATACTGTGAATCCATATTTTTCCAGTCAATCACTCACTATTACTCAAAGGACACAATCTGTGGCATTGGTTGGTTTTAGCTATCTTTTTCTTATGAGTAATTCTTCCACATCCATACAAATAAAGTCATTTATTTGGGTTATTACTTTAACTCAGTAAATATTCATTGAATGGCTTGAAGATGTATTGTGAGGCTAGCCCACTCCTAAGCTCTGAAGATTCACCACTTGAGCCACAGTGCCACTTCCAGCCTTTTCTGTGTATGTGGTACTGAGGAATAGAACCCAGGGCTTCATGCCTGCTAGACAAGCACTCTACCACTAAGACACATTCCCAGCCCTTGGCTCTGAAGATTCAAAAGGAAATAACCCAAGTCCTTGTTCTCAGGGACTTATATCCTCAACCAAGGAAGCTATTTCAGAGATACATTTATATAAAATTGGGCCTCTTAGAAGACTTCTCTAAGAAAATATTAAAAACTAATAGAGACCATTATAATATCCTGTGTGCTGAATGTCTATACATATCCATGATGGATCACTATAAGCCACACTTCCCAGTCTGCTTTGCAATTAGGATTAGCCAGAATGGGAAAGTGAATGCAAGTGATACAATCAACGTCTACGGCTCCAGCTCGTATTTGAAAAGAAATTCCTTCCTAACAGCTCTCCTCCTCTTTTTTATAAGCTACCACACTTTGTCAACCATGCAACATAGACAGTGCCCTTGTGGGAGGAGAGCAATAAGACAGAAGGAGCCTGGGACAATTGAGTGACAGTATGCAGAGGGGCCATCTATATTCTTAGTCTAAAAATAGATTCACTGTGTACTTGCCAATATTTAATTGTTTTTTAGATTTTACATATGTATTTTTGTTTCTTTGCTTTAGCAACTTAACATTCACCTTATCTTTTCTCTTTTAAATCTGGAGTGTCAAAATTAGCAGTTCAAGCTGAGTACCAGTGGATTGTGCCTGCAATCCTAGTTATTCGAGAGACTGATATCTGAGGATTATGGTTCTAGCAGGAAAGTCTTATCTCCAATTAACCATCAAAAATACCAGCAATGGAGCTTTGGTAGAGCACTAGCCTTGAGCAAAAAAAAAAAAAAAAAAAAAAAAAAGCTCAGGGACAGCACCCAGGTCCCAAATTCAAGCTCCAGGACTGGCACACAAAAAATTTAGTTCACAGGCCAATTCAATCTTTTTTTCTTTTGGATCCGGTCATGGGCCTGAACTCTGGGCCTGGGCACTGTCCCTCAGCTCTTCAGCTCAAGGCTAGCACTCTACCACTTGAGCCACAGCACCACTTCCGGCTTTTTTCTTTTTGCTTATGTGGTGCTGAGGAATCGAACCCAGGGCCTCATGCATGCAAGGCAAGCGCTCTACCACTGAGCCACCTTCCCAGCCCCAATTCAATCTTTTAAACGTATGTTGCTTGATTAGCACAGCACCGTATATGCTTCCTATGCTTTGCATAGGAAGATTTTCACCTTTTACATCTTAAAGCCTCTGAGAGTTTCTGCAAAAAGTAAACTCCCATGAGGATTTAACACGCTATTTCCCCAATAAATTGACAGGGATATCATTAATTTTTTTGTTCAGGGTTCTGCAGCTACCTGGTTTACATTCCTCCTTTTTCCTTCCTCCCCCATTTGGTTTAATGTGCTGAGGGGAATGTGGACTTGAACTCATGGAACTAATTAATACTCTGAACGTATGGCTCAAGGACATCCCACATGTTACCTGGCCATCACCTTTACGTAACTGCCTGAGGAAAATGATCTAGCCAAGTGACAGGCATTGTCAAGTTAAGATCCTACCCAAAAAGTGTTTCTAAGACCCTCACTGGGTAGTGCTGAATTTTCATCGAAGTACCATGTATCAGCATTGCTGAGAGTTTTAATCATATTAGTCCTAATGATCATTACAATTTTGTGGTTGGTATATAGATGCTAATTTTACAGAAGGGAACATTTTAAGCCCAGATAGGCTAACAGATTTGCTAAAGATCACGTAGATAATGGTAAAATTGGAATCAGAACACAGGAATGTTTAGTCCTCTCTACAAAATAAGTTCTATTTCATTGCGGTCCATTCTATAACACATTTTCACCAATTTATGCAGTTAAGAATAACATTTAATTAAACTGAGTTAGGTGATTTCACATAGAGGGCTTATGAATTTCAGTAGCAAGTGACTCACCAACTAACTAAAACTCTATTTCTAATTGCTATCAAAACATCGAAAAGTAAAAAGTAAAAAAGATTGTTTTACTTATTTATGTGTTTGTAGCTATTGAGTAGATGGCATTGTGGGCCAAATTGGAAATGGAAAGGACCTCAAAGGCCAACTATGATAGAGTAGCCATCACTGTATGGTAACACAGAGATTTGGGTTAATTATAATAATTTTTTAAAAGTCCTTCATTATGAATGTGTGCTTTTGCTTTTTTAATTTATTTTTTATTTTTTTATTTTTTCTGGCTTCACACTGCAACCCTCAGATCTCAGTCTTCTGAGTAGCTAGGATTATTGGGGTGAGGCACCAGTGTCTTATACACACATACACACACACACACGTGTGTATCTGTATACGTCTGTCTTCTTGTACTTTTCCTTCATATGCTGTGCTCTGCCCTTTATGATAAGCAGAATAAACTTTATCTCTCTTCCATTCTCTTATTCCTCAAATATTTGAAAATGGTCTCTCAACCTATTTTTCCCTCCTCCAGGCTAAGGTTCTTTCCTTTCATTATTTTGTCTGTCAGCAAATTAATTTTCCTGAAACATTTATTAGAATCATGACTTTATTACACTTATACAAAGAAATTGATGTTTTGTAAGTGGACCCAAGTACAATTCAGCCTGAACAAGAACTAAGAAAGATTTACTTTGAGGAATGTCTTTTCTCTCTCTCTTTTTAAAAAAATTACATGTACCACTAAAGAAAGAAAGAAATGACAATTCTGTATCATGTTAGAAAAGGCCACCACAAGTAGCAGAGTGTAATTAGAATTTTGTATGTTCAATCTTTCAAAATTAATTTTGATGTTTTTTAATACACTCTAAAATTAAGATTATTTTTAATTGACTTCTTTTTGAAATAAACAGGGGTTTATAAGCAACCTTATCATTTCTGTGTTCTGAACATAAGTTTTCTATAAACTTGGTCAGTAACAACTGGGTAACTTACAAAGAAAGCAAACCATTTATAATAAT
The DNA here is from genome assembly GCF_019054845.1 of Dipodomys spectabilis. Lineage (NCBI taxonomy): Eukaryota > Metazoa > Chordata > Mammalia > Rodentia > Heteromyidae > Dipodomys > Dipodomys spectabilis. The sequence goes on from NW_024870679.1 coordinate 58,380,915, forward strand.
CATAGTTTCTGCTATGAACTCTCACGTATACTGGAGGAAAACAAAAGAAGGAAATTTGTTCCTTGAATATATTAGAAACTGTTTATTATCTTAAATGAAAGAGGCAAGAGACTGAATCCCCACAGGACTTCCTCTGGTTCCTGGGTGTAAAACCATAATGGCCTACCATTTTTTATGTAGCTTTTTTTATGTAGCTATGCAACCTCTAGCAGAGAGACTGCTTGCTGAACCACCAGAGGACTCAGGCATTAACAATGAGGATGACCAAAGGCCATGTGTTCATTTTAAGACCCTCAACACTGATTTTGGTTCACCAAGCGTGCAAAGAAAATCATTGATGAACTGAAGCAACACATTGTTAAAAAATGCTTTTAATTATGTTTCTAAGACCATGGGGGGGCGGATAAATATTAATATATATTACACAAAGGGTTACAAAGTTTTCTAAATATAGATAAAATTAGTTAACACAGCCACAGAATGCAAAGAGCTTTCATATTTTTAGTCATTTTGCTTTGCGCAATTATTTACCCAACAATTCCTCCATTACTGATACCATAATTCACAGTATTTATTCAATTGTAAGTTCTAAATATCATATATTTATCAGAAAGTACAGCATGTTGCAAATTGTGTAGGCCACAATACTTTGAAGTTTGCTGGCTTAGCACAAACAGGAAGATTTTTGGAGGTACCAGAAAATTCTTTGTGAAATATAACGGAATGAATTAGACTGTAGAGGCCATGTCTGTCGGCACAATGGAGGCGCACTTTTAAGACTTTAAAGTCATGTAATGCAATTCGCGGCCGAGTTTTTCCTTGTTAAAAAGAAGTAGAATGGGAGTGATTGGAAGAGAAAAAGGCCAATATTTGACAACAGAAATCAGCATAACCTTTTAACTGCAGCAGCCATGGGTGACTGCCCTTCGACCTTGGAAGATTATGTGGGATTTCAATGACAACAGCTGGAAGTGAGCATGTGTGAATAGAGAATACAGATCTGAGGCCTGGGACAAAAGACTGCACAATCTCTGCCCAGATCAGAGTGCTGATTAGAAATTGTTTCCTGGTCCTGGCTTAATAGAGTGTGATCATGAAAGTTGGTGGGGTTTTTTTTCTTTCCTTTTTTTTTTTTGGAAAAAATTCTTCCAGCAAGAAATTGTTGGAGGATTTTTTCCTTAAGTATTCTTTCCAGATCTACCTTTCTAAAGGATGAAATTCTGCATAAAACTTTGTGTTACATGCAACGTTTCACAGACAAAAATCTAAATTTTTAAAATTCTTTCACTAAAATTTAAAGTAATTTCTACTGAGGACATTTCACATATAGCATTATTTTTTGTTTAAAAATCTGTCAGAGAGATAAACAGTCAACACACACTACCAGTTGGAATAACACACATATACCCACACAAATTAAGCCTCAAAGTAGGAACTATGTCCTCCTCATCTTAATTCTGCCATTCCTCAGAGTAAAACATATGGTGGGAACGCAGTATGCACAGAAGGGAACCATGTGGTCTTACCTATCCATTCTTTTTAGGCATCTTGAGGTGTACAGATAGACTCTCTATTGCATAAGTCTTTAATGATTTCACTCTTTTCTTCAGCTAGCTTCATATATACATTAGCAGTGTCTAGTTAAGCCCTTTTTTGGGGGGGGCGGTTTGAACTCTGATCCTAGGTGCTGTCTCTGAGCTGTTTTGCTCAAGGCTAGGGCTCTGTCACTTTGAGCCACAGTGCCACTTCCAGTTTTCTGGTGAATAACTGGAGACAAAAGTCTTACAGACTTTCCAGCTGAGGCTGACTTTGAATCAGGATCTTCAAATCTCAGCCTCCTGAGTAAATAGGATTACAGGCATGAGCCCCCAGTGCCTGGCCTCTAGTTAAGTCTTGATGAGTGAGCTAACCCAATAAGGACATAGGAGAAAAGACAAGTACTTCCTTTCAAAGTAAAGCTAATTTAACCTGGTATAGACAGAGCTCGGGCTGCTTGATAATTGTGGTCATTTCAACCCGTGAAAGCCTGAATAAACTATATACATTATGCTGAACTGCCTGTTTGCTGACGCAGGTACTACTCTCACTTTGCATAGGATCCCCACATTGCTCTGAAACTACCAGAGTGATGCCGAATGATGACTGAAAGGGCATGAGGTTATGACTCATTTCTGTTGTTTTGGTTTTACCAGATGCCCTAGCTTACCTTCCACTGCTCTGGGTTTTGCTAATTATTCTAGTTTCTATATCAAATTAGCAACTGCTTAGCTTCAGTAGAAAGTGGCCTTTCCTCTTTGCAAATAATAATCTGAGTCAAGAAACAACAACAACAACCAAAAGAAGAAGAAGGAGGAGGAGGAGGAGGAGGAGGAGGAGAAGAAGAAGAGGAAGAAGAAGCAGAAGAAGAAGCAGAAGCAGAAGCAGAAGCAGAAGCAGAAGCAGAAGCAGAAGCAGAAGCAGAAGAAGAAGAAGAAGAAGAAGAAGAAGAAGAAGAAGAAGAAGAAGAAGAAGAAGAAGAAGAAGAAGAAGAAGCAGAAGAAGAAGCAGAAGAAGAAGCAGAAGAAGAAGCAGAAGAAGAAGCAGAAGAAGAAGCAGAAGAAGCAGAAGAAGAAGCAGAAGAAGAAGCAGAAGAAGAAGCAGAAGAAGAAGAAAGAAGAAAAGGAAGAAGAAAAGGAAGAAGAAGAAGGAGAAGAAGGAGAAGAAGGAGAAGAAGGAGAAGAAGGAGAAGAAGGAGAAGAAGAAGAAGAAGAAGAAGAAGAAAAGAAGAAGAAGAAGAAGAAGAAAGAAGAAGAAGAAGAAGAAAAAGAAGAAGACAACTCAAAAACCCAAAAAACACCTGGCTGAGAGGTATGTGACCACAGAAACTGGTGAAACTGTCTTCTAAATCACACACGGATCATCTGCCTACTTCCTTCTATAGCAACTCTAGATGTTATTCCAAACAAGCCACGGGGACAGATTGTTTTTTTCAGAACAGACTAAATCCATTTGCTGTTTCAACATTCTATAAACAGAGTATTAAGGAATTCAATTCCCAGAGCAACTATATGGGTGTTGGCTTCAGACTCATGGGTGCTGCTTGCCAAACTCACATATTTGTTAGAACTATCAGTTTGGAGTGTCCTTTTCGACTCAGAGTGGGAGGACCGCAATTTGTGATCTCATTTCACTTTAAGGACTAGGTCTTGCTGGTGACAGGTATACATGATAAATGTCCCAGAAGGCTGACCTAATTTCCGCTGAAGTGAGTGTTTTGCTAAGAACATTCCCTCCAAGTATCCGCCTCTAGCTGGGATGCCAACTTCTCAGCAGCCATTACTGCTGCTGGGGAAAACTTCACTTAAGATGAAGTTAACTTTGACTCATTTATCAAACTGTGCCAGAATTAGTTTTGAATTGATAGGTTATCCACCTAATTTATGTAATCATCAAATGTACTGTCATAGTTTTTGTTTGTGACCAAAAAAAAACAAAAACAAAAACAACCCAGTATGTGAATGAGGATAAATACAATTGGGGTAAACCTGAAATGTATTTGCCTCTTCCCTCATAAAGAGATCAGTATGACAAACATATTTTAAGCTATTATATATATAATACACTTAAAGAAGTGTTATACACATTAGAATTAGAAATATTGCAAATTCCCTGTCCATAAAAATACTAATGGCTGTATCCACGTCATAAATTTGTTGTTAAGAATAATGATTTAATATATTTAAAATGCTTACCAAAGAAGCTGAAAAACAGAATATGTTAAAAAATGAAAGAGTATATTTTTAATCTTTATTATGTTATTGTAAATAATAAAATATTCTTCATATCTTGGATATCGAATCATATAGCAAATTTTTTGTCAGAAAGACATGTTCTTTTGGCTTGTTAAATGATGTAGGTATTCATGTAAAAGTTGTATATATAAGCCAAATGTTGACAATACAATTTTATTTGAATGAATTTCTGAGTAAATATAAAAGTACTGTCTAAAATGACACAACCACATTAAAACCAAATCCTATGAGATGTCTTGTATTTTTAACAAGTGAGATTAACATTATTTTACCTCTAAATTACTTTAAATAAATTAGTTTATATACATTTTTAGAATTCTGAAAATTTATTCATGAATAATATTTATTAACACAATTATTTAGTGACATAATTTGAAATGTAAATTTCATCTATTTTTATATTTACATTGAACATCTATTTGGGCCAAGTAGGACCCTAAGATATAAAAATACAAAATTTCATCTTATATAGTTTTTGAAAGTTATACAGATACTCTAAGAATGAATTTTGGGTCAGTTTTTCTTGTAGCAGATCAAGTTTTATAAAGGGAATGAAAAGTAGCTCTTTAAAATAAACAAATAGAAATATGCATTTTGCTTAAAATTCCTGTTGGTAACTAATTGTGTCACAGTGCCTGCTCTAGAATAAACACGTATTTAGGAAATCCAATATCATATTTTACAAATAAAGTTATTTACATTTTTAAAATGCAAAATCCTTTCTGATAGCTTAAAAAGGGATGAGAAAAAGGCTATTGTTAGGCATATTACATGAAGAAATACCATTTTGAAATGAACTATGCCCTCTTCCAGGGCCTCTACATTTGGCTCCTGATTTCAACATAAATGGAGAGCCACCAGAAAGCATCATTAAAGAAAGGGTCTTGATTCGTTATAGCTTTAAATCAATGCTAAGAGAATTTGGCCTTTTAGGCAGCAGAAGGATCGACGTATTTCACTGTACTGACTTTGATCATTGAAGCACTTTGCCACACAGGCTGTTTCCTTGACTTTAGGAAACAGAACCTTTGTTCCACTCACAAAACGGACCGAGGACAACTCAGACTCAGTTCTAAGGTCGTATGCTCCCATGATTGGAATTATAACAGGGTCATCAGTATTTTGAGGGGGACAATTTCTGGTGTTCAGAGCTACTCTGCTTACTGCAAGGCACTTAGGATCTCTGGCCCCTACCATTCAACATCTCCTTGTAATCACTGAAAGCCTCCCTCCTTTTTTAAAACATGTCCCAGTCTCAAAGGACTGTAGGTCTCTCCTTGAGACATCATTAGGCACTTAATACAGAATAATCTTCCCCACATGTAACTGTCTGACATATATCTTTCTAATGCCAATGCCAAATTTCCTAAGCCAGGGACCGGTTGGCCCAATTCTTCATCTTTACCAAGTATTACTTGATTTTACATTAACTTAAGTATTTAAAAAAAATACTTGCAGGTACAACCTAGAACAATAAAAATAAGTTTAAAAAAAGAAACAATAAGCCTTTAAGAAGAGGGAGACCTAATTTCCATTGTTTCCCTATTGTTAGATGTGAATTAACAGTTTTTAAACAAAAACTAATAAGGCATTCAAAGAACCAGGAAAATATGACCTATTAAAAGGCTAAATAAATGAAATATAAATCATTTCTTAAAATGTTCGGTTGGAACCAAAGGGAAAAGGGTGAGAAAGTGCAGCAGTGGAGCTCACTGGATGCTGATAAAAGTGACCTATACAACTCGTGGGCAGAGATGGGAAAGAGGGCCTGGGGAGAGAGTGAGGGAAGGAAAGGCACTGTATGAAAGGAAATGTACTCATTATCTAATGCACGCAATTATAATCCCTCTGTACATCACCTTGAAAATAAAAATAAAGTAAAATAATTTTTAAAAATGTACTTGAACTGCTACCTTAGAGAGGTCACAGACCAGACTTCTAGATAATATAGTTTGTTAACATAAGTCATCTATTTTGGACTTTCTGGAAGACTTTTAATTTCAAATATTGGTTAACTGGTTTATACCAATGGGAGCATGTTGGACAAGACTCCTGATCACCTCCTGTCGTTGAAGAGAAAGATGTTCACTGTCCTAACAAATTCCCAGGAAATCACACAGATAGTATTTTGTTTCTTCGCAACAGCATTATAGTGCCTTTAAGACCATAACTTCTAGAGAAATATGATATAAAATTAGAAAATAAATATGCATTCTATTCTCTGTTCTCAGTGCAAATACGGAACATGAAGAAATCCAGTGCCAACATGACCCCAAATCCTTACTGCTGAAACCAAAGAAACATCACCTTGCGAGGGAAGAACCAAATGGAGTAACAACAGGTTTCATGATGTCAACCAGGAATCCCACTGAGGGCTTTTGTTCTGAAGTAGGGCAGCTCCTTCAGGTCTACTTTTTGTCTCTAATAATCTGACACTTGATTGAATACCTGTCGGTTTTCCTAAAGTAAGAAGAGCCAGTGGCACTTGCCCAGTGCCAGGTGATTACCAAGAGAGGCCCCTTGATTGAGTTCCTGTTCCTAGCACTAGGAAATCTATCTCCCACAACTGTGGGATTGTCACAGGCCAGCTTGGGAGGCCCTACGTGTATGTACGCCTGAAAGTACACATATGTACAAGTGTTTAACTTCATTTACTCAGATTCTCTTGTCAGCACTTTCTTGGCAAATGTAAGTTTACACTGCCAATACACTTGCAATATGTTTTAGTATCTGACATTTTTGACCCTCATTAATAAAGCCATGAGAGAGACATGATTTGCAGCTAATGCGAACCATGAAGCCTTCTTGGCCACACCTGTCAAGGCCAATAGCATTCTGTTCTGTTTTCAAGCAAATCATGTGAAAACAAGTCATGGCTAATTTCTGAGGTTCCAACTTTTAGCAAGAAGCTAAAGGTGGTTTGTTTTCTAAGGTCTTTTAACTATATACCTAAACTTTTCTCTACAACAACCTAATTTATTCATTTAACCAACATCTGTTAATGACAACCTATGAACCACGTACAGATGGTAAACTCAGTATAAATACTAACAGGCTTTGTGTCTCAAGTCTAGTAAAAACACTTCAGAAAGATTTGAATCACTATTCCTGCAAGACCCATTTCAACTGTAACCACCTTTTGGTATCACATATGAGCATCATTAGTCTTTATAATGTTGGCCTTGAAAAACACTGATGGCTGTCTGAAAGAAAATGAAAGTGAAGTTAGAGTCACAGGGCTGGACAAGGATACTCCCACGACAGGGAATCATGTATGCATGCCGGGACAGAGGATAAGATAGATTGTTGTAGGTTTGAAGGAAGGATAGCACCAAAAGTTGAGAGGGGTCCAAGTAGTTCAGACATATTCTTTGCCTAAGTAATAGCCAGCTTTCAGTCATAATTTAGTGTAGTAGTATTATTAGGAAAATACTTTTAATTGTTACAATTAATTATTTTATGATTGTGATGACCAGTCACTCAAATGACTAGCTTTGTGATGTGAAATTATACTTCCCTTAATTTATCCAGGAAACACTCACTGAATCCCTATTCTGCACTTGGCAGATCCTTACATATTTCCAATCCAGTGGGGAGGGAAGCCTTTTGGGAATGATTATAGTTTCAGGGGCCAAGGCTGTAGAAGTAGAAGCAGGCTCTCAGAACACAAGTAGGAGGGCCAGAGAAGGTTCCCTGGAAGAACAGCAATGGCCTGCACAAGTCCCCAAAGACCTATAGGATAAGCCACATGAAGAGGCGAAAGAGTGACTCAGATTCTTTGTGGGTACACATAAAATCAAGTGATGAGAGCTAATATTTACTGAGTGCTCACTCCCAGCCAGATATCCATCTCAGACTGTCATGTGTTATTTTCTGCACTCTTCGGAGTACTACAGATTGTATATTATTATATTATAATCTTATTTTACAGCTAGAGCAACTGAGGCACAGACTCCAAGCAAGAAATTCAAGTTCACACCAGAACTGTCTGGCAGAGGTAGGATTCAATTCAAACAATCTAAGGGAGGAACCCATACTCTTTTGTAATTTTTTTTGTCAGTCATGGGGCTTGAACTCTGGGCCTGGGTGCTGTCCCTGTGCTCTTCAGCTCAAGGTGAGTGCTCTATCATTTTGAGCCACAGCACCACTTCTGATGGTTAATTGGAGATAAGAGTCTCACGGATTTTCCTGCCCAGGCTGGCTTTGAACTGTGATTCTCAAATCTCAGCCTCCTGAATATCTCACAGGTGTGAGCCATCAGCACCTGGCTTCCCATACTCTTAATTATGGTACTGTTTCCAAAGTGCATGGATATGAATATTAACTTTGGAGGCTCAGGCACTTGGAAAGGGCTCAGAAGGTATGATTACAATGATATGATTGTGATGACCATTAATGTCACCAATAGATTATGTACAAATCTCTTTAACTATAGATCTAAGTAGAGAAATTTTCCCATCAGATAATGGACCCTTCATAGTCTATTCAAACTGAAACTCCAATTTACAATCTAAGAGAGGTGCTTTTGTCTGAATAATCCAGTGAGAAAGTTATTTCTTTCCCAATCAAGATCACCAAATTCACGCTCTAACAAAGCAACGAATATCCCTTGACATCACCTCTTTCCCCTCTTGTTTATCATCACAAATAGTGGGCTCCTTGCCCACTATTTAATTTACAGATTTCCTGCTCATAGATGTGTGATTAAAGCCATACCAAACTGTCCACTGCTGGTGGCTTACAACTGTAATTCTATGTACTCAGGAGGCTGAGATCTAAGAATCACAGTAGAAGCCAGCTTGGGGCCAGCTTCAGGAGAGTCTGGTAGGCTTAATAAGTCACAAGTGACACTTGGAAAAGGTCAAGTGTTTATTGTGTAGGACTGGAGCACTACAAAGATATTTAGTATCCCACTCTTCCCATTCTTTATTCCTCTCTCATATGGTGAATGCTCTAGGATGCTTCTTCCCAGGCATGCTGATGAGGGGAAAAGCCTGTATTACCATTATCTCTTGATGCGAGCTTGGGTAACCTATTGGTCATCTGCAGTAAAACATTAGGCTTACAGTCATGTCCAGTCAGACAGTCCTAGCCAAGAGGTTCAGCCCCTCTACGCCTCGTGGTCTTTTCTTACTGCCAAGTCTTCTTCTTGCTAAGATACCAGAAAACATGGCCACCAGCCCAGCATACCAATGAGAATTCCCAAACACAAAGAAACACTGAATTAACATTTCACTTGAGATGCATCTTGACTGAACAACTCTGACTAGGTCTTGCTTTGCAAAATGTCTCTGTCACAATAAAACTCTAGGTATTATATATTTGAAGCCAATGGCTTTAAAAGCAGATTTCCAGTTTATTAAAAAGTTAAAGAAAAGCAACTGCTTCTACTTCGTGTGACTGTTCCATAAAAGAGGAAATTAAAGAAGGGAAATATCCACTACATTTCTGTTCTTTTGAGGTTTGTTTTAAGTTTTTGAACTGGTGGGAATCTGTAATTATATCTTCAATATGCGGAAACTTCTGTGTGAGTTTTCCAATCTTCTCCCTCTCTTTCCCAACCCAAGCATACTTTGTCCCTCATTGTTGAAGTCAAGAAAAAAAACTGGAAAAAGAAATAAGAAAGAACATCCCTAAAATATAAGATTTAAATAAGGAGACACATGCTGGTGGCTCACAGCTGTAATCTTAGCTGCTCAAGAGACTGAGATTTGAGGATCATGGTTCAAAGGCAGCTGGGACAGGAAAGTCCATTAGACTCTTAACTCCAGTTAACCAACCAAAAAGACAGGAGTGGAGCTCTGGCTCAAGTGGTAGAAGCTAGCCTTGAACAACAACAGAAAAACCTCAGAAACAGCACTGAGACTCTGAGTTTAAGGCCCAGGGCCAAGTCATAAATAAATAAATACTGTATAGATTTGTGAGGTTAGTTTGTTTTATTTTTCCCAGATACTCATACTTGCCCCAAGTAAAAGATGATGGATACTGACATTGAAGAAGATCTTCCATGATCCATAGGAGTAACATGAAAAGAATTTAGTCTGTTCATGCTTAACCTGATGAAGCCCCTCTATTTAAAAAATTTGTTGCTGAGCTCCAGCTATATATCATGAATGCAACATATAGAGTCTTAGAGCTCAAATGAAAGCAGTAATGGTTTTGTAAGGACATTACAAAAAAGAGAAAGATAAGGAAAACTTCAGAAAGTCTTTGTAGCGATAGTAATTAATCTGTCTGTCTATCTCTCTCCAGGACAGGTTATTAAACAAGGGGGCAAATTGCTTACTGAAGAATTACTATGTACTTAAAACTAAAGCGATAAAAATGTGAGAGTTGGATACTGTTTTCTTTGCTTCCTAACTGAAATCTGGGACAGAAAGTTTAAGTAATTTTCATGAGTTCACAAGATTAATGAAGGGCAAGATAAGTTGTTTCAAGCTTAGCTTCCCACAGAATCACCTACCTACCTAGGCCAGCACGGCTTCTGTAGAAGTGTAAGTTGTTATTTTTGGGTTATTATCATTATACAACAGTTTGCAACTTACAAACTCTCAGCAACTCCCATAAAGTTCTATTTTACATAAAACCTTTAAAGCACAAACCTGGATTACACACACCTGGGAGGGAAGTGCCCCCTCTTTTGATTTCTAAAATGAGTCTTTGTTTTTTCCTCTAATATAACAGTCAAGGAGACCTCGGAGACTTTTTATTATCAGTGATGATGATGCCTGACAGACTTTTTTCTCCACTCCGTTACTCCTTTGACTCAAGCACCAACATGGTAAAGTGCATGAGAACCTGTACTCATTGCTTTGTTAGGAGACTATTACTATCACCCACTTTCTAAAATTACTATGGAGAGCTGCGTGGCTTCCTTCATCTCTATCCCCCTCCACAACGTTCAGATAGAGATAACCTGACTGCTTCTGCATTGTTTCAGTTTGAAAATGTAAAGCCAAGAAAATCCAAGTACCCCCGGTGACTCTGCTAGTCTTGTCCTTCCTCTGGTTCCGCTACAGCAGGGGATAATCATCTGTCAAAAAGGTAAATGCATTACCACACCATAATATTACCATGCTCCTTGCCCATCTTCACAGCCAAGCATACTCTCGGAAATACTGTATCTGAATTCTCCAGGGAGCACCTTACTGCGACATAATAATAATACCACCACCAACAACTTACATTTATACAGAAGACAAGAGGGCCTATATTTCCTAACTCTTGACAAAGAATAGCTCCCAACTCTACCTCAGATACATAAGTTATCATAACAAAAGACTCAGGAAAATCAGGAGTCTTTAGAAATGTCTGCGAATGGATGTGCTAAAGGTTCATAAAAGTTTAGCTCTCACAAACAACTGATTCAATTGCCAGCCTCATTGTGCTGCTGAGAGACTCCCAGTGGTACTACTCCAGAGCAACTAAACAAAAACAGAGATCAGAAGCACAGTCAGATTTGGGCAGTGGTAACAACTCTGTATGTATTGCTGACTAAGTCATCCAATTGTTCAGCATACTTATCCAGGTAACTGACTCATTTTGGCTTATTAAAAAAAAAAAAAAAAAAGGTTACTTTGAGGAGGGGGGGCCGGGAGTTGTGGTCTTGTCTTGGTTTATTACAGCTGTTTTAACAAAATATCATAAACAAATGGCTGAGAAACAACAGGATTTATTTCATAGTTCTGAAGGATGGGAGTCCAAGGACAAGGCCTCAAGGTCAGGACAAAGATGGTGCCTCCCAGCTGTGTTCTCCAGGAGCAAAGGGTACAAGCTAGCTCCCTGGAGTTTTTTCAATAAGGTTCTGCCCCTGTGACCTAATCACCTCCCCAGAGGCTCCATCTCCTAACACAATTGCATTGGGGATCAGGACTTCCTCATATGAATTTGGGGAGAGGAGACACACCATATGGACATAGCAAGCAACATAGCAAGCAAGTTACTGTACAATGTGTAGACCCTTCCATACCCATTCTGCCACACTGGGCAGAATGTTTTGTTTTGTCTTATCCCTAAAGGCACTGATTTAATCTAAAATGGTGATCTATTCTCTATTCATCAGTACTTCCACTGAGGTGGCTGTGACCAAGGAAGGCAAGCAGAATTAATAAGAGTGATTGCCCCTAAAAGACTCCCTAGGGCAGAGTCTCCCAAAAGCTAGGCATAGAACCTTTCTTATAGCCTAAGAGTTTTCTATAATGTGAAGTGATAGGAAAGACAGTGCTTGGCTCTGCTGATCCTATAGAATAATGACTCCAGTACTCCAGGCCAACACGTGCTCATCCTGTGTGTGAAGCTGGGAGGTGCCAAGGCAGTCCACAAAGTAGGATTTCGACCATATTTTGCAAGTGCCTAGCTATCAGTCATAGTTAAGTGGTAGAGAATACATGGGCAAGTGAGAAAGCAACGTCTAGAAACAACAGCTAAAGGGAAAATAAAATTTGACTCCCAATCCTACAGTTCTCACCCAAGGGTGAGGGAACGCTAGGTACAAAGGCTAACAGGCAGTCCAGAGGAGAGCTAGACAAGTGAAAGAAGCAAAAGGTTGAAGATAAGACCTTGAAAATAACTAGAAGACAATTTCCTGTGGAACCAGGCTCCAGGTTAAAATACCAGACTCATTCTTTTACTAACTGAGCTCTGGAGCCTTCATATGTTGAGTCAGACTAATTCTGCCCACCTGAGGATTAAATAGGAGGGCAGGCCCTGATGCCATGACAGTTGGTAATTTTTTTAATGCCATCTTGTAGGAGGAAGAGCTCACACAGGGTTTTGCCCAGGACATGTATAGAAGTAATCCTAGTCCTAAATAATTATGTGAGAATTTATAAAATCTGTCCAGTTTCTGGGTTATCTGCCTAACAAGTCTGAATGGATATCCGGTATCATGATCCACCCTTAACAGATCCAGTAACCCTTGCTGTTATTCTCTTTCTAGCCTATGTCCATCGAGAGTGTAGAAGAGGCTTTCTGGGGTACATCTGGCCCAATGCCTTGTGGGCATGGTAATACATTACTTCATGCTTAGCCTCTGCCCTACTCAGAGATCCCAAGAACTTGGGGTTCTGCCCACCTCTACTTGTCTTTCTCATTTAACTCCTTTTTATGGTGCTTAGTAGCTCCCTATCTTAATATTTAATTTTTCATTCTCTACTAGACCCCCTTATTTTCTTTTTTAAAATTTTATTTTTGACTGATATAACTGTATATATTTATGGAGTATAGTCTGATATTTTGGAACATGTGTACAGATACCAATGATAAAATCAAGGTAACTGGTCTGTCACAAACTAACATTTCTTTGTGGCAAGAACACTCAAAATCTTTTCTTCATCCAATTTTTCATCCATTTTGGTAACCTATAGTCACCAAAGTGTATACCAGGACCCTAGAAGCCATTCCCTCAGTGTAACTATAACATATCATAGTTTGCTTCCCTTCTCTCCCTCAGAGGGTTTACTGCCATCATTTTCATGATGGCACTTAACATTCATAAGATTTACCCTTGGCCCCTAACGGACTTTTACATTATACTGTTTTTGTGTACAGCAGGAATTCTGATGAGGAACCAATAAGTGTCACACTAGAAAAGCTGAAAGAATCGACTTCACTTTAGTTGTGACACTGAAGTGAGTTACAACTAATAGTTAATGTTCTCACTTGATCCTTTTTGGGAGACAAACCCAGAGGAGGCCTGGTGTCCTGGGTATGGTTGTCCAGTTATTAACCGGTTATTTGTGACTACGAGTTCAATGTTCACTGCTTCCCTTACTTTGGAAGGAAGTAAACAGAGACACGCTTCAGGTTTTTTATTCACCCCCCCCCCCCCCACAGATCTGGGTACCTTAGGGAGGATTTCCTAGGATCTTGGGGACTTTCACCTCTCTAGTTCTGCTAAGGATCAGACAGGAGGTCAAATGCTGTTTTCTAATTGACAACCTGAGTCCTCTGGTCTAATTCCCCCTCACACCTTTTGCCTTCCCAGGGATGTGCTAGGAAGTCCCACATTCCTTAAGAGAGTCCTTGTCAGTCACACTGGACCAGTATCCCAACTCTGAACTCTGTGTTTTCTATCCTTTCCTCAGACTTGTAGACCAGTAGACCAGGAGCTCTTTGAAAAGAAATTGATCTACTTTTTCAGAGTCAGAGATATAATTAACCTAACTAATGTCCAATGTGCTTTTGCTATAGACGACATCCTCAAATAATGTGATCGTACAGACTATAATAATCAATAGTGTTGCCAAGGCAGAAAAAATATCTGCCTCACTGTAGGAATGCCCTGATTGGCTTCCTTCTTTTGCCCTTGTCTCCTAAATGTGCTCTGAGCAGCACCAATCCTATTCCTCCTATGCCCAAATCCTGCAAATGCCATCCATATCATTGAGAGTGAAAGCTAAGTTTCCCAACAGTGAGACTCAGTGGTCTCAAAGTACAACCCCCTGCTCTAGCAGCAGAAGCATCACCAAATCTTGTTAGACATGTGAACTTCAGAATTGGAAATGCAAGGGGTGGTGCCTACCATATACATTTTCACAAGCCTCCCCAAGGCTTGGGATGTAGTTGAAGAAATGAGCTGCTCCCACCTCTCACCCTCTCCCTGAGTTCCCCTCCTTTTGCCCTCCTTGCTCATTTCATTTCTTCTATCCTGGCCTTGTTCTAGGTCTTTGCCTCTCTGTCCTATACCCTCCCTGAGATCTTGTTCAAATGTCAACTTGTAATCAATGTATGCCTATCTCCTTTCAAAAGTTCAAACCACTATGCTTCATTTGGTTCTAAAGGAAGATGATTTTTTTCTGCTATTCTGATGATCACAATTGCTATCATTAATTGAACACTTAAATAAACCAGGAACTATGACTGCTTTTTACCTTTCTTAACCTCTTTTTAATTGATGAGGACACTGAGGCTCAGAGATTAAATACCTTGCACAGACCAGATGGCTTCTAGCAAGCAGTTCTGATGATTCCTTCTTTAACTTCAACAAATATTTCTTGAGCCTTTGTTGGATACCACAGAGCATTCTGGTTTGGCAGGATACATCAGAGGGGAAAACACCTAATATGTTGGCCCTCAAAGAATTTATATTCTAGAATATTGACAGAGATAGAAAACTACAATCAGAAAATATATAATGTGTGCAATGATACTCTCTCAAAAGGCTCAGCATTCTAAACCTCATTTTTCTTTAGGCACAATAGACATCATCCTCAGCTGAAGGAATCTTCATACGATTGAGAAGACTCCAAGAGAAAAATTTTAAGTAATCCCAACTTTTGACTTCCTGTTGCTCTTCTCCCCTCTCTCTCATTTTTATAGTTTGGAGAACCTTGAGAAGTGGGTGCAAAAGATAAATTCCTTCTTTTTAAGAACAGGTTGCTGAAACAAGGAATTATCTTCCTACACTGAAATCATTTACCCAAAAGGCACTATTTTGAAGAATTAAAAACAAAAGTTTCATAAATATACTAATTAATCTTAAAAAATAAAATACATATCAAATAGAAAACACATGAAACACTTTGGGTTTGGTTTTTTTTGTTTGTTTTTTTTTTTAGTTGATTCTTTTTTCCAAAATATTGCAATACAATGTTTGGGAACAGCTAATAAAACTAATATGCAGCTGTATTTTCCTGCCCTCAAACTAATTTGTGCTGATTACCAGACAGGTCACAAGGTCTACATGCTTTATTTTTGATGCATTCATTATAATTGTTACTATGGGTGAAGACTAAACACAAAAAATAAAACATCCTGTTGAGGAATGACTTACCCAACACACACCACATGTTTTCTTGCCTATCCTTACTCTAAGGGGAATTTCCATAAAAATGAGATTCTTAGAAACTAAGCTTTTACTTGTCATTGCTGTGAATTCCCACTTAGTCATGTCCTGGGACCTCCCAGTTTCTCTCTGATGAAATAAATCTGAAGTTGTACACTAAAAACTAGCCATGAATTAAGTAGCTGGAGAATGAAACTCTCTTCATAGTGTGGTTCCTAACACCATAAGAAATAGCTGTAGTTAATAGTACATTGGGTTTTACTTTAAGCAAACTCTTCTAGAATACATATCCAGAGGATCTAGGATGAAGTGAGGATTCAGGTACCAGCCTACATCTCTCTACTACAAATAAGGCCCAAAGAGAAATCCCACCTGCTGCATGGGGAGAAAGAAGCTGTCAAAACACATTGCTTCACATCTAGCCCTTTCTCTCATGTCAATAACTCTTTTGGACCTAAACAACAGAATGGTGTGCCCAAGGAATCTCATAAGCAGTGAAGTCCTTTCTCCAAGGAGTGCTAAGAATGAGACTCAAAGAAAAGGTCTCCAGGTCAGCAGCAACTAAGTAAGTGCCTTAGGACAAACACCTTAGGACACAGCATTGTCATTTGCTTTTTGCTTTTGTAGATGATCTGGCTGGAATAATGCCTCACTTTTCACTCCTCTCAAAGAGCCCACAGCTTCTTCCAACAGGAAAAACTGTCTTCAGACAGGACTCTAGCAATCTCCTCCATGGGAAGGTGAATTGAATCAGCATGGTCTTGCTCTTTTTCAAAAGGCTCTGCATTCTAAACCTCATTCATCCTCCATTTAAGCAATCTTCAAACAATTGGGAAGATTACAAGAGAAATTTTCAAAAATATCTTTAAAAGTAAACATGACAGCCAATCCCCACCCTCCTGTACCCAGACAAAGAACCTTCTTAAAGAGCTTCTGTTTCCACCTGACGGTCCTCACACCTTTCACTCACTCAAGGATGTGGATTTCACCCAGAAGTAAGTATCAGTTCCTAAAAACATCAGTCTTCATGGCCGTGCTTTCTTAACAGTCATAAGGAATAGTTAGAACCATTCTCAGACTACAAGACCTACCTACCTCTCTAGATTTTATAAATTTCATGATATATTTTCCCAGGTCTCAGATATTTCTAAATGGAATAAGAACCAAGTTACTTCATGATCACTCTGAACTATTTTCATTGAGTTACATACATGCATACATATATAGACTCACAAACACACGTTCCCCGGCATGTAGTTAGTGGGCTCTAAGAGAAGCTCTCTCATGTTAGTAACACTGATTGCTACTGCATTCTTCAGTGTTCCCCTGATGAAGTTCTATAGGAGACACTTCATATTAGAATTAAGTGGTAGCACCAACTTTTTTCCCTTGACATACTGGTATTTGTTTTTTCATGTGTAATGAGATATGCACAATTGATTATTCATGCTTTTCCTTTTCTCTTGGCTGCTGGGATATATCTTAACATTATTAACCATGTAGATCCATATGGCATAATCTTTCATTTCTTTTGATTTTTCCCTTTCCAATTTATATATTTCCCAATACTCATATTTTAGTTGCTTATTTTTCCATTTTGTGTACATGTTATTGTAAGCCACCAATCTTTATAAAAATGGAAGGTTATGCATATTTACATATCTGTGTATTGTGTGTATATATTAACATATCTATCAGTATCTGTATATAACTAGAAGGATTATAGCTTTCATGATAAAGAATGATAACATAGCCAGGTGCTGGTGGCTCACACCTGTAATCCTAGCTACTTAGGAGGCTGAGATCTGAGGATCAAGGTTCAAAGCCAGCCTGAGAAGGAAAGTCTGTGAGACTCTTATCTCCAACTAACCACCAGAAAACTGGAAGTGATACTCTATGTAGCTCAGGTGGTAGAGCACTTGCCTTGAGCTGAAGAGCTGAGGGACAGCGCCCAGGCCCAGAATTCAAGCACCATGACCAACAACAACAACAAAAAAATTTTTTTAAAGGAATGATGACATGTAACAGAATACAATTAGGTATATATTGGATTATCCTCTGTAGGGAATTATTTTGAAGTGTCCAGCAAATTTCTGTGAATTCTCTACAAACATACAGAAGTAGCCATGTTTAATAGCACTTTTTATTCCATTATTTTATCTAAATTCCAAATGGTCTCATTCTCAGAACTTTCAAGTATCATTTTTTTAAAAAATTAAGTATGTCCAATACACTTCAGTGAAGTAGATATAGATCTGTTTGAATATCACATAATTAAACTTAAAAGGTTTGCAATGTACCCCATGAGATAGCACATTGGAAATTCTTTTGGAAAAGTCCAGAGTGTAATATAAATATTAACTTTACCACCATTACCTGCCCATAATACAGAAAATAGTATCATCAAGATGAACTGTATTTTACCAGTAAGCATGGTAATAACTGTGGAAGTGTGTGTGTGTGTGTGTGTGTGTGTGTGTGTGTGTGTGTTTTGCTAGAAATGGAGATTGAATCTTGAATATTCTTAATAAGGAGTTTGCCATTGAGGTACACTCTGGCCCAATTTTAAATATTATTATTATTATTATTTTAAATACAGGAACTAAGGCATGAACTCCAGGCCTTGTTTTTATAAAACTTGTCATTTTTGCCCAAGGCTGACAATCTACCATTTGAGCCACTTTCAGCTTTTTGCTGATTAGTTGGAGAAAAGAGTCTCATGGATTACATGGCCAGGGCTGGCTCTGAACTATGATCCTCACATCTCAGTCTCTTGAGTAGCTAGGATTATAGGAATGAGCTACCAGTGCCCATCCAAAATGTTATTCTTAATTGCTTCCTGGGGTAAACTGAGTTTACGCCTAAAACTAAGGTCTTTTATTGGTACTCTACAAGTAAGAAGATGCCAGAGAAGCCTCAGATACTTGGGAATTCTTTGATCTCATATGTCTAGAACTCAGTATCTAACTTAAAATCCTCTTTGTATGAAACAGAAGTTAAAGCCTAAGAGATGAGAAATACACTTAGTGAAAGCACTGGCCTGTTCGCCTGAAATGATGGCTATAAACACAACTGAGCTATTCACTAATAATCCAGGAAGCACAGAATGAAGACATTAACCAGCTTGTGTTCCAAGCTAAGAGGAGGTTAAAAACACAGCATTGTAATACAAACAGAACTTATAAGTACAGCGTGTGTACCTACTGTTCTGCCATTTAAACTTCGAGTCGCTGTACAAACAAGTCTATCTTGAGGAAACAGACTGAGTAATTTTCCATTTGGACTGATCAAGATTTCACCAAGTGCTTCAAACTTGCAGAAGTCTGTGTTGCCAGACATTTTTTCTCAAATTTGTTATCTACCGTTCTCCGCATTAACATTTCCCTTTAGCAACAACAAAAAAAGTTGCTTTTCTAAAAGGTTGGGCTTGAAAGTGAAAGCTTTCCTTCTATATTGAGATTAAAATTTTAAAAAATAATTAAAGAGGTAGTAGCTTAATTTGGGTGAACCATTAGTTCAGACTTTTCTTTCATAACTGAAGATAGACCTAGCTCATGTTTTAAATACTGAAGTATTTTCAAAGTTGAAAGTGCAAAAGATTAGAAAGGGAAGTAAAATGTTAATCAAGGAAAAGATCAAGCTGCAAAATTTCTATAGTGGCAGTCAGTGCTGACAGAGATTTAAGAAACTTTTAGGGTTGTAGATATAAGATTGGAATCTGTAAGAAGGGAAAACCTCAGCTCAGCTTAGATTTCAGGAAAACCATCTCGGTTTAACTTTCACAAACACTTTGAACGTCCATGAACTGGCATCCAGCAATGAGAGCTCTGTTACACTATTATTTTAGATCTATCGTATTTAGGTACTATTTTAGGTATGTACTTATTTTATTTATTTATTTCAAGTTTTGTTGTAAAGGTAAGGGGTTACAGTTACATGGGTCAGGTAATGAGTATATTTCTTTTAGAACAATGTGTAGATAAGTACAGTTTCACCAGATCCTAGTCTTAAAAATTCCAACATTTCTTCTCTACAAGCACAAGTGAGAACTCTTTTAGAGTGATCTTTGTTAGGAAGGAGATCCCTCCACCCATTTGTTGTAAAATATAAAATAAATATAATTTATTTAAGATGACCACAATTGTGAGTACCTTCCCCCCCCCCCCCCCACACACACACATTGTTTGGTCTATCTGGTGAGAAATAGGCTAAGCATCTTTTTTTTTTTTCTTTGTCGGTAGTGGGGTCTGAACTCTAGGCCTGAGCACTATCCCTCAGCTCTTCAGCTCAAGGCTAGCACTCTACCACTTGAGCCACAGTGCCACTTCCAGCTTTTTCTGCTTATGTGGTTATTGAGGAATTGAACCCAGGGCCTCATGCATGCAAGGCAAGCACTCTACCACTGAGCCATCTTCCCAGCCCCCTAAGCACCTTTTAAAAAATGCCTTATTTAAAACTTTTAACAGCCATGAGGTAGGTGCTGGTGTTATCTCCCATTTATAGAAATGTAGGTAGTTAATGGCTGAGCCAAGCATGAAAACCCAGTTTTCTGGGTTCCTAATTCAATGTCTTTTCTGCCAGCATTCTGATGAGGCAGGGTGAAGACTGCAAGCTCAGATGACGGTCTGGCTACATTGCATGGGACCTGAGAGAAAGGACCAAAGCTTGTAGATGCATCCCCTTCCCAGAACCTTGAACAGGTCAGGTCACACTACTTGGCTGTTTTCTAAGTTCACCAAAAGCTTTCTGGCCACTATGTGATTTTTGGTGGTATTGTTTTACTGACTTGGAACACATTTTTCCCTTTCTCCTCTCTTCTACTTCCTTGACTGCTGGTTGAAATCTAACTGTCCACTTCCTGGTCCTGAAGTCTGAATGAAAGCATTCCTTCCTCTACATTGTCTTGTCAGAGGACCATGTCTGTTTCATTCTTAGAGTACACAGAGTATTTATGCTGCTTATTATTAGACATAAATTTGACTAGCTTCCACAGAAAAGAAGTACAGCTCTTAAGAACTGTACCAAAATGTCTCTGTATCGCCCATGTGTCTTTAGACAGCACCCTGAACACACATAGCAGGCACTCTATAAATGTTTCATGTGGAGTTTAAAGAGGAAACTCAGGTACTACTATTGCAACATTTATATCCAAGAAAGGGCTATTCCCAAAGGCACTTGGGAGTATTTTTGCTCCTCTTCTTTTTGAAAGGATTTTTCAGACAGCCTATCACCATTCCAAGGCAGGTAATGGGGCTATTTTTCTGTTTAGGAACCAGTGGTTTAAGTAATGTAAGCTATGGATCAGTGGTTTGCAATGATGGGGTTGATCGAAAGACAATCACACTCAGTACTGCTAAGGTTAATGGCATTGCCTCTTACAGAGGAAATATAAAAGTGGAAGATAGGGAAGAAACCAATAAAAACATTCTCACACACCTTTAATGGTATGCAGAGGAGAGCCCACTTAAATGAATGAAACCCAACTAATGAAAACATCTTGAAAAGAGAGTGATTTTTAGAGAAACCTTTTATCTATGGGCCTTATATTTATAGAGCAAACCTTTTAAATGAATACTGGGTAAAAAATAAAGAATTAAACTGGTAATTGTTGTGATTCACTGTGGTTCATATAACTTTCATCAGGCCAATAAAATAAATGAACCATTTAACCAAAGAAGGCTCTTCCACCAACTTATATATGTATGTGAAATTACAAGTCAGAGCCTTCTCAAAGGGTACTATAGCAAAATAAGTCTGGGAATGACTAAGCAGTCCCAATTCTTTGCACCATTCTGGTCACAGTGGAAGGTCCTTCTGAGAAGGGGAAGTAAAAAAACTTCCTTCAGTTGGGGAAAGCATAAATAGGAAAACATGCCATAGCCCTTCCAATATGTATTCGATATTTTCTTTCCAGGGCATTTATTATTTTTTAAATAAGTTCTGATGCCTTGCTGATACAGGTATGTGATGACAGGAAGTGTGATGAAGGAGGAAAAATGGAAGCTCAAAAGCAGAGATCAGAGCTGGACTCAGTAAGCCAAATCTTCTTTCTAAAAATCGTAGAAATAATTTATCAGCTATCTAAATTCTATGTGTAATGGACCTGTGAGACTAGTGCCTTTTGAAAGTGAATACTAACAGTTCCATAAAAAAGAAAATCACCAAATACAAAAAAAAAGCTGCTTAGAGAACTGTGTAACTAGAAGCTCAGCATCTCATGGAATGCAGGTAGTTCAACCTTATTTTGACTCTAAGCTGGTTGTCCCCACCAAAGGAAAGTTTCAGTAAAAGCAAATTAAAAGCAGATCTAAATGCCACAGAGGTGAATGTACACTTCATAGATAAGGTCAAAAGTACAGGGACTCAAGAGAGTTTAACAACACACAAATTTGAATCAATCTGAAGTCAAACACAAATATACTAATAGAACCTTTAGAATGGCTTAAATGGCATCTGCATCCACTAGACTATCAGAATGATGATATTATTTTGTTTGAGAGCCATAGGCTCTCAACAGAAATCCATGAAATATGGACATCACCCACAATCCATCTTATTGAAATAGGTCTCACTATGGAGCCCAGCTGGCCTTGAATTTAGGATCCTTCTGCCTCAGCCTTTGGAGTACTGGAATTATACAGGTCCACCTAGAGGATATCCATAATCTCACCTGCAGCAGGCTTCATGGAGCACTCTTACTGAACATATACTGCACCAAGTAACAGGACACAGTAAGGCAAAGGAGATGTCCAGTTCTGCATTTACTAGGGAGACAGTGTAATAAGAAGAGGGAGGAGAGTGACAATAAAAAGTCCCTGCCACCATGGAGTTCATAATCTACAGAACATCTGCCTTTGCAGAATTATTCCAAGAATCACACAGGTACGTGCAATGTTAAAACTGTGATAAATGGATGATTCACAATTCTGCCTAAATGACTTTCAAACAGTCCACAACTTGCCCTGCCCATGAACGGAATTGTTTCGACAACCTCTGGAGTAACTTTCTGCCTTCAGTTTATTCTTTCTAGAGAAGCAGCAAGTCTAGGGAGTGCAGAATAAGCCTGTAGTACGAAGAATGCCGGGCAAGGTCAGAACATCAAGGCTCTTGGTGCTGCTAAGGATCTATGTGTTATGTGGAACACATCCCTTTGCTCCTCCAAGCTTCCTCGGTGCTGTAACAAATGTCTGCAACAATATCTGGCATCCAGCAGATGTTTTATAAATAAATATTGGTTGGATGAGGAAATGTAATATGTGAAGATTTACTGTGAAGATTTTTATAGTTCCCTGTAAACAGCCAGAAATTAGAGATGAAAACAGTCCAGTAATAAAGATGCATGTAATTTGCTTATACCCTGAATGAAACCTCACTAGTAAATGATGTCAAAGTGGCTGGGTGGCCGGCAGGAAAATGTGGGACTTTGGCCACTTCAATGCTTTCCCATTCCATCTCTTCGACTTCATTTTTATTACAATTTAAACTCAACAAATGGCCTTTTCCAATTCTAGCTCTGTAGACCAGTACCTTGACTAGTAAATTCACTGTTGCTATTCTAAGCCTTCTCTTCAATATTTACAGAATAAAAGGCCACTTTGGTTTAAGCTTTGAGCACATTAAATTTTGACAGTTTGGAAATGTCATTCTCAAAGCAAGGACTTTTCACACGCATAGAATCCTGGCTCTAACTATTCAATAAATGCAAATGCAAATATCCTTGACCAGAAAACCTTGAGCATCATGTTCTAAGAATGTTAGTGAGATTACATGAAGTTCTTTTTAACTGTATTAGTTTCCATCCAACATCTACTAAATTGAATTAGAGTAAAGTGGAGAAGGCCTAGGTTCGAAAGGTGGATGCCAAAGAAGTCACATTTTAATTTCATCTCCATCTCTCATTTATAGATGCTTTCTAGCTGTCAGCCAGGCAGTCAGCATACTTTGTTCCAAGGAAATGCATTGACTGACTGGCCATCCAGGAATTAAACATGATATGACTGGCATATTAGAAACTGTTGAGAAATGTTATCCCTTAGCTCATGCAGCCTTACATGCTGGGTCCTATCTGCCCCAGGGCCTCTCCTCAGCAGGCTCGGTTTGCTTCACAAGGATTTCCCAACTTTCCTCTCACACATGCAAAAAATGCAAATTTTGTTTATTATTTCATCAAGGGTGCCAGAATCCACTGATTAGGAAAGTGCCTTGATGGTACGTTTCTTGTTGAAAGGGAGATTGCCAAGAATATAAATCTGCAAAACTCAAGGAAATAAGATAGTGACATTCGTTTGCATTTGGAACTAAACAAGGACTGAGTCTAGCTAGGGAAACACAAGGAGCGAAAGAAAAGAGGACAACGGAAATAAGGTAGAAAGAGAGGATGAAGGCAAGGCAGCTCTGACTAAGTGCATTCAATGGTTTACAACCATTGTGACATTGTTTCTGTGTTCCAAGGCATAATCTCATAAAACCCATTTCCCTACACCTTCACCAAAGTCAGCTAAACACATAACTTCCAAAGGTGCATAGTACAGAAATACAGAGAGGGCCTGCCCAACATCTGGGGCATGGGACATGGAAGAAAGCATCCCGTGGCCTGGGAGAAGATCTATAAAGTGAGCTCACACAGCAGGTGCAGCAAGTGTGAGCCAAGAGGGAACTCTAGCTGAAAGGACTCCCAGTAAAATGTGGAAATCCTGGGGTGGACTTCAGATTTCCTGGGATTGTAGAATGGGGGTTGAGAGTCCTTTTGAAGGGTTAAGAAGGCCCCAGGTCACAGCTAGGAGCAAATATGTGCTACAGAATTTAAATCAAGTATCTAAGGAGATCTTTCATGACCACTTGTACTTGACTACCGTTGCCTCCTGGCACAGCCTTGATCATCTATACCTACCTCCAACACATGCCCCAAACACTCTTCAAATACCTTCAGGAGACTGTCATAACATAGTAGAAAAATATTTGCCTAAACATCTCTCTCCCTTGCTCAAATATGTACTTGATAAGCATCTATGTTTCTGTCCATTGCCTGGTACAGGCAGTAGTAGAGTCCTTACCTAGAAGCAAGCACTTCTGGGCAACAAGAAGCTTCTAGGAGGAGCTTTGACTTACTACAACATTGCCATGGCCATAGCTCCATAAACAGAGTGCTTGCCTCAAATGCATTAAGTTCTGGGTTTGATCCCCAGTATCGCCACCAAAGAACTAATTCTTCATAAGTCTATCTCCTTCACTTGGTACCTGTGTCAGAGGCCACATACCACCCAGTGTGGACAGCATGTTCCCATGGGGAATATAGAATTCTACAGACCAGCTCACACGGGTCTCATGTCCATATTTGGACACATTAC
The DNA here is from genome assembly GCF_019054845.1 of Dipodomys spectabilis. Taxonomy (NCBI): domain Eukaryota; kingdom Metazoa; phylum Chordata; class Mammalia; order Rodentia; family Heteromyidae; genus Dipodomys; species Dipodomys spectabilis. Next base: position 58,405,838 of record NW_024870679.1, read on the forward strand.
TGTTTGCATTTGCTATTGTTCAATAAAAGGGGCTGTAGGTCATTTAGCTTTGACTCACTAACTACTACCCCTGCTCCCTCTGTAATTACATACCACTATTACATATTATTACAAAGTATAATAAAATACACATATATTATATGATGTAATTATATCACCATAATTATGTTATTCTATGTCACATATTCTATGTCACATATTCCATTTTCCTGCATTGGTGGGAGGGCAGAAAACACACCAAAACCTAACAATACAAATTAGTTGATTATTACTGTTGCTGGCTATTAAAAAAATAGCCTCAAAGATTTCAAAGCAAGTCATACCCATTATCTCTGTTTCATTTCCCAAACTCCCAAAGAAGATGAGATAAAACAATGGTTATTCTTCGGCTCATTGCTGTTGACCAGGGGTCAACAAGGTGTCTGCCTCAACATCCCCATAGCCTGATTTCTAACCTTTATACCTCTTAGAACTCTTATGGCAGAATAAGATAATGTATTAAAATGTGCTTAGCATTGCTTGACTATGGTCAGTGTTCCTGCATGACCTAGGGAGAATGTACAGAAACAATCTACATCGAAAGAAAGCTAAGTCTCAAATGCAAATATCCTACACCAATCCCATGTGATCTGCCCAAAACTTCGTTGGTCACTTTATATGGAGAAGTGCTATATAACTCTCTATCCTGAAGGTGCCCTCCACACTGACCTCACTATCAATTCTGCTTAGATATAACCAAGTACAAGATCTGTGGAAAGAATGAATGAGAGGGGCAGATCAGAGAGAGAAGAACACGCAGCCCCTGCCACACTAGCTCTTATTGGCACCTGCTTTTCCTTTCCTCTTCTTGAAGAAAAAGTTAACAACTGGTTAACAGAAGATCAAGAGGTTTCTTGATCCTATATATACAATTAAGGGCATCCTTGTGATCATTTTCCATCATGGAGTCTTATTTCCCAATATACTTCATTTATTAAGTAATTGGTAATTCATCTCTCCTCTACTTTTTATTGAATGAATTCAAATTATCACTGCCAGAGTCTTAGTAGGAAGCAAGAGATTGATGAGTTCACAGACACAGAGAAGCAAAAAGCTTCCCCCTACACAGCTCTAACGAGGGGAGTGAAGTACACCATTCCTTTTAGGATTTCTTCCTTAAGCCTCCTTTAAGAACTGCTAGTTGGTAACTGTTGGTTAACTCCGTGCTAAGATTTACTTGTATAAATACCATGAGCCAGATCTGCAAATCTACTCTTATCAGCAAGGTTCATCAGTGTTGCTACTTTTAGAACTGGAGAATGCCCAGCTGACAAGGTGCCTCATTCCCCCACCCCCCACACCTTTCTATCACTGACAATCTCATACTGCAAAATTGTAAGGAGGCATAACAGTGAAAAGCTTTCAGTTTAGACAGCATTTTTAAAAGAAGAGAAAGCTCTCTATGGAGTTAACATGATCTGTGAGTGTGGGGCATGCTAGGAATCAGATGTCCTAATGAGCTTGGTCTTGCCTGCTTGAAATGGAGAATTAACCAATTCTTCTAAATAATTCAGAAATGTAAAATCAAAAGGACGAGGTGAAAAATTTCTATTGTGCTGTACAAAAGAATGGGAGCAAGAAACAAATAGTTTATGTTTTCAATCAAGCCACATTCCTATATCTTTTGCAATCTGAAACACTTTCAAATTTACTGGCAACCATAATGGTTTTATGCCATCCAACAAACATAATGGCATCTGGTGTAAATACCTTGCAATTCATCTCATTTTATACCCTCCACCTCCAGCAGAAAAATCAAATGAAAATTTCGTCCACTGCTTTAAAATATCCACTAACGAGCTATAGAATCCTACTATGTAAGACTGTTACAAAGAAAAGAATAAAGAATGTTCATAAAATTAAGAATTGTCATTTTTTTTTTTAATAAGAAAAGGATGTTCTTTAGCATGTGGTTCAAGTCCACGAGGCCATGAGGTGATGAAAGGTGAGCCCATTCTACTGAGCGTCTAGGACAGACAGTGCTGGGTGCTTTCTCCATGTCAGCTCTGAGGATGTAACTAAGCTGGTGGGTGTCTGAATAGGGCGGAGGCAGATACTGGGAAGATGCAATGAAGAAGAGCTGATGGTCCTCGATGAGAGAGAGGAAAAAAAATGGAGGAAACGAAAGGAACTAACTGAAAATGAAAGAGCAGCAAAAACATTTTCTGGGGAAGTGTTAACGTCCCAAGTTATCAATGAGGACCTGTCAGCCCAAGAGTTTAAATGATTTGCTCTAATTTACAAAACACAATAAATAGACAGAACCAGAATTTGAACTCTGTTTTTTTTTTTTTTGGTAATAGTATAGTGTAATGAAAACATAGATTTAGCTTTCCATCTAGCACACAATAAAGATGTCATCTTTTGCCTTCAGATTTCTCTGACATGCCTTTTCAGGATTTTACCTCTGAAAGTGGAATTTCTCAGTGCTCTATTATTTGACTGCTTTTCTCTATTTTTATCATCTCTCATGAGGCAAACAGTCTGCCAATGCCTAGATGTTGTGACAAGATACACTTCCTTTTGCTATTGCTTTAAAAAGAAGTTACATACTGCCCCATGGAATTGTATAGGTTGAGTGACTCTCAACTTTCTCTATTGTACATATTGACCACACCTGACAACTTGCTTATTGTTTCAAGAAAACTACCCTGGCCACCTACCAGGAAGTGTGGGAGGAATGGAATTTAAGCAGTCAAGTCTTGAGAACTCGTGAAGCCCTTCTCAGGTTTCATTCTTAGTGGGTTAAATTCCAGTGATTTGGCCTTTGGTGATCAATGAATCATCACAGACTAATCAAACTTTTCCACACACTGCTATCACTACTGCCTCTCTCACTTCCACAGGAGTATGTAGAGAATTAGGATTGTGGCCAGATAAAATGCAGGGTTTCTCTGGAAGAACTAAGCTGTGTATTAATTTGTTCTAAGTAAATCCTACGTATTTCTTAAAAAATTATCCTTTTTTTTAATCTGAAATTCAAATTAAACTCGACAGCTGATGGTTTTGTTTTGTTTTTTTTTGCCAGTCATGGGGCCTGCACTCTGGGCCTGGGCACCATCCCTCAGCACTTCAGCTCAAGGCTAGCACTCTACCACTTGAGTGAAAGCGCCACTTAAGGCCTTTTCCGCTTATGTAGTGCTGAGGAATCTAAACTATGGCCTTATGCATGCAGGCAAGCTACCACTGAGCTACCTTCCCAGCCCCCACAACTCCATGTTTTTATTTACTAAAGCTAGCAGTTATTAAGAAGCAACATCAACCTTCACAGTTAAGGTGCTTACTTTCAATGGAGGGACTTTTAATCTTATGTTGTTAGTTGAAGTTCAAGCGGAAACTCTGCCAGCTTAGACCTCCATTATGAAAAAGGAATCATTTGTCTGAGTGGATCTATGAAGCCAACTATTCTGTGCTAACAACTTAGCTTTTAGCAATATATACACAAGGGGGGGAATTTTGGTGATATCAACACTTGCCATGCAAGTGTGAGTATCATTTTGACAATGCTATGAAGCAGATCTATTTCTTCAACACTACCCTAAACTCTGTGCTTGCCTTACTTACCACTACAGTATGGCAATTCTCATATCATGGATGCTCTCAATATTACCTATTTAGTACATCAAGAAACAACTGGAGGCAGATACTTGTGGGTTACACTGCTAACACAGAGGCTGAGATCTGGAGAATCATGATTTGAGGCCAGTCTGAGGAGAAAAGTCTATGAGACTCCCAGCTCTAAAAAGAAACTAGCAAAAGATTTAGTATGAACATTCATCTGTAGAGCATGAACCAGCTTTCAGAGACTAGCTATGTCCTGGTTCTGGCTCACAAAATCCATTGACTTCCTGCTATCTTCATTTCCAACTTTTCCTTCTCTCATGTGTGTCCCTGACTGTTCTTTTAGTATGCCTCGGGACCTTCATACTTACTGCTCCCAATTAACTAGAAAAATAAGTTCTTAATATTGTCAGAGTTTACTGCTTCATCTTTGGGTCTTAGCTCAAATAGCAACAGGTCAGAAAGGCCTTTCTTAAGTATCCTTGTAAAATAATACCATATTTTCCCATTTTGCTTTATTTCCCCTTATAATATTGAATATCACCTGGCATATTATATGTTTAAATAGTATGTTTATTGTTTCTTCTCCCAAGGTAAATTCAGTTGAGACCAGGATTCTGTCTTTTGCTCAGTGCATTGCCTGTTCCTTAGAATATACTTGCAACACTTGTGTTGTATGAATGAATGAATCTAGCCTTTTTGCCATTTCCAGACTTCGATATTCTCAAGGGCAGGGTTTCTGATCCATTGCTGTATTGTCCCAACACATACGATACGCAGCCCGTGTGTACTCAGCAGATTTACGATCTGTTGGATGGCTTATGAGAAAACTGAGGCGCAGTCGGAATGACTTGGACCACTGATTTCCCTTTAACAACAGATGCTCAGTGTCAGACTTAGCAGCTCTCTTTTGCTAATTTGACCTATTCAGAAACTGTGTCTTGGCTTCTCCTTGTTCATCTCTAAGTTTACAAGTATTGCTTGCTGCGAAGCTCTCTCGTTGCAAAATACCTACAGAGATCTAAGAAAACATTGGCTCCTTCATGGAGAGATAGTTGGAAGGCTACTCCTGGTTTGCTGCCTTACCACAATATCCTTTACATTCTCCTCTCTAGATATTCTCCATGCCGTGTCTGTATATAAGGCATATGAGAATCTCTTGGTCCCCCTGGGTTAAAGTCAACCAAGTATAGAAATGAACAACTGAGATGGAGTGGTGTAATCTGCAGTAAATACTACTTCTCCCCCACCCCTATTTGAGACATCCCAGAAGATTTCCTTAACGACAAGCTCATGCCAAGGGAACAGAGTTGCCAGGAGCTGAGTAAAACCTGCACAAGAGAAAAAGAGCGAGGAAGCTGAAGCCAGAAAAGGTGCCAAAAATCCTGTGGCCACATGAATTTTTTTTTTCTAGCAGACAGCTAATCAGTCTGGATTAGCAACACCAAATCCCCAAATACATTATTTATGTTGCATTCAGTTTTCAAATATTATCCACAAATGGGTAATTCCTTCCCAAAATGAGGCACATAATTTAAAAACAACTAGCTCTCAATCAAATGTCAAATCAGAAATGATCTTAGTATTTGGGGCAAGATTCATCAACTGTTCCTAACTCCAAGGATACTCTACCCCTGATTCCCAAATGTTTCGCCATGCTGCTACTTTGATTGATGGGGAAATCTGGGAAAGTGGGCAGCAGAATTGGTCCTTTTTTTTTGCTTATGTGGTGCTGGGGAATCGAACCCAGGGCCTCATGCATGCAAGGCAAGCACTTTACCACTGAGCCACCTTCCCAACCCCAGAATTGGTCCTTTTAAGGTATCTTTGTCAAAGGGCCCTGTTTTGCTAGCTCCAGGCTTAGATCAAAGGGAAAAGAGCAGAAGCAAAGTAAACTGCAGCCAAACAGCAGGTGCACTTTCCACCACACTGCAATTTGATTTGATTTGATTTGATGAGGCTAGTGCTCTATCACTTGAGCCACATTTCCACTTTTTGGAAGTTAATTGGAGATAAAAATTCTCAGGGACTTTCCTGTACAGGAGGGCTTTGTACCTTGATTCTCAGATCTCAGCCTCCTGAATAACCAGGAGTACAAGTATGAGCCATCAGCACCTGGCAGAATGTAATGCTTGCTGGGCACTCTACGGTCTTTCCAGAGAAAATTATCATAGTAGGCACAGATGAATTTGAAGACCAGGAAGAAATCCTTTCCAATCTAATTTATTTATATGTGTGGAGTTGAAGGAGCATGTGGGGAGGTGGAGGTGGACTATTTAAAATAGATCACCAACCACTCAGTCTATTTCAGAATCAGAAATATCAGATAATAGGGCTTGAAACATTCCCTCTTTTTGCTAATAGTCAAACACTTCGCAATTTCTAGTGAAAAGATATTGTAACCATATTGGACTCCAGGTAAATGCAGCACAATCTAGTGAGGGATGGGAATTGAATAAGTTGCATAGGGGAAGCCCTCAGCCCCTCTTGGTCCTTTGTGCCTTTGTGACTGAAGAAATCTGGAGGCATTTCTAAGGTGCTTCTGCAAAAAATGATAGAGATCCACCTGCTAACAGTACTTGAGAAATCAGAATTCACCTCGATTCATTCTGAAATTTCAGATCCAGCAGCATGCTTGCTCCCTGTTCTCTTAAAGAAGACAGAGACTAGCTCCATGGCCTTTGCTGAAAATTCATCAGCCAGAATTTAATTATGCAGAGCTGGAAACCAGACGGCATTTAGGTTTTAATGTCTCCCTGAGTTGGGACCTTTACATATTTTAGAATATTGATCATAACTGTTATTGCTGCTATTTTGGTGGTCACTCTACTGTGTCTGTCCTTGCAGGGATTTTTTTTAAAGAACACTGTAGAGAGTAACTGTTGCTAGGTAATTGTAAAAGAAAGCCATGCAAATTATGAAATATTGATAGATCATATTTACAAGTCAATGGTGCTAGAATGTTTTCCCATGCTTTCCCAACAAAATGCAAACTGTAAGCCTGCATTGCATTACTTTCTAAATTCTTACAATGACCCAACTAAATGACACATTAATCAAATAGCTCCTAAAACAAGCAGTCCATCCAGCAGTAATAACTCTTTCACTTTGGAATTATCAATTTTATTTTGCCTTCCCACTATTATTAATATTGTCATATATCTACTTCATATTGGAGACAGTAAAAGTTAAAACAATAAGCAGAAAGCCTATGATTTATGAAGAGCAAAGTATCAGATAAAAGAATGTTTACCCAAAAAGAGAAATAGAAGTTTATGATTTTCTAATCTCACTCCCAAATTATAAAGTAAAATCCTACATATAAATCTCAAGTTAGGAAGTCAGTAACCTTATAAGTTGTTGTGTCAAGATTAAACGAGTCAAAATATGCACAGAATTGAACTCAGTGATAGCTAAGGAAATACTGACCAATGAGTTGAAGATAGGTACCTTCTTTTGTGATTTAGCAATAATAATATGCCCAGTTCAACAATTAAACATGGGAATGGAATTAAGTAAAGATGGAGAATGGGAGAATTAGACCCAACCAATATTCCAGGGTGATTTTCATGCTGGCAGGTAGAGCTAGAAATTTTCAAAATCTAGGGCAAGCATCATGATTAATGGCTTTCTACTGATTGTAAATGCCCATCTGAGGGTTGGTGCCACCAACATATGTGCAGCTACTAGACAGATGAAGAGGAATAGGCATGATTAAACCCAGAAAAAGTAACCTCAATACCAACTGCAATTGAAAATCCACTAAAACGAAGTTAATATTGGCTGGTATGCAGATGGTGAGAGACAGTAAATAGGAAAGAAAAGGAGATGCACATCAGCTTTTCTTTTTCTAGCAAAGGAATCTTCCATTTTCTTTTTTATTTCAGGGTACTCTCACTGGTGCCTGTGGGACCCAGGAAGGAGTGATTTCAGAGTGCTAAGGTTGGCCTGCGCTGTTCCCTCAGATTCTGGTTCAGTGTGGCTCTGGAGAAGCGTGCCTTGAATTAAGTAAGAAGGCTATCTTATGTGCTTTTCCCCTCATTAATGATTGACCTGATGCACCACAGAATGCAAGCTTTGAAGGACAGTTCACAGGCTGCAAACTTCAAGTAGGCACTTCAGATGTTCGGTCCCACAAATACTTTCAACAGTGGCCAAAGTACATCATGGGAATTCACGAAGGTGGAATGAATAGATTTTCGAAGTCTAAAGTCCAACAAATGAGACTGCTGAAAAGCTAGAGAAGGATTAAAGGAATGGTTCCCATCATAGCTGGAAACTTTATATCACTCTCATTCCCTATGCTAATCCAGCACTACCTAACATGATAGGACTCACATTTCAACCACACCTGCTCAGGGGGGCATAACTTGGTCTGAAAGGGTACTTGGAGCTTGCCTCTTATTTCTGATTCCTGGCACTACATATCTGTGTACTTATGCCTAGCACCCAAATTAGATTTTCAGCTTATCTAGAAGGTTTTTGTTTGTTTGTTTTGGCTGGTCCTGGGGCTTGAACTCAGGGCCTGGTAGCTGTTCTTGAGGGTTTTCTTGCTCATAGCCACTTCACTTCCAGCTTTTGGGAGATTGGAGATAGAAGTCCCATGGACTATCCTTTCCCATGGTGGCTTTGAACTGTGATCCTCAGATCTCACCCTTCTGAGTAGCTAGGATTGCACCTATGAGTCACCAGCACCCAACTTTTTAGAGGGATTTTTTTTTTTCCTCTTAACAAATCAAATCAAACAAAAAACTTTTGGTAACTTGACAGTAAGGAGACATTAAAAAATATGGGAATAATGACACATTCACCTACTTATTTATTCATTCAGCAAATAAATAACAGGTGTCTTCTAAACTCAAGGCAGTTTTTTCTTCAAAAGAAATTTGTCATAAATCATACCCTCAATCTATTTTCAGGTGTCTTTACTTTTTCCTTTTCTTCTCCTTCCTCCCTGTTTTCTATCTTGCCTTCTTCCTTTCTCCCTCATTCCTTCCCTCCAGTACTGGGGACTGAAAACTCAGGCGCTCATATATGCTAAGCAAGTGCTCTACCACTGAGCTACACCCCAGACCAGTTTATAGTGCTTTTCTTTTTGTTGTTGTTGTTGTCATTTTTTGTTGGTGTTTTTTGTCAGTACTGAGTCTGAACTTGGGACTTCACACTTGCCTAGTTGGTGTTGTACCACTTGGGACAAACCTTCAGCCTAGCTTTCTGCTTCTTATTTTGGTAATGGAATCTCAAGCACTTTTCTGTCTGAGCTGGCTTTAAACCATGATCTGCCAGATCACACTCTCTTGAGTAGATATGAATACAAGCACGAGTTACTGGTGACTAGTTCCAGTTCACAGTTTTTAACAAGCCAGACTCTTCTAGCAAAAGCTCAACATATATATGTACTACAGTGGATTTGAACTAAGAGCCTGGCACTACCACTTGAGCCATGCCTCTAGTCCATCAGCTAATATTAAATACACACAGGACCAAACCTCCTTCCTAAGCATAGACTCTCAAGTTTCCAACAACTCTGAATCAGTTGTGCAGTTGCCTTGTTCTTACACACAAGAATGAAGAATAGAATGTGAGGACAGAGCTGAATAGTAAAGTAGACGGGGCACTGTGAGGATGCTAGAAGTCTAAGAAGATCATTTGTGTACAACATCTTAGAGCACAATAGGTGATTCCAAAGACTTGCCTTCAAGTCTTGGTTTATTTCTGGAGCCCATTCTAGCTTTAGACCTCTTGTGTGTTTACGGGGAGAATAGCTAGAGCACAGTCTACAGTTGGATCCTTTCTATCAGCCAGGCACTCTGTTAGTTGCTGTGCCTATTCTCATGTCCATCCTCATGAAGTTGTTTTACCATCTCAGTTTTGCTAACAAGACAACTGAGATTGGAGCAAATGCTCATGCAGTCACTCAACTACTTAATTAATTTTTATCACAGATCTGACTCCAGAGGCAATGTTAATCATCATAATATACTAATTTTGAGTTTCAGAGATTTTGGTCTGTTATCTCTAGGCTTCAAAATAATTCCTTCAAAATTCCCCTCTAATGCTCTAATTGGACAAAGATTTGTTTTCTTTTACAGTTGAGTCTTAAGGGAGTACAAGTAAAGAAAGCAAAAATTCCACAGGAAAAAAAAATTGGCTAGTTGGCCAGGGAAGAAACAGCTGCATCCACTTTAGGTAACGTTACATGGCCTCGTTTATAGGTTTGCATGAAACAGCATGTTACCATTTGTCCACTCATTCTCCATGGTTTACCAGGGAAATACCATTCATTTCTCATTACCTTTTTCAAGAGCTGGGATAAAAAGATTATTTTCTCTTGCATATATGTATTTATACTGAATAAGTAATGAGTTCCCATTTCACTTGAAGAACAGAGTTTGTCACATCTTCCTGCAGTGAGAGCCCCAAAAACTTGTATATCTTTGTTTATCTACCTCAGAGAGTTCCCTTGTTCAAAACAACAAACAGACAAACAAATCCAGACACCTTTCGGAAACTAGTGAGGTAGCCAAGAAGAAAGGGACATGTGCTTGATTCAAACATCAACAGAGCATACACTCACAGGTAACTAACTTTCCCTGAAATCTTCATTTATTCCCTCTAGTGATTCCATGTCTGCAAGGGAGAGGTTAGATAGTTCTCCCCAATGACTTCATCTGAGATTGATCAAAGGCAGATGAAGGAAAGTGAGAACTCTGATTCTTCACTGGGGTGATTTAAGGTAAAGTATCTTTGACTATTTTTTTTTTTGGTAGTTGATCTTCTGTATTGGGGTTTGAACTCTTGGTTGTGTTTTTTGGCTCAAGGCTAGTGTTCTACCATTTGAGTCACACCTCTACTTTTGGCTTTTTACTGCTAATTGGAGATGAGAATTTTTGGGCTTTTCTTCCAGGGCTGACTTTGAACCATGGTTCTAAGATTTGAGCCTCCTGAGTAGCTAGGCTTAGAGGTAGGAGCTTTCAGTACTCAGCTTCTACTTCTTTCTCTTTGAAATACAGGGAAGTTGAAAAAGCATTTGGTATTTTATCTCAGTGTTTCTTTCTTTGTATTTGCTTGATCACCACAAAATGGTACCATGAATCCTTGAGGTAGTACCAAGTAATCGGAGGTTAAAAGCAAGCTCAGCAAGTATCATAATAATGCCTTTGGATGAAAAACCAGGCTCAATCCCTGATGCTCTCTGGAATGATAACACACAATATCGGTATTGCAGGCAGTTCCATAATGGCATATCCGGCCTTTCCTGCTCTCAATTTATATTTGCATGTGAACAGCTTGTCGGCCATTTTATGAAGACAGATGAATCTCAGGCCTGATAGAGGGGCAGCCAGACCTAAATATGTGAACTATACACCCCTACTGCTTTAAATGAAATAAAATGTGTACTTCTGAACACATGTTCAGGGAGAGTATGTACAAATATAGTCTATGAAAAAAAAAACAAAACATTTAAAGCAAGTGGAAAAGAATGAAAATAGACTTATAAATATTGTTCTTCAGAATACTAACAAAAATTCATATGTAGCTGTCTATGACACTAAAAACAGCTTTCAGAGTTTCACCACCAGTTTTTTCTTAATATTCTGCCTTAAAAAAAACAACTTCCATCAAGAAAATAACATCAAAATATTAGTTCTTACTTCATGGCAAAGCCGAATAATATAACAAAAAATTCTTCAGGCTTAGGAAATGAAACCAATTCCCAAATATTAGTGACAGGATAGCTAATGCAATGCGATGAGCCCCATCCTCCACCCTACAACCTCAACATAAGTCAGTGTATCTATCTTTTCTGTAGGATCAGATGGAAAGCAAAATGGAAGAAATATAGAATGAAAGGAAGAAAGATCCAAGGAATGAAGTCATTCAAATTAGGTGAAAAACGAAGTGGATAGGTTTGTATAAAAAAGAAAAATGGTAAGAATAATAGTGAATCACTGCCAATACTTTTATTTAGCATAAACTAGGGAAAATCTTATGGTAAATATGTTCTACACACATTTTATTTAATTCTTCCATAGGTAGGTAATATTTCCCTATATTAGATAAGAAAATCAATACTCTGAGAGATTAAACAACCTATTCAGCATTACGAGGTCAAGAAATATGGAATTTTGTGATAATATAGTATTTTACCTTATGATGGGTACTACTTAGTACTTCTCTGTTTTTATTAAAACTCGGGGTTTTACTGTCTAAAATTCCAACCCAGGACAGTGTTTTTCCTATTTAGAGAATATAGCACAAGTTTAGGATTTCACATGATACTATTATAATCATAAAGTGTATATTCCATTTTAATAAACTTTCTGCCATAGAATGTATATATAGGGGCTGGCAATATAGCTCAGTAGTAGACTGTTCGACAAAATATGCATGAAGACTTTGGTCCAATGCCTGTTACTACAAAAAGAAATAAAAACAAGATTAAAAAATGCCTGTAATTTGTAAAACTGAAAAAACTATGTCATTTTATACTCTCACTATTTTATTATTTTATTTTAGACAACTCAAAGTAGAAAACTCCTTTCAAGATAGAGGTTGTTTTCTTAAAGCAATTTGCAGCAGGTTGAGTATAAGATCCTAAAAGGCTTCAGAAATAAACTCTCCTCTGTGAATGATCTCTAGTCAGTAGCGAAGATAATAGGGTACCTGCCACTTTAAAAGAAACCAAAATGTCAGGGAAAAAGCTATGATTCTTTCTTTATGATTCGACAAATCAAGTCCACTTCTCAGGGTTCAGTTAGATTATCCACTTTCTTGGGAATCAAGATCCTCGGAGTACTGACAAATGCGAAGGACTGTGATTGGAGCTGCTAAGGTGGTCCACAGAAGAAACAGTTCTGGGAAACTTCAGCTCTCTTTCCTCTCTCTCTGTCCGCCCCCCCCCCCCTGCCAATTCCCTCCCTCTCAATCCTCATAGCTGTTCCTATGTGGGTCCCTCCTAGAGCAGACGCCTGAATCCTCCTGCCTTGCCTGGTTGCTGGCGCCTTGTGGACGCTAATAACAGCAGCCAGAGTCCCACACTAAACTTACCGTTTTCTGGCTGGTCCTTAATGTCAGCGTCACTTGGCTGGCTGGGACTTTCAGACTGACTTGAATCTGAAAAACATAAAAATACAGCCAAAAATTACAGGGTCTGTGAGAGAAAGTGGATCAGCGGTGCCAGACTTTCTCACAAGGTTCAGCCTATAGACTGAAGAAAGAGAACATGAGAGAAATGAACATGATGAGTAAAAAGAGAAAGGGCTGAGGGAGAAAAGGAAGGGAAGTTAGAGGTAGGGTGCTCAAGTCTTCAGAGAGCATGGTGCATTCTGTCTACACCTCTAGTAGTTTCCTTTGCACCAGATCAGAATGAAAGCACTTTAAGAAACTATTTTCTTATAGGAAGAATATTTCTAAACTGCTCTTCTCCATTATTTACACACTGGAGCCTGATAAAGACATCATCCTTCATTACACACATCTGAAGCTTGATTCAGAACATAATAAAGTGTCAAAACATATTTTGAAGCTGGTATATAAAAGCAACCCAAACAACAGTAACAAGCTCTGTTGCTATTTAGCTCTGTACTGCAGCAACAGATCATGCAGCTGAGCGCTAATACCCTAGCACGTGCACTCAAACTAGTTACATAGCTCAGAAAAGGCCAAGGCTCTGCCACACACAAAGGAAGTATAGTTTTCCTGCTTCACTCCTGCATTTGGGAGATCCGACAGGATTTTATTACCAGAGACAAGTTCCTACACACTTTGATGGAATTAAATTGATTTCTTCTTTTAAAAAAGAGGATAAGATTTTTGAACTTAAAAAAATTAACTTCATGAGTTAACTGAAAATAAACTAACACTGAATTTTTAAATTTAGATAAAATTAACTTTGATCAAAGAATTCCCCAGAATTAGAAGCAGGCATATTTATGATATATTTTAGGGAGAAAAAAAATCAAGTAAGTTGTTTCTGAGTGAATAACACATTTTCTGAGTACTTAAATCAACAAACATAAATACATTACACACACACACACACACACACACACACACACACACACACACACACACACAACCTCTATTTGTGGAAAGGCTGGATGGAGATTTTACCTTGACTTTAGAGGGTAAGAAATTGCTATTTGAAACTTGACCACATTTCAGCAAGAAGTTCAATGCAAGATCAAGAGTTCATGACACTTAAGTAGGATTAAATTGAAAGTATTACTTCTATTGCAAGGGAATTCTAGCATTGCCCTTGTCTTTCTTGGAGATACCCTACAAAGATATAGCACTACTTGTGAATTTAGCTGCAGAAATGCTCACTTATGAGTTAAAAGACTTCTTGCTTTTAAGCAAATGAAAGATTTTAATAATCAGAAAGTCTTATACAGAACATATCTATTTTAAAACTTTAATGTGATAACAAAATGTGTTCTTTTAAATTCAAATAACAAAAATGGCAAAATAGTGAATTTTTACTTAGGTCTGGAAAAATGATAGGCTTTTCTATTATCTTGTAATAACTGGCAGTGAATATACACAGAAATTGTGATCTACAAATTGGAAATATAAATTGATTTATAAAGTTTAGCAACGTAAATCAATAATACTTAGTGCAGACGATTTAAAACACAATACAATTACTTTCTCTTTTCCTAAAGGAAGGTTTGGTAATTTTGTTATTCAAAATTTCCAATTCAGTATTTTGAGAAACAATGAACATATGTTGGAGACACATAGCTCCATTATTTTTCTTCCAGAAAAATCTTAAATCACTAATATCTTTAACTGAAACTAAATATCTCACCTATGTTTTTAGAGATGTCAAAATTCTTCCTGATCATTTCTCAAAACATACATAAAATTTTACTGACCATATTTTCTATGGAAAAATACTAGCAAAAAATACTAGCAAATATAATTGTCTATTTCATAGATTAAGCAATATATATATATATATACTATGTTTATGATTGTTGCTCTATGAACAAATGGAAAACATCTTTCATCTCAATTTAGCTATACAATGATTTTTTATATTTATCTAACAATATTAAATGATAAGTGATAAAGATCTAGCTTCAAAAATGTTATTCATAACCTCAAAGTGCATTTCTTTGTTCTTTTCAATTTTTGTTTATGGTTGTTTTTCTGTTCTACCTTTAGAAAAAGAGAGTGTAATTATGGACAACATAGACATCAACAGAAGCTGAATATCAGGTAGAATGAAATTTAGCTTAAAACTCCAAGTTACGGGCAAACAAGCAAAGGACTGAGTGGTAAGAAAATGCTCAGAGTTGGTCTGCAAGGGGCCGCAGTGCTCTCGTGAAAGCTCACACACAACACACTGGGAAAGGCATCTCACCAAACTGAAAGTGAAGTGGCATTTCTCAGTTTTGTTAAAAACCTAGAGATCCTGCCATCTCTCCCGGTTTGCACACAGCCAAAGCCTCTCCCAGTGAGGCACATGTAAAGCCAAAACCCTCCAAGAAAATTATTTTTTGACCCTGGGCCATGTAATGCTGTTTCCTTTCCTGAATCAGGAGGGAACACAACTAGTCCGGTCGTGGGGCTAGCCTCTGATGAGGATGGATGGACACTTTTTCTAGTACTGCAAAAGGTAACTAAGGAAGTAAACGGCATCGTGCTAACCAGATAACCAGAATTAAAATTAATTTCTACCCATACATAATTGATACATATGAAAGATCTCTTTCTTAAGCACCTGCATTTAAATCCTATCAAGAAGGTTAGCAATTTACTTTTCTCCTTTACATATTTCTGGAGATCCAGAAACCAAACTAACTTTATGTCTTACTATTTTAGATAATTATGTTGCTGGTTGATAATAATTAGAGGCCCCAGAAAACAAATCCAATGGCAGAGAGTTAAGTACTTCTCTTGTATTGGAACCTCCTCCTGTAACAGTGACTTTCCTGGTTCCCTAGTTGAAAGCCAGATTTGTATTCTACAATGAAGAGAATATTACTTAAAGTGAGTTTAAATTTAAATGGTGGAGTTGGAAATGCTATTGTGAGAAAGTACATTAGGGTTGTCAATTTTTTCCCCATCTAGGGATTTGCTTTTTGTTTAAGGAACCTTAGACTTCAACCTAACCTTGAAACGCAATATTTCTTTTGGTTTTTAAAAAATTTATGAGCAGAAATTTAAAACTAAAATAGACAGGGTTTGCATATAGGAGTCTGGGTTAAGACCTCTTAATTGAACTGGTAGCCATCCATCTATGCATTTTTATGGCGCCTACAGCTATGTTGCGGGAATACTCAGACAAAGATAGTTCGCTACCAATATAATCACTAGGGAAAGGAATAAAATAAATCCTCAGGTCTGCATATTAGTCTTCGCTTTCATAAGCTTGTGAGATACAAGAACTAAAACCTTGCACTAGGTCAGATACTCAGCTATAGTTTCCCCCAGTATCAATTCTTCTTCCCTTCAGAAAGGAATGGCCAAAATTGCACAAATAGGTTAATACGGTAAAATAATAAGGCTAAGATATGAGATTTCAACCTCAAATACACATCGAACATACTTCCCCATGTTTTATGTTTTTTAAGTTTCTTGCAAAGATAGAATAGGACTGAATCTTCCATCCTTAACTTAGAATTATGTACCTTCCCTTCTGTAGTAATGAGGCTCACGGCAGGTGGATGTAACTATGTGAAAGTGATATTAAATGATCGCCTAGGAGAGTTGGGGCCCTTAAAGAGTTCCTTCCTCCTCTTCTTTTCCCAGTTTCTCCAGCAGGGTGCCTGGCCCAGCCACACAGTTCAGTTAACTGCCTGGACTGAAGAGATTTTTGTTCAGCTCTCTAACACTGAACAACTTCCAGTAACAAGAAAAATATATTATTAAGTTCACACCAAATAGAGAATAGAACTTCTAAATCGAGAAAAGGAGGGGAGAAGAAAAATGCTTTCATCTCTGCTTGATATCCCCCTTCTTCAGGACTGCCATGGGAAAGTGAGGTACAGCCAGTTTGTGGGTGATTTGGAAATCTTACCCAGAGTTGAGAAATTGCAGACAGACCTCCTGTGATCCCCCGGCCCATCGACCACCAAGGCTGAGCTGAGGACATTGTCTGACACACAAGAGGCCGTCTAGAGATGTGTACAGGGTAAAATGATGGATGGCAGGAACATTTTGCATATTCAAAAAACACAAAGGTGGAAAGCAATCCACCATCCTCCCATGTCCTCAAAATCCTAACAACTGCTATTGTGAACCTCTTGATAAAGGAGGAGCAGACACGTCATGGTGAGAAATCCTTTCCTCCCCTAAAGCACACCAATGTAATTCCTATTCAATCAACATGATAGCAACAAAAGTCTATGGATCATAAAAGTACAAATTCTAGTTCCACTAGAAAAATCATTCAGCCTCAGTATCTACATGTATAATGATTTAGCTAAATTAGGTCTGAAAAGCCTTGCTAGAATTGTGTGTCCAGTTTTAAATCTCTCCAGTTAGGAGGCAATAAGAAGATAGTAGAAGGCACACACACACACACACACACACACACACACACACACTCACGAGTTAGGCAAGCAAAAGAAAGAAAGTAAAAATTCTGCATAAAAGAGTTTTTGTAGTGTGAAAAAAATAAAAGGCCAAGACAGGAAAGAATATTTTCTTGCACATAAATAGAGGGAGGAGTATTCTTGGGACTAATAGTGACCACCTTGACAGAAATAAGTAGTAATCACCTATAATTTTAGCCCTTAGAAGATGTTAGGTATGTTTGTGTCTCCCATGTTTGGAGAGATGAGTACTTTGCAACAAAGTTGGGCCAAATAACACACTCTTATATCCATGTAATTATAACAGAAAAAGTAATCCTATTTCTGATTGGTAGTGTAAGAGACTTTATATTGTCCAAAAAGAAATATGTTCTTTACCTGACTTACATAACTGTAACCCCTCTATACATCACCTTTATAATAACAATAAAATTTTAAAGCCATAAGAGTTAAGACTTTATTTTGATCACCTAGTGTCATATTTATTTATAAGCATCTCATATTAACTACAGTAGGCAAACCTAGAAAAGCAAATGGCTCTGAGAATCTTGTTCTGTTTATTAGTCTCATGGTTATTCTTTAAAAATATCATTATCATAATACTTATAATATTTAGGAATACTGTTTGTTCCTAGTGTAACCATAACCTTAAAGACTGATGTGAGCATAAATATTTGCAACATATTACTTGGTAATATAAAATGTCAGTATGTAGGTGTACCCATGTATATACAATTTGTGTTGTAAGTATAAACATTGATGAATGGAACACCACCAGCTAAATGTAACATTATCCATCATGATCTGGTGAAGAACAAACAGAAATCTGTAATACCATTAGTAAGTCTTGGCCACTTAAATTTATGCAATTATTATTAGGATATCCAGAGAACAGCTAAAAACCTTTAAGCATGGTAAATAACCAAACCTATATTTTAGGTCAATTGATATACACTAGCTGTGGCTCGCCCAATGAAAAATGAACAATGACCTAGTTCTTAGAATAGATAAACTATGAGATGGGTACCACCATAGAAGATTGCTTAAGTTTTAGAGACAGAAACATTCTTTAAATGGCAAATCTTATCTTTCCCACATTAAAAAAAAAACCAGTATTCAGTCCCCACAACTTTCCCAGCAAGCTAGAACTATGTATAAAAATGCTGTAAATTACAGTATGCAAAGGGAGCTACGAGGTGAGGCCGGAGGAAGTGGTAGCTGCACAAGGATCAGCTAGTTTACACACGCAGAGAAGAAAGGCTGTGTTCAAGCAGCAGCCACTTGGAAGGGGTCCACTAGACCACCCCGGGGGCTGCCAGCTGCTCTGAATATCCACCCTCTAGCCACGCCTGTATCTGGCATTTTCAGGCCTAGTTAAGATGGTTATACAATCTGGGTTACCACTAGTTTTCGTTCTTGAAACTTCCCTTTGTGTAATGCCTTTTTGAACAAGAAATTTGTGAAATATTAAATTTGCAGGAATTAGACATTTTTTTTTTTGGCACGAATGCTGGTATTCAAAGCCCATCTGTTGAGTCGGGGCTGCAGATGATGACGAGGCTGTTTAAGTTGAGGAATGAGTCAACCATCTTATCACCTACTCACAAAAGTGTTATGTGCAAGAGGAGGCTGTGGGATGATACACGGTTTTAACGCACTGAGGGAAAATTTAAATGGCGTCTAACTATCGCGTGGTAACAGTAAGGAGAAAATCGTTGCTAAGTTTTAAGAATTTTGAAAGTAAGGAAAGAATGACTCAGTCATTAAACCCTCAATTTTCACATCACCTGGATTTCACAGAGGGATCAGCTTTGCCAGGGACAATGAAAGTGAAGTGAATGGTAAGAAGATAGTGATAGTAAAAGGTAACATAGCACAATACTTGGACTACTTGTGTAACTTCTCACATTTGCTTTCTGTATCTTGCTGGAGTGGGGGAAGAGCTAATGGTTCACACCTGTAATCCTACTCAAGAGGCTGAGAGCTGCAGATCCAGTTAGAAGGTGGTCAAATTCATCTCCAATTAACCAGCAAAACAACAACTCAAAAAGCCAATGATGGGACTCAAGTCCTAGAGGACCAATCTTGAAGGAAATCCAAAGGGACAGTGCCCAGGTTTTAAGTTCAAGCACCTGGACCAGCACAAAAAGAAGGAAAAAAATGAAAGGAAGAAAAAAAAAAGAAACAGATGGAGACAGAGACAGAAAGACAGAAAGGAAGAAAAAGGTCCTATGACTAAAATGTTTAAGTGATCACTTTGACTTTGTTTTTCCTATAAGAGAAACAAACGGTGCTGACATGGGAGGGTAACCTGTTGATTAATTCAGAAGTCAAGTACCTGAGTCAACCTGGTCACCTACCCCCAATCCAATGTAAACGAAGATCTATGTAAAAAGCCTTCACTATAAAATCGTCACATACCAGTATTGTGCTTAACTTCTCCTTTCACACACATCTTTCCTTTACAGTCAAAATTAATCCTAGTAGTAGGTTCTTAAAAATCTTATATATACTTGAACATTATTTATATACTTTCCAATATAAATTAAAGTATAAAATGTGTGTACTTTCATGTTATAAAAGCAAATACAGTCTAAACCAGGTATCAGTGGCTTTCACCTGTAATCCTCTCTATGCAGGAGGTTGAGATTTGAGGATCATGGTTTGAAGCCAGCCTGGTCAAGAGTGTCTATGAGCCTTTTACCCCCAACTAACCACCAAAAATCCAGAAGTAAAGCTGTGGCTCCAGTGGTAGGGCACCACTAGCCTTGAATAAAAAAGCTAAGAGACAGTTCCTAGTCCCTGAGTTCAAGTACCAGTAATCCTCCCTGCCAAAAGGTAAAGGAATTAAATAAAGGTGATGCTTAATTGAGTTATAACCTGTGTGCATTATATTCATGCATCTGGATGTCTGTGAAGTCATTTATTTAAAGAATTAAAATGCCTCATATGGAGGGTAACCATGCTATTTAAGTTCAGGTAACATTTTAAATTTTAGCTTCCTTACATTTGCATTTTATTATTGAAGGAGTTTGAAAAGGTAAAAAAAAAATGCTAAAAAAAATCTCAGCTAGAACTTAGTTTTTTCATCTGTAAAAAGGGACATTGCTGATCAGTTCACCTAACTTTTGCATTAAATAAAATAATGCAAGAAGACCTAGCTATAAAATTTATAAACTGCTCCCCCAAAAAGCACATTTATTTCTGCCATACAAGTCTCATCTGATAAGTTTTTCATTTCTTTTAAAAAATCAACCCAACCACACATGATGTAGTTCTAGTATAATATCCCAGTATTGTAGATCTGTTCTTCTCCGCCCGCCCCCCCCCCCCCCCCCCGAAAAAGAAAGAAAGAAAAAGATTCTCAATTCCCATATACTGGGAAAGAGATTATCTCTGATAATGGAAATGTAAGTCTCAGTTTGTTGGTGTTTATTCCAGACAGACATTTGTGTGTTAAATCTGTTTATCAGGCAACACTTTGTCTAAGCCAGGAAGTACTAAGTCTTTGTAACAAGATGTATGCAAATGATTTCCCATGAGTCTCTGCTGTAAACTGCAGCAGGGGGAAAAATTCCTGTTACTTTACCAACAAGAAGCTACCACAAAAGTAGAGAAGAACAGAGAACCAAGCACTAGCCTATGCTGATGAGTCCAAACAAGTCCCAAACATGTGCTCACAGTCTGTTGCTCTTTATTTTAAACAGACTTGTTGTATTACATCTGTTTGTCAGACAACACTGTCTGGATAGTCAGGCTTTGGGACCTGTGTGAAAATGAATGGTGACCATAATCCCATGAAATAACCTGTCTGTGGCAAAACTCCAAACCTCCTACCACTCAAAGAGTCCCCACCAATGGGAGCTACCACAAAACCTGGGAAATTGTAAAAGAAAAATTCATCCAATTCTAACATTTTGTCTGTTAAAAAAAAAACAACCAAACCTTTTTTATACCCATTGGATTGTCTGTATAAGAGATTCTTGACACAAGGGTGAACTTTATCATCCAAATTAAACAAAAAAAAAATGCTAATGAACACCCTGTCTAATGATCAAAACAGGGAGATTTTAAACGAAAATAACAGGAACGTACTTATTCCTTGCTGCTATTATTGAAGTATTTATCCTGGAATCTCTTTTCTTTTAATTTGAACACAACCAACACTTTTTTTTTTTTTAACACATCTATCTATACATGAAGAGTTAGTTGAACAGTGAATTTCTTTTCTTTTTGTTTTTCTTGTTCGTTCTGAGGGTTCGAAAATCTTACCAGAGAAACTGAATTGGTTTAGCTTGTCTTCCTAGACAAAATAAACACTTTAGGACTCTACTTGTTTGTATTCTCCTCAGTGGCGCTGTATGCATCAGCAGCTAAAAACAAAGAAACTTTTTAGCTGCTCAGACAAAATGCAGAAGCTTCCCAAACAAGAGATGGGAGGGGGCAGGGGTTCAGGGAAGGGTGGGGGTGGAGGAGTGTGCAGAAAGTCTGACAGTCCATTCAATATAGGGATGATGGCTATAATGCATCCAGGGTCCCCTTGCTAATTAAATATGCATTGGCACCGTTTTGATCGATGCAAGCCATGGATCAGATGACGCACCTGAAAAATCTTGAGCACAGAGCTCCCAGGAAAAAAGGGAAAATACAGTCTTGTCTCCTTATCTTTGTTTTCAAAGGCTCTCAATTTCTGTGCTTAGATATCTAATTTAATTCTCTCACCCCTCAGCAAACTGGATTAGGGAAGTCAATACTGCCTTTGTGCATCGACAGGAAAACACAGCTTTCCTTTTATTCAATTTAGCTATGACCTTTAGACAAAGATAATGACAACTATCTAAAAGTAAGGTTAAGGCCTCAAGAAGAAGACCCCAGAGCTAAGGCTCTCTAGGAGATTTGGGTGACATTTTTCCTAGTGGTAAGGGAGAAAGGAGAAAGGAGATAAAGAATTGGTAGGGGTAAAAAGAAAGCACAGTGAAAAGAGATTTGAAACTGCTGGTGAGATGACCAAACTCTCAATATTCAACTGGGTCCTGTCATATCCACAACCAGAACCTAACTCTGTAAACAGAAATGAGAAGATAGGGGTTTGCAACCCTCAAATGAAAAGTGATTGATTCAATCAATGAATACCCAGGACAAACCAGCAGGGGACTGAATGTTTACTCAATGGCACCATGTTCCTCACAGATGCCTTGATCTTTAGCAACAGACGCAGGACCAGAACCAACCCTAGCAACTCCAAGAGTCACCATGTATGTGCCTTCTGATGAGCCTTCAGATGCCCTGTAAGACATTCTGACCCAAAGACTAACTAAGTCTAATCACAACTAGTTTATATCTAACCTGTATGTTGTATGTCACATGACATAACCATTTGCCTAGAATTTTTCTCAATTAATGGAAAGGTTAAAGATTTTGTGGTTGAGTGAATCAGAGGGTGTTCTTCCTCTTCCTCCAGAAAGCATTTGGAAAAGCAGGAAGTCCTACCACTGATGAAAGATATAACCTGAGATTTTGGATAAGTCTAGTATTATCTATAGGAGTAGCAGGGCTCACACCACTGCCTTTAAATAAAGGGAAAATGCTACTGAATCATTCTCCCTCCTTGCCTTCCTTCCTTCCGACTTTTCTTTCCTTCTTTCTTTCTTTTGTTCGTTCGTTCTTTCTTTCTTTTGTTCGTTCTTTCTTTCTTTCCCTCCTTGGGATGGCTCATTCCACCCACCTATCCATCTATCCATCCATCTATTCACTTATTACTTCTATCAACATCTAAACTGTGTATCTTTTACTCTGTACTCCTCTTGATACAAAGTGAAGAAAGGCAATGGCTCTGCTTTCCTGGAGTTCTCCATCAGTCGGAATAATGATTTAAAAAAATATAGCAAGAGTCCGTGACATCTCTTCATTGCTATGTCCTGTCTCCTAGTGAAAGTAAGACAGAGAGGTAGCATGTACTCTATAGTTGCTTTTATCCTTTTTACTCTTGGTAGCAATCAGTATTATGAAACATACCCTTGTAGCAGCATTTACAGCAGCCTAGACCCTAACTATTAGTGGTAACAGTTGAGATGGATTCTTCTAGCGAGACAGGGGTTTAGGTGTGGTTCCCTCAATACTGGGCTATAATTACCACAAATGTGTATTGCTGGAAATGCTGGAAAGCACCTAAATAATTTAGGGAAATAAAGATCTCCCCCTTCAGTATCCAGTTCCTAGCTGGTGCAGAATGCTGTTCTAATCAGGCCTGGTGACCTCCCATTTACAAAAATGGCCATTTGAGCCGAAGAAGCTGTTGTCACGTTAAAAAAAAAAAAAAAAGGCAAAGTACTTGGTATAAGAAAACCTAAGTTGGAGCCACTTCCTGACCATTTCTTCTAGCTTTATGGAGTTGGGCCAGCCTGTCACCTCCCTGAACACCCACTTACTCATCATCCAAGTATCTAACTCAAGACGAGGAGGACTGAATGGCATGATTTAACATGCCTCGTAAGTTCTGAAGAGCTGTCATTCTCCAACTGCACAGGGCATGAAAGCCGGTTTTCCAAAGGATATAAACTGCTTAAAGCATCACATCGAGTATTTATTTTTATTTCCTGTCTCATTTTTACTGGCAGATAGCACAGTGTCTAGAACACGCAGATCCTAATATATGTTTGTTGAAATGGAATTGCAATTAGAAGGTAGAAAAATACTTCTTTGGGGGCCATGAAATACCACAGAGTCTATCTTGGGAGGTTTCAACAGGTGTTTTGGGGTTAGACTGTCTGGTTTCAGGAAGACTGCATGACTACAGGGTGGTATGTTACATGGGAGGCAGGAGGCTTGCTTTCTGGTTCTGAATTATCCACTTTTTCTTAGCTATGTACATTCTCACCTGTCCAGGCTGGAAAAACTATAAAGACAGGGCATTACATGTTCCATGAGCATTCTTTCCAGCCCTAAGTTCTACAGTTGAAATTGATCATTAGCAGATGAGTTGCTAGTCTTTGGGCTTTACTCAGGGCTGACTCTCCCATTTCACCAAAGGGGACTGGGTGATATTTGTTTATTTGTTTCTCTATAAGTGCAAGTAGAAATAACATGAGTGCAATACTCATTACAAGTCCAAGGGTGTCTCTTCTTTACTTTATAAATGACCACAAATAGCCCACTAAGAGTTGCAAATGTTTATCTTCAGTGACTTGGCAAACCCCTGACCAGAGCCTATAAAGAAAGTTTTCTCTTTGGAGCCTAACTCATCATGTCACCCAGAACATCAGAAAACTTCTGCTGTGTGTTTTAAAAACTACTGAAGCTAGGAACTGGTGGCTCATGCCTGTAATCCTAGCTGCTTGGGAAGCTGAGATCTGACGATGGCAGGCTGAAGCCAGTCCAGGCAGGAAAGTCTTAAGACTCCTAATGAAAAAAGCTAAGGAACAGTGCTCAAGCCCTGAGTTCAAACCCTGATACTGGTTAACACACATACATACATACTCACCTCCCCCTACCCCCAACACACAAAGCTATTGAATAAAGAACTTAGTCTGTTGGGAGGCACACAGATTTAATAGTTGTGTAAAAATGGTGTTGGAGACTAAATACAGGTTATCATTAATGCTCTACCACTGGAATATACCTAGAACAATACTTTTACGAAAATATTTCAGATCTACCTTCTCTAAATAATGGGCATTCAAATCCCATATTAACCTTTCCCCACATTTTGGCACTGGAACCTATAACACCTATGACCAAATATAGGGAGCTATTAATGTCATCAAACCAAAATTGCTCCTCAAATTTCCCATATTACCATAATAATGGTCTGGCAAAATCTGTATCTGTTCAAATTCACCAAGCCTTTTCTGAGTGGAAATTGTCATATATTTCTATACTTCTGTGTCTTTATGCTAGATAAAATGATGTAAATGATTTAAGTGAGTCATTCTACTTTTAGGAGTTTCTGTTTAGATTCTATCATGGCTTTCTTCTTGACATATGCAGTGCTAAGTTATTTAAAATTAATTGCAGTACAATATTTTAAAGTTTCTTCTCATGGTGCTAATCTCGAGTGCTTTGGATGTTTGAACCACACTTGGAAGCCATCAAGTTCTGTGTATCCTGAAAGAACAGAGTGCTTGAACATGCTAAAGAGATTAGTCAGTGATTCTTCAGCAAACTTTAATCTATCACCAAAGCTGCACTGGATTATAAAATTTCAAAAATGTGTGAGCTGATACAAATGAGAAAACTGCCAACATCCCTTACAACAAGGGGGAAAAAAACAACAAAAACCAAACCTGGATAACTAGCACACATGAATTCGCTTTGGAATCCTGCAAAACTTTTGCAACTCCCCTTCTCCCAATCACAGGGTCCTACACAAATCTCAAACACCCTGGACCACTGAAGCACCTGTGCCCACACCTCCAATCCAAAGTTCATCATATGTGTCATTCTGGTTTTCATTTCAGGACATAATCACTATTTTTCCCCCCTGGGTTTATATTGAGTAGGAGATTAAAAATTATTTCCCATGCCAGTAATTCAGTATGAATGAGTAAGTTGCCTGGTAAGAGGCATAAAATTAAATTGTCTTTCCTACAATGCCTGCTATCAGTTTGCATAGAATTAGTGAAGTGAATTATCTTCAGGATGTACATTAAGAAAAGTGTCTTTTCATCACCAGCATTTATTTTAGTGAAAAAAAAATTATGTTTAGTAGGATATCTCTCTTTGATACAAGTGCTAGTTTGACATCCTTCACCATCAAACAAGTGTAATAAGCAGGTGACTGGAGTTTTAATTCAGTTTTCAAAAAAAAATCAACACAAATCCAAAGAATGACTAATAATTAACCTTTCTCAGGAGGAAGAATCTTGTTTATGTCAGTCCATCAAGTACTTATTATCACTACTATTTATAAAGCACTGGAGATTTTACTCCATTCCTTAGCAGTTTACACTGTTTAATAGGAACTACAGCCAAATCAGGTGCCAGTGGCTCATGCCTGTAATCCCAACTACTCAGGAGGCTGAGATCTGAGGACTGCCATTCCAAGCCAGCCCAGGCAGGAAAGTCTATGAGATTCTTATCTCCAATGAACCACCAGAAAACCAGCTGTGGTACTGTGGCTCAAAGTGGTAAAGTGCTAGTCTTGAGTGAAAAAGTTCAGAGACAGAACCCAGGTCAAGTTCAAGCCCCACAACTAGCAAAAGGAGAAGAAGAAGGAGGAGGAGGAGGAAGAGGAGGAAGAGGAGGAGGAGGAGGAGGAGGAAGAGCACCCAAAGAATTCTGTATCATTTATAAAAGAATGCATTTCTGAGCTGGGCGCTGGTGGCTCACACCTGTAATCTTAGCTACTCAGGAGGCTGAGATCTGAGGATCACAGTTCAAAGCCAGCTGGGGCAGGAAATGTGAAACTCTTATCTCCAATAAACCACTAGAAAACTGGAAGTGGCGCTGTGGCTCAAGTGGTAGAGCGCTTGCCTTGACCTAAAGAGCTCAGGGACAGGGCCCAGGCCCAGAGTTCAAGCGCCACGACTGACCCCTACTCCCCCACAAAAAGAATGCACTTCTGATTCTCCTATTCTAGCCACATCTCATCATCACCACTAGTGGTACATTGAGTTTTTCAGAGATTAGGACCCTTTCTAATGTCTAGCAGCAGTGGAAGGAGGTAGAACATTAGATAAATCAGAAATGGCAGCTGGGTACCAGTGGCTTATGCCTGTAATCATGGCCACTTACGAGGCTGAGATCTGAGGATCACAGTTCAGAGCCAGTCCACACAGAAAATTCCATGAGACTCTTACACCCAATTAACCACCAAAAGCTGGAAGTGGAAGTATGGCTCAAGTGGTAGAGTACCAGCTTTGAGCAAAAAAGAAAGAACAGGAGGCCCTGATTTTAATTCTGGTCCCAACAACAACAAACACAATCACACACACACACACACACACACACACACACACACACATCCTACACACACAAAGAAATGGCCTGTTTCATATTCAACCCAAATCACATATATCTTAACTTTCATAATTTCCCAAATACTCTGGTCATAGTAGAAATCTATGAGCAAGTAAAAAGTTGTACGAAAGTGAGTGTTTCTGTTTTCTAGCCATGCTCCATTCTCACACAACCTCACTCTACCACCTTTAAGCTCCACGACAAATCTTAAAACCTAGCAGCATCAGTACTAGCAAGGCACTGGTGGGTCTGTGTATTCAACTGATCCGTGTATCATCTCTTCCATCTCAGATCTGCAATCTTAAATAAGAATTAACCACTGACTCAACCACAGTTCATTGAAATCTATGAACATCCTATCTCAGTTCTGTACTGTTTTATTTTATTTTATTTTTGGCTACTAAAAGACAAAAACATCATGAATGGGAAAAGCAGTCCAAGGGAATAGGATCTTTTGTTGTTGTTTTCAAGGCAGGAACAAAAAAAGTAGCATGGTTTGAATAGGCAACAGAGGCAGCAACTCTTACACTGGGAAATTTACTTGCAAGAGACATGGTATAGCTTGAAACAAAAAAGAAACAAACAAGAAAAACACAAGTGGAGGTAAACTAATATCCAGCACGGCATCTTTGAGTCAGTAGGTTATTGCTGGGGTCAGGTGAGCAGTAGCAGCAGTTTCACATGGATATGGGAGAGAAAAAAAGGACAACCCTTCTTCCATTTCCCTGACACCATCTATCACCCTGAAAAAGCAGCGCACAAATTCCATAAGGAGCCTTTTCTTTTTAGTAGTGGCTACGGTTTGCACATGGCTTGTGTCTCAAGGATTCACATACCCCAATCCCTAGCACGGTAGTGCTGGGAGGCGATAGAACCTTCAAGCAATAGGGTCTAGGGGGAAGCAACTAGGTCATTGACAATGCTGGCCTTGGGGGGGAAAAATGCAATCCTGGTTTCATGGGATCTGGTTAATTCTCTTGAAAGTGTTCCTAACAGGAAGGTAGTGGTTCCCTCCTAATCTTTCTCTGGCTTCCTTTCTTGTCATGTGATACCATACTCTTAGACACACACCTGCCATGATGCATGCATGTGATACAGCCAGGTGGGCCTTTGCCAGGGCCAGCTTCCCGAACCTAAATAAACTGTTCTCCTACGTAAAGTTCCCAGCCTCATGTACTTTGTTATAATAACAGAACATAGACTAAAAGAGTACTTGGGGACAATACTTTCCTCTTACTTTTTATTCAAATGATTCCCAAAACTTCACTGATTTGCTTTATATGTTAGCAACTTATCTAGTGATTTCACGCTTTAATGGGGGGGGTCTTTAGAAAAGGAAACATTTCTAAAGTCTTAGTCAACAAAACATCATGCCACCTCTACATTATTATAAGCGTATGTCCTAGATTTAAGGAAGATCTCAAGTAGCATAATTCCTTAGAAAGCCAAAATCAAAGTTCAGCAAACAGGTGTGAGGTGGGATTGAAGGGAAAAGGGTAGATGAGTGAAAAAATGATGAGGAAGCCATGCAGACAAGATTAAGAACGCAAATTAAGAAGAGTAAGGGAAGTGATAGGTAGGAGAGGGATGGTTGAGAATGTTGAAAGGGGTGACACTGATCAAGATATATCGTACTCATAAACTGCTTACTTAAATGGAACTCCTTTGTATAGCTACTAAAAGATAATAAAAAAATATAGTCCTCTCAATTTGCCTTTAAAATCACCATACATGGAATTATTATTACCACCATGGTGATATGGTAGCATGATGCTTAAGACTTCCCAGGAGACTTCAAGTGAACCTATTTGAAAGGTCTTTTCATTAAAAACATTAGGTGAGAATAAATATTTTTAATGACCAGAAACACTTCACCAATGGTAGATGCTGAAGTAAATTATTCAAACTGCATACATCAATATCATAGGGAACAGAGGCAGGATCTAAGGAACTTTACTGAAAAAAGCTAGTGTTTATACAGAATCTGGGAACTCCTCACTGGAACACTCAAGACACAAACTTCAATTTCTCTAAGTAGAGAGCACATGTATCAAAGTAACATGTGAACATGGAACCAGATCCATTGAGGGGAGGTGTGGGGTTGGGAGAGATGGGGAAGAGATATTAGAAAGCATGAAATTGATGAAGATGCATTGTACTCTTAAATTAATATGTGGAATTGAAACTTCTTTGTATAACTACTTTAAGATAATAATTTTTTTAAAAAGAGAAAAAAAGAACCCCCCAGATCCCTAGAGAAAAATTTCATGCGGTAACATAAAATGTTATTCAACATTTTCCAGTTACCATGATGTCAAACAGACCACATGATATAAGAACATTTAAATATAAGTTTCTATTTCTGTTTTAAAAAATTAAAAAAGATCAGAAATTTGATTCTGGAAAAGCGAATTCTCTCGCAGGTTTAGAAAGCATATACAAAACCTGGCAGAAGAAACCACTGCTCACCACCACCATCTGCTTTCTGGCACACTTGAAGAAACTTTTCCTAACAGCAACATTTTCTTACATTAGAAAATCCACTAATTAGTTTTGTTGTAATAAGAAAAATAACCTTTGCATGGAAGGCAGACAGCCAGCTTGCTTTTCTCTTGTTCTTGGCTGTACCTTACACAAGGTCTGAAACAGTTCCATGTTAAATGGACCTCTGACATCTTCACCACCACAGTTACTCGGTTATTCCCTGTTTAGTCTAAAGGAAATATTCACAACTGTGAGAGCAACAGAGGACAACCTTGAATCAATCTGGCATAATGTCTCCCCAAAAGAACATCAGGTTCCAACTGAGGAAACCTGGCCTCCAGAATCAACCTGACTCTTATCAACCTCACTTAAAGGCAACTCCTCTACACTGGCTCTAGATGTCCCTGAAAATGTTTAAACTCTTTGCATCTAAATCATTTTTTTTCCTTAAGAATTGTATGTCCCAGGAAAATTGATTATTTCAAGAGAGAAAGTAGAACTTGGGATGTCACTGATAAGCCTGAAATAACTTGGAAATGTTGCCATCAATATGCTGCTTAAAATGTCACAAAACATTTGAGCAACCTAGGAAATGGACACGCTCGAAAATTCCTTGAGAAAAGACACTAACTTAACTAGTCGGAGAGAGTGGGGAGAAGGGAGGTCAGTGTATCATTCCATAAACAAAACCCACAAGACTTTACTGAGCACCTACTGGGTGCCTAACTCTGTTGTGAGCACTGGAGATGAGACAGTTTAAATACAGAGAAGCTTCCTAAGGCTGGCCCTCAAAGGAGGCATAAGTAGGAGTGTAGTCTGAGGCCAACTGGAGCAAAAAGTGAAAGATCCTATCTGAAAAATAACTGAAGCAAAAAACAGGCTAGAGGTTTGGCTCAAAGTAGTAGAGCTCTTGGCTAGCTAGTGTAAAGCCCTCAGATCAAACCCACTGCAAAGAAAAAAAAAGAATATGTTTATTAAAATTGCACTAGAAATGTTGTTAGGCTGGTACTAACTCCGGCATGCTGCACCTAGGGCATTTACCTAAATAGCTTTCATCTTTGGCTTGTTATAGGCACAATCTCAGATCTCTTAGGTTCTATTATAAAAATCGGACCCTAAGAATGTCATTTCCAAAATTAGCCAAAAGTTCTGCAAAATGTTTTTTTAAATATATCCATATTCTATTACATGTTATTTATGAACAGATTATATTTAGAATATCCATGAGGTGATGTAATTTTTGTACAGATGATAAAATAACATATTTTCAAGGCAGATAAATA
Source organism: Dipodomys spectabilis (assembly GCF_019054845.1). Taxonomy (NCBI): domain Eukaryota; kingdom Metazoa; phylum Chordata; class Mammalia; order Rodentia; family Heteromyidae; genus Dipodomys; species Dipodomys spectabilis. The sequence goes on from NW_024870679.1 coordinate 58,436,709, forward strand.
TCTATGATAAATGATGTTGAACTAAGAAAAGAGACTAAGGAAATAGTATTCAGATGAGGGAGTGATATGAAAGGGAATGAAGGAAGGGGATTGAAGAAGAAAGAGGAAGAAAGAAAAGAAAAGAAAGAAAGGAAAGAAGGAAGGAAGGAAGGAAGGAAAGAAGGGAGGGAAGGAGGGAAAGAAAGAAGGGAGGGAGGGAGAGAGGGAAAGAAAAGGGAGAAAGAAAAGAAGGGAGAAAGGGAGGGAAGGAAGAGAGAGAGAGGAGAGAAAAAGAGAGGTGAGTGGAGAGAAGTTGAGGCAGAGGGCCAGGGAGGCTTGGCTGGCAGATCTGATGTCCCCCACCCTGCACAATATGCTTACAGTGTAAGCTCACGAAACGTACCATCAATTATCCAACAAGAGGCAGTATGTACAATCTCATTCCTGTATATCCCTCCAAGTTCTCTCCTCACCTCTCTAGGTAACTGATAAAATTCAGCTAAAGAACCTTAGTTTCTCTGGCTAAATAAAAGAACTGGTCTTGAATATATATATATATATATATATATATATATATATGATATTGTATATATAAACAATTATTTGCAAATTGCTGGAAAGGCACACCACTTGCATAAGTGATGAACTGAATCCTGGGTTGAATTCCATGCACCACCAAAACCGAACCAAACAAACCAAAAGAACATTTTGTTTCTATAGTAGAAAGAGTAAGGCAAAGAAAGCTTATAGTCAAATTTTACTTAATGTGAATCCTCTTAGGTTCTTACCTCCATTCATCTAAACTAGGTAAACTATAGTAAAAATAGCTACTTGCCCCTACATTACAACACAACACATGGCTGTAGCTCTAAAGTCGAAGGGTTTTAGTCTAGTCACTTAGGGTAGAAGGTGGTTCAACATTCTTTCTAATCTGTTGCCCTGTTGGTGGACAGTAAGCCATTCAAACATAGTGCCACAGGAACACAAAGAATAGTAACCCATAATCCTCTTTTCAGTATAGCTCCTTACTGGCTAAAAAGCGTAACACTAAATTCATAAAGTAGAATCTGGGCTCAGAACATTGTTACTTCCTGATTTAAACAGAGTAAAATAGGGGCTAAATGTTCTGCTAGGTTTCTACAGGGTAGAAATACTTCCACTGAGATTATGCTCTTACTGAGGGCAGACTAGCACTAGCCACACATCTTTTGATATAAGAGGCTGGGGCTTCAAATTCAAAATGACCTTGATGGAGAATGAAGGATAAAGAAACGGTAATCAATAGATATAAAATAGAGTTAGGAATAAGGAATAAGAATACAAAAGTCTTCAGTGTTACTGCACTATATGTCAAAATAGATAGGACCAATACATTTCAAAAAGTTATAGAAAGAGTGCTAAATGTTTCTACCAAAAAGAAACAGTAGATGTTTTGAGGAAACAGATGTTGAGCATGACACAAACATTATGCTATATATTGAAAAATTATATTGAAAAATTACCCCATTAATATATACAAGTGTTGTGATTTTATGCATCAGCTAAAAATAAAATACACACACATATTAAAACTGCCCAAACATGTGCATTACCAAAGATGTGAATTACCTAAGAGCCAAAGCTTCTACTTCTGGGATACAGAAACTCCATGACAGTAGGGTGTCTAAGACCCCAAGGGACACACCAAGAAAGAAGAGACACCTTTTCTACTCAACCCCAACAACTGTCGGGTTCAGGATCCCAATGACTAAAGACTGAACCTCTGACCAAAATGCAAACCCCATTAGGGGGCTATTTTCACAGTGGAACCTGATCAAAATCTACTCTTAAAAGCTTTTCAGACTCCTAATGTAGCATACTTTTTATGTGACCACATTTCAAATGGTTTATACATCACAATGAGGTTTGAAAAACATATGGCATGTCTCCTTGGTCTGTTTCCTTTATTATACATGTGGTTTCATCTTTCTAAATTCGGACTTTATCCCATTCGAGAAGGTCAAGAGAATGTAGTGCATAATGCAAATGTATTTGGAGCACATCTAGGATATCTATGCTTGGTAATTTTTCATGGTTCATACCCAAAGAATCACTCCATATTGAAGATTAGAACTTTTTTTTCTTTAATGCTAGAACACGGCGCCCTGCTTTCAAGCAATTCAACACGGCGGGTGAACTGCTGACACAGCAACGCTGTGGTCTCTGAGAGACTGTGGGAAATGTCAAATTTATGGTCCTGGGGGTGATTGGTGGATGGTTTTGTGGTGTGTATGGTGTTTTGTTTTGTTTTGTGTGTGCTTTTTCTTTTTCTCTTTTGAGCCTCTGACAGAAACAGAGCTCTACAAACTTTCTGGCGACCTCCCAGGAAAACAGAAGGAAGCTGTACCCTGTACCTCCCCTGGGATCGAATGAAATATACAGCCTCTGGGCTTCTTTCAATTTGGACTTTCAGACTGCTAAGCCAGTGAAAAGGGGTTCCTAGCTGTCACAAATGTCACATGGTTGGGGTCACCTGCTGCTTGGGGGTTCTCATGCCAGTTGTTGACATAATAAGTACCCCTTACACTTTAATTACAATTCACAGTGTGCAAACTATGCAATCTGCTTTAAGGCAGGCTGTCTTTTAAATCAACACTGAAATTCTATCACTAATACAGCGATGAAATGTAGCAGAGGAATGGTGTGTCCAGAGGAGTAGCTCCTGGCAGATAGCTGCCATTTGTGTGGGGGGCAGGGGATGGGGAGAGGAGATGATGAACATTTGCCGTAAAATAAAAATGATGTTGCTCTCCTGTATTGTGGGAGATAGATGTGTTTACTCTGACATCAATGCTTGAGACTTCTCCCGAAAAGACTACAAAACTGCAGTACAATATTCTCCTTGTAGTCATTTTACATTTGTATAACTATTATGGGTTGTTGTTTCATGTGGAGACTTTACTCCATATAATATCTTGACCATCCAATACGACTCCTCAATTGAGAAAGAACAGGAATTCCTGCTTCTCCCCTATTTTCCCCTTTAAGCCTAAGGGGCTAGAGATGTTTAACAAAAATTTAACTAGGGTTGTGTTGAAGCCCTATCATTTACTAGATCCTTGTTATTTGGCTAACTGCAGACTTGTGTAAGCTATATTCTTGCAATCAAAACATGAAAGGTCGTTTTAAAACGGAGCCCATTTAAAATAATATGACAATACAGGGAGCTGTTTTCAAAGTGCTAACACAAAATTACAGTCCACGGTTTTCTCCAAAAACAACAGTGGAAATTAGTTACAATTCTATTACAGAGAACTACTATAAACTTAGGTGGGCTAACCTTTGAATGAACTGTCCCAGTGCTCTGGGAAGTGCAATCTCATTTTTAGTGCCATAAATGACGTAAGATGGAACACATGAAATAAACCCATGCAAAGTACTTTTCTGTTTATAGAGCCTTACTCCAACACCTTAGCTGAGCTTCAGGAATGCCTCCTTATAAAATGCTGCTGCCACCAGCAATGACACAATAAACAGTGCAACAAATAAGAAATTCAGACCTACAAAAACAGTAGGTAGGTTGTTGTTTTTAACAATAATAATATCTGTCTAGGCTTGCCTGAGTGAAACGTGCCTGACTTACAAGACCAAGACAAAGAGATCATGTTGCCAGCAATCATTCATGGATTTGGGGTAATCACTAATCAATAGTGGATATCAGGAGAAACAAAAACAACAAAAACCAAAATAATTAATTTTATTCTAACACGAGGAACAGATAAGATGGATCTTCGATTCTTTCATACTGGGAATTCTCTTTGGGTTAACGTCTAGATCCTGACTATTGGGTTTTGTTTTCACAAAGAGAGACACAGAGATTTTATTCTCTCTTCTTTGAACATTTTCAGCCCTCATCTGGCTGCCTGCCAACCCCACTAAACCACTTGACCTCCCATTGCATAACAGTGCCCACGGTGAAGTCTATGTGAGAGGCCCAGGTTCACCGCAGACCCCAGCACCACACTGTCCCTCACCACCGGGCTGCCCTGTGTTCCACTTTGGGTACGATAATTCCTAAAGTCCACGATAAATGCCAGCTCCTCTATCCATACTTGATCCAGTACCCAGACTCATTTAAAACTAGACACTCACCTGGGATGTCCTGATGCACCCTTAAAATAAATTTCTGGCACTGGAGCCCTCTCTGATGCTAGGAATCTGTTTACATTAGTATCAGCTGCTCATTTGCCTTGGTTCTGTCCACCTTTTGGAACATCTGCCTTTTCCCTGTTGGACCATGTTGTACACTGCTTCCAGTAAATGGCTGTTCAGAGTGCTTGCAGCCTGCTCTGATTGGAATTAATTTGTTTCTTCTCCTCTTCATGTTCCTTCTCCTTCACCTCTCCTCCTCTTCCTCCGTAGGGCTTCCTACATACAAACCCATATAGCTGGGTTTACAAGTATGCACTAACATGCCCAATCTGGACTTAACTTCTTCCTGGATTCCCAAACTGTGTCAAACTCAGAATATCAACTTATTAACTACATCAAGTTAAAATTTTAGGTTTTAGCCCATCTTGTGTTCTTGGATATGAACCTCATCTGTTAGTTCTCTCTTCTACTTTCCTTTGGTAGGAAGAGAACAGAATATTCCTTAAATCTCTGCAAAAAATATGAGTAAGAAATTAGTAGAAAAGCTGTCTATCCACGATCACTGGACTTATTACACTATTGTTGAAATATTTATTTTAAAATGGGATTTATGCACCTTAAGCATTTTAGTTTCAGACACATAGGTGCACATTTTTTTGTGGTCCATCTGCTTAGGCAGAGGCAAGACCCAGCTTTAAGAAACTTTTAAATTGGAATTTTTTTCATTTCTTTCTTATTCAAACCACATCTATAAAGCATAAAAAGAGTTCCAGATTTATTTGTTTAAAAAAGAGGACAAATTCAAAGATACTTTAAAAGTTTTCTAACCAAAAAACTCTTAGGTTTTCACAAAATTCTCTAAATTTTAGAGTTACCTCACTCATATGTAATTTAAAGAAATTTTTAGAACTCATCTTTACTCTTTCCAAAAGCACTGGCTTAGTTTCACTGAAACAAAACTTTCTTTTTCACTTGGACTTGAATGTCATTTGTTCATCTAATAGGTCTGGGACGAACATAGCTAATGTTTGGTAAGCACACACTGGTAAAACCAATAGTCCTAGGGTGTTCTGGAAGATATTTGTTAACATTAAAGCTGGTTAATAGTAACCTTCAACTATGAGAGTCTAACCAGAAGTTCTAATAGAATCAGGAGTGTGATCCTAACAGCCCTTATGTGAATGCTATGAGCAGAAAATAGTACTGGAAGCTTGAAGCTGGTTTTCAATGTTGAAAACATGATTCCCTAGCAGTTGGCATAGCTCTAACTTCTCATAACATCAAGAAATAATTAAATACAATTCAAACTTCTCATTGAAATCACTATTTTAAAATGGTGACTGAGTTGGTATTTGTAGCTACCTACTACAGAAGTTTTGCTTAATATTTAAGCTGATTCAAATGTTTTACAATAACAAGAAAACCTTCAGTTTTCATGTGATAATATTTAAGATCCAGTGGCTCCTGCCTGTAATCCTAGTTACTAAGAGATCTGAGGATCATGGTTTGAAGCCAGCTCAGGTAGGAGAGTTTATGAGACTCTTATATCCAATTAACTAGCAAAAAGCCAAAAGAAGAACTGTGGCTCAAGTACAGAGTGCCAGCCTTACATGAAAAAGCTAAAAGGACAATGCTCCAGTTCTGAGTTCAAGCCATGGCTCTGGCACAATAAAGGAAAAAACAATCAGTCTTTTAGAAAAAGAAAAAAAAGCCAACTGTCAACCTTGTTGATTTTTATCAGCTAAAAATTAAATATACTATAGAATGGTGTGTCTATGATGCTCATGTAATGTACACTGTATGTGGTATGCATAACCACACATATAGGTTCATAATGGTGGTAGTAGTAACGCCTAGACTTTACTGACTGCCTAAAAATGGCAATTGCCAACATTGTCTGATAAATGATTGAAACTTTCTCTGTGGGAAGTAACTTTTTCAGAGTATTATTATCCTCATTTTGGGTTGAGGAAACTGAGACAGCACTAACAGAAAACAGAGTTGACTCTAAACTTAAGTTTTCTTGCTCCAATAAGTTTTCTTCTCTGTGTCTGTATATGTATATATGTGTTTGTGTGTGTGTGTGTGTGTGTGTGTGTGTGTGTGTGTGTACTTAAAGTAAACCAGAGATCTCAGACTTCCCTCTCTAGTGAAATTTTTATTTGTACAGATGTGCATACATGTAGGTTCACACACACAAGAAGAACAACACACACACATACACTTTAGTTAAATCAATTACATATGCAAAAGAAAAGTGAGCCAGGGCCAAGTTATTAAAAGAGGCCTTTGAAGCAAGAAGCGATGATGTGTGAAAGACATACCACAAAAGTTTATTCAAACAAAGAACAAGCGCTGAGGGGAGGAACAAAGTGAAAATAAGGGAAGTGAAAGCTCTCCATCTTTTCTCCTACATAGAAAGACACGTCTGGAATTTATGGAATATCCAAGACTGTTTAACGGAGCAAGGGTTTGGATGGATCAAATTCACACTAGTTTTCAATGAGGTTTGCTATGTTCAGTGCAATGATGTTACCCAACACTTTACAACTTTAAAAAAATGTTCCAACTAGGATTTTAAAAAATACTTTTATACTATCTTTCCAATTGACATGTTATGAACGTTCAGTCTTTCATTTGGCTTCGGAAAAGAGTAAAAGAGCCTTTCTACAAGCATAATGCTCTGCTGATATTTCAATATCCCAAAGTATATTCACTAAGCACTAACTCAGACTCTAGTATTCATGGTTAAATTTTTGTCTGGTCATCTGCATTAAAAGTGAAAACTTCAGTCAATCTTATAAGTATTATATTTATGACACATATCATCCTAATCATATGGAAATGACATGACATGTTTTGGTTTTTGGTGAGTCCTGGGACTTGAACTTAGGGCCTGGGTGCTGTCCCTGAGCTCTTTTGCTGGAGGCTAGCACTCTATCACTTTGGGCCACAGCTCCACTTCCGGTTTTCTGGTTGTTATTCAGAGATAAGAGTCACATGGACTTTCCTCCCTGGGCTGGCTTTGAACTACAATCATCAGATCTCAGTCTCCTGAGTAGCTAGGATTACAGGGTGATTACTAGGATTACTACTGGCACCCAGCTTTTGGGCACAAAAGAAATCCAGCAACATTTAAATTGCACTGGATAGCAAATAGAATGTCCAAACACTGTCAAGGAGAAAGGAAAAGTCTGGTACTCTAAAATTTAAAATCATTTTTCCTACTTGTATTCAAACAGACATTATTATGAAACTCTTACAATGGCTCCTTGCTTGCAGAAGACATCATTGCCTTTGTGTATAAATGCAAGTACATTTCTAGCACTTATATTATTACAAATATTGAAAATGGCCTCCAGAAGCTTTTAGCGATGTACTCTTTGTATTGTTTCCAAAGAAGCAATCCAATTAAAATGATTGTTTTCAGCACAGAGGACTAGGACAGGGAAGTGTTTCTTGTACTCAGCATCTTTCAAATGCAATGGACAAACATCGATGGAAAATAGATTTGAAAACTACCATATGCTGTCTCTGTGCTGGTTCTAACCAAGCCTAATTTACAAATATTTTCCTAGAAAATGAACTGTATGTTTTTTTCTCCCTTCCTCTTCCAATAAGGATCCACCACAATGATTCCAAACTCCACCATGAGCTCAAACTTTTCAACACAAACTCAATAATTATTATTAAAATGTTATGTGTTCTTTCCACCTTCCTCTTTCGGAGATCCAAAAGCAAATATCAATGGTACACATACAAGAAACATGCAATAAATGTATAAGCTGAAGTGATTTTCTTTAGAAGGATTATTATTTCTTAAAGTAGGATTATTTCACCTCTGACCTAACTAGAACATCTGGTTAGTAAACCTTTCTGTTTCTAGAACTATTTACTTCTGAAAAGAATTCACTGACTCATTGTGGTCTTCATGTTTAAAATTGTTCCTCTCTTAATTCCTTGAAGTTAATTATTGTGGCCATTTTTTCCATCAATAAATATTTATTGTGTCTCTTACAAATTGTGTTTTAAAATCCCTTACATTATAAATGATATTTATGAAGTTACAAAGTAAAAACGTACTCTTTTATGCCTTTCAGGATGTGTGTCATGTGAAAGATGGATGCCTTCCTTTTAAAATATTTGCATGGATCACCAAACAATTACCTACTTTTCTCATACCAGTCAGATAAATAATTAAAAGGAGATATACTCAGATTGGTTGCATACTTAAGAGTGAGAATCAATTAAAACAAAATGGTGTGTATGGTCTTCCAATAATATATCACTTCAGAGACTATGAGCTGCTACCTTTCTGTTTGTAAAATCACTAAGGTCGAGTTAGATCCTTAATGCTATTTCTCCATGAGTGTTCAGAAGTGGATGAGCACAAGGGCATGTGGAATTAGAGGATGCTTTAATTGGCAATTTTTCAGTTACTAATATCTTCATAATTAAGTGGCTTTAAAAGTTTCTCCTAATAACTAGAAATGATCATTGAATATTTATTGAGTGCACCTAAAGTGAACATTTCTTGTTTAAGTTGGAATTTAAGTTAGAACTGTAATACTGCACACCAAAAAGCTTTGCAATTGGCTCTGAATAGACTTTTAAGTTCCTTTCCTGAAAGATCTCAGGCTTTCCTATGCTACTCATCAACAATAGGCAACTGCTCTGTAGCAGACAAAAGAACACAGACCCCATGGATGAGGCTATTGTTAGACAAATAAAAGATCATAAGGCCAGGTAATTCTTTTAGATTTGTGGGCCATGTCAAGTTTGGAAAATCCAGACACCCTAAGATTCTCCATCTTTAGGCTGGGATTGAATATCACGAAGCTGATTTATGCATCAAAAAGATTGGGTGTAAAGTTTCCCAAACCAATCTCACCCAAGTCTTAGTTAAAAGCACTACTTTACTTTGGTGCACACAGACCATAATTGAACTCACAATGTTGCACGTATCCCTTCAGCCCCACTTGAATCCATCTGCCTGATGCCATGGTTAATTACGCTTAGGTTCATCTCCCAGCTGGAAGGAGAGCTAGAGAAAATCAGGCTTTTCTTTATTTCCCTGCATCTGCTTTAGGGGTCTAGTAAATGCAGGCTGATAAGATTTTTCAGTACTTTCTCAGACTAATGTTTGTTTATCTCCCTACATATATGTACAGACTACTTAAAACTCTTGAATAGAAGCGTTAGGTCCAGGAAAGGTTCAAAAATAATGATGAAAGATAACATTCACACCAAAATCCCCCAAATTTACAACCAGGAAACACTTAAAGGGAGGTCATGAGGATACTTATTCATTCTCTTAGCTAATGGAGAGAAGAATGTTCTCAGGACAATGTTGGTAGTGGACACTTTCCAGCTCTGAGATGACTACCCCCCTTTCCAAACCTAAGTCATCACTAAGCTGTGCAAAAATGATGGCTGCGAGGAATCCAATGGTGGCAGGGAACTCAAGTAGAGGCCCATGATTTGTAGGCAACAAACACACTCTTGTGAGACAGCATTGGTGACCAGATGTCAGTCCCAGCCTGAGGGCATCTTCTCACTTCCCCTCACCCATTATGCTGCTTTCATCCCCCACCCATTAAGGGTGGGACCAGGGGCAATTACAGCATGCCACTAATGGACTGTGCCAGGCAGGCAGCTGCAACACCTGTCATAAGGTCTGCATGACATTAACAAGAGCCCAGAAAGTAGCTCTAGTGTGGTGTACCTGCCACAGACACAGCTTCATGTGTTATTGTGTGTGCTAGGAATGCTCTAAAGATTCTGCTTGCTGCACCCAGCAAGCTCACTATTTAATCTAAATTCTAGTTTTTCAGAGTGCCACTTCTTATCTAGGATTAGGACATCTTGGAGGTAAGAGGTACACTCAGTGTCAACATGACCCCCTTGAGAAACTATCTATCTATCTATCTATCTATCTATCTATCTATCTATCTATCTATCTATCTATCTATCTATCTTCAGGTATGTCAAGACATTCTTTTGATGACAGACCTGCAGCTTGAGTAAGTTCCTGGAAGACAAGATGCCTAATCATCAAGTTCTCCCCAAGGCCCATGGATGAGTGGACATACAGATTCCTTATGAAAACTACTCAGTTCTTACACATCTTACCCATTGTGAGACCAACAGTCTAAAAAATAAAATGATTAAGAGACTGAAAGAGAGACCTTATTTTGGTTACCTGTTAAACACTTAACAGTCAAAGGAAATGAATTCAGGATTCCTGAGCTGCTAAGACACCAACCAAAAAGTTTTGTGAAAATACTTAGACAAGATGAGTACAATTGGTTCATGCTTGTAATCCTAGCTACTCAGGAGGCTGAGATCGGAGGATAGCAGTTTGAAGTCAGCCTGGGCAGCAAGTTCATGAGACTCTTATCTCCAATTAGCCACCAGAAAACCGGAAGCAGTACTGTGGCTCAAAGTGTTAGAGTGCTAGCCTTGAGTGAAAGAGCTCAGGAACAGTGCCCAGCCCCTGAATTCAAGCCCCACGACCAAAACAAAAACAAAAACAGGCTTAGCCAATAGAATAAAATCATTGGTATCCCAGGGTACTAAGGAACTAAGAGGGTATACGCTCAGCACAGGATACCCAGGAGTGTTTTTTTGATTTGGGGATTAATAAAGGAAGGAGGGTGGTAGTCTATCATGTGTCCTCTGCATATCAATCAACCCATTTTCAGAGGATATGATAAACAATGGCATGAAGACAGTTACTTCTAGAATTTTTTGAGTTGGAAGGAATCTCATTTTAGTCTTATCATCTCAGTTTCCAAAAGAAATTGATGCACCCAAAAGATTAACATACCTATATCTAAAGTCACACCTCTAGATGGAAGCCGTGATCAACAATCGATTAGTTATTGTTTCTCTCTCTCTTTCTCTCCCCTGAACAGATCAATAATACATGGCTTCTACCAACTCATACTGTCAGAATAGAAGATTCAGCCAGAATCTTATTTTAAGTTTTTGGTATAAAGATTCAATATAAATTAAGGTAACTACTCTTTCCAAATGGTGATGAAAAAGAAATTTCTACTATTAAGAGCACTATTAAAACTACCACTTTCTTACTACTACTATATTTTGTCAATGTCTGTGTGCCCCTGATAATATTTGTAAAAAGGTTCCAGTTGTTGTTTTTTGTTTGTTTTTTGGTGCCAGTCCTGGGGCTTGAACTCAGGATCTTGGCCCTATCCCTGAGGGTTTTTTTTTTTTTTTTTTTTTCCTCAAAGCTAGTCCTCTACCACTTGAGCCACAAATCCACTTCCTGTTTTGGTGGTTTTTTTGGTAGTTCATGGGAGATATAAGTCTCATGGAGTTTCTTGCCAAGGCTGGCTTTGAACCACAATCTTTAGATCTCAGCCTCTTGAGTAGCTAGGATTGCAGCATGAGCCATCAGTACTCGGCTGCAGTTCCTCTTTTTAAACAGAATTATTATTAGAACTTCACAACAGGATAACTCTATTTAAATATCAAGTTGCTTATGATTCATACCTTCCAAAATAAAACAGTTCACTTCCAAATGTAATGTCTGTCTTCAAACTGGGGACACTTAAGCAGCTGCTAGAAAACAGTGATTTTTTTTAAATTAGCCGTGCTGGGTTTAGTTACTTTGTTTCTTTGGGGTACATGCAGGGTTTATAGGACTTCACTTAGTTTATGGGGTTCACACAAGTCTCAAGTGAACTTCACCTGGAACTTTTCACATGGTTTGAGCATTAACCAGGGATTGAGTGGTTTATAGATCATCCAAAAGAATTTCTGTTTTGGAATCTTGCCGTGAACTCTTAAGTATATAAATTCCAAATAAATTTATATCACAGGGTATCTACAGGTTTTTAATAATCAGTTCTATTTCTTTTTGTTTTTGCTATTTTAAGTGCCACCTCTGAACTGGTTGGCTACTTGGAAAGAAATCTGATAATATAAAGTTTCAGAAAACAAAAAAGAAATACAGCTTAAACATCTTGAATGGAATATTTTATGATTTACAAAAGGCTTTCACGTTCGATAACTTATTTGAATGTTAAGCTTTGTAGGATATGATCAGATCAATGTTTATCTTACTACCATCTCAGTCTTTACCTATAATTATATGATTATAGCTGAAATTCTTATAAGAAAAAATCCATTATTAATATCATTTATTTTTTAAACAAAGTGTTAAAATAAAGCCATGTTTATAGCATGTTCTCCTCCTGAAGAACAAAAGCTTGGACCATAATAAATGGAAAATATTTTGGTGCCTACAGTTAGGACTTTGAAGTTTGAAATTTTTACTTTATATTTATGGAAATGTTTTCAGGGGATGTTATAATGAAGTTTTACTGTGTCTAAAAAGTTTAAAGATCTAACACAATGAATGGATACTCACAAAACACAAACTACATGCCTCCAGTTAATTCTGTGTACATGGCTTTTATTAGATTTTAAGAAGGTATTGTAACTTTAGTTAAGAAAAAAGCCAACTAGATACTCTCTGTTCAAAATCATCAATGACATAAACATATCACATAAACATAATCATATGATCACATAAATATGAAATTCCATCTTTTCCATCTTTCTACATATAACTGTGTTTGAGCTGGAAAACCATAGTCAAAGAGATTTTAACTTATTTCAAATTACTTTTGTATTTAATGAAGAAATATCTCTAATATCTTAGACACTAGGTGAGCAATTCACATCTTTCAGTCTAATTATGAGAGACAATTTAAATCTAGACAGGTAGAAATAAATTTTAGGATTATGCTCTGAAGTCTGTTAGGCATGTGTAGAAAATATACTTACATGAAGCAAAATATTATGTCAGTTAAAAGGAGGAGAATGGTACTCTTTTGTTTGAGGAAAAATTCATGATTTGGGCCGATAGCCAGAACTCATGAATAATCTAGGGTTTTTAAACAATCAATTATGAAAAGCACTAAAACACTGTCACATTATTCGAATGTCACTTACAAGTAAACAATACCTATTCTTCTGAGAATCTCTGCCCCAAACCCAGGTGATGAAAGAGTACTAGATTATCTAAGTCCATCATTTTATCTATAATTCATAACTACATAATTAAACCTACATATTCATTCAAGGTACCCAACAGCAAAACCCCAGCTCTTCTGCTTTACTACCCACTGGCATTGGGTGAGGGGTAGCCAGCCTCGCTCACCTATCCTGGCAGACCCAGGCCTCTGGCTGTGAAGAAAACCACAATGTGGGGAGAAAAGCCTACAAAAGAATGAAAACAGAAAGTGTCTAAGGCCTTGGCAGAAGGACACTAAATAAAATAGAGAGTGGTGACTCATTTTGGCAGTGAATCCACCTCAACCCCTTCAAAGCCTTTGGCAACCATCCTCAGAGGAGACCCCAGCCCTTTGCCAAGCCACAAAACACCACAATTATTATCGCAGCAGTCATCAACAAAACAGATTTTGTAAACTGACTTGTTGGCACATAGATTAAAGAAGCTATAAAAAAGGAGTAACAGCTGTTTGGGTTGCCCTATGCAGAAAGCTACTATATAGAAAGTGAATTTTCTATCTCTAGACTTGGGTAGGCCTGAACATATATTCACATACACCCCATGTGTTAATTGGGCAATGCTATGTAGAAAGGGGTAGAATGCTAAACACACCACTACATCCATTTTAAACACAAACAACCCTTTCAAGTTAAAATACTTACTTAGATTTCCTGGCAAAAAGATTCTATAATTTACTACTGTAAAATTTGGACTATAGTAAAATTAATAAAGTTTCCCTTAGAATACTGTAAAGTACTATTCTTTTTATTTAAGCAAGAATGCTCAAGAATACTTTGGGAATTCGCAGCAAACAATATCCTTACTCGGCCTACATAAACACGATCCTGCTGGCTTCTCATGCTCTGGAATTTAGAATTATGTTATGCTCAAGGCAATATGAAAAATATCCCTACTTGCCCAAATCCTCACAGATACGATCTGTTATGGAAAAAAGTTTTTAAAAATGCATATGTTTAATTTATACCATTGCCTCAACAGTATTTCTGGAAAAAGAAATAAATCATCAGTGACTATGTAAGAAGAACAAAACAGGCAAAAATAAAAAGAATAAATTTTAACCATACTACTTGCATATTCTTAACTTGAAGCTTAAAATGTATCATGATATTTCATGAAGAGGTTTGAGGTCTTGATTTTTAAATCTAAAACAGAAAAGTTTTATGTAATATTGATATAACAATATTACAAACATATTTTGTAACTATGCACTAAGAGATCTGCTTTATAGTTTTCATATCATACATTTGCCCAGCTAACCTCTGAGTGTCTCCATGGCTCTATGATGAACTTTCTAGTACTGAAGCATCTTAATGGGAATTGATCTTTTACAGTGAAGGATGCAGAGTTCAAATTCCAGCACAGTCGATAGCATTTGGCTTCATCTACTGACTCACTGGGCCTTGGCTGACAATTGCTTACCATCAGAGAAAAGACTAGAGATGAACATACAAAGGGCTTAAATGACTACAAACATCACCAACAAAATAGCAAAAGAAAATCAGCAAAAAGTAAAGTACTGAAATGTCTCATTTCTTGGTTATCTCTTATGTGAAACACAGAATAATCAAACTACCTAAGGACTCCATGCCTGAATAAATCCTAAACCAGTGAATTTCTGAAAGTTCAAACTGTATCAACTCCACAAGCACAATGTTTTCACTAGCCAACTCTTCTGATAAAACATACTAACAAAACAAAAACACTACCACCAGTTTTTTGGACAGATACTTAAACATTTAAAATATCTTTAGGGACTCAGGTCTCAATTAGAACATAAAACCTAGTTCATAGCTGATATTAAACAGAAGCCCTATTTAAGGAATTCACTAACTAAACAAACTGCCTAGAAAAGTTAATTCAACTATATATTTTTAAAAATATCTCTGAGAAAAATTTCCAACAAGTTGTAGAAATATATTTGCTATTAGGTCATTCGTCAAAATAATAAGTTTTTCAAATTAGCTTAGTATTAATTGTTTATGAACTACACAAGAAAAGCTGGATTTAAATAAAATTCTGCACCCCCCCCCAGGCTTTATGTTTTAAATTGAAACTATTTTTTCCCTTATTATCATTCCCCCAGCTTCTTCTATCTACCTTGGAATCCAAGCACATTACATAGACAGCACAATGAGCCATCATGCCAGCAGAAGTAGTCTGCTCCACCTATCCAAGAATTTTAAAAGCATCCAAGTACACACACACACACACACACACACACACACACACACACACACACACACACACACACACACACACACACACACACACACACACACACACACACACACAGTCTCCTGTGTAGCCTGGAGATTCCTATTGAGCTCATGCCAAGTGTCTGCAAAGTTGGACCCTGCATCCGGTATTTACACTAAGCTAAAATTCTAATCAGCACTAACAGCAGTATGTTTTAATTCACCCTTATGATTTTATTTCAATCTGCTAAGTAGCACAACTGCCAGAAAGCAATTGCTATAAACTTCAGTAAACAAATGCAAAACTAAAATGAATCTTAAACCTGTTGTATATAAAGTTTGTATCACTTCAGGCAAGCAGTACAAAAAGGCACAGCCCGAAGTCTTAGTTAACGCCTTCCGATCTCATTTAGAAAGCTCTTTCAAAGTACACCCCCATGCTAACGCACTAATGGTGCACAGGAGACAAGGTGGAGAAAATGGTCATGGTATTCGCAGTGGCTTTTCCTCCCCGCCTCCCCTGCCAAGCAGTGAAACCAGTAGTTCACGGTGACTACTACAATCTCTGGATGACACTAAAGCCATTCGTGCCAAGGATTTAGTGCCAAGACTTGAATCTGTGAGGGAATCCCTCCCCTTTCCTTTTAGGGTAGGAGTTGTGTGAGGTGGGTACTGGCGGTGGGAGAACCTGACCGACCAATTCTGAGACGTTGGTCACCATTTTGAACCTTTTCAGTGTGCTCAGACCTTGGCAGCCATCTTACAGCTTGGCAACCATTTTGCGAATTTGTTTGGCAAGCTCTCAGAATTCGCTGACACTGTCTAAATAGAATGCTAGTTAAAAATAGTCCCCAATTAAACAATACAATGTGATAGCAGGTAAAATAACCCCCAATAAATCTTGCCAACAACAGAATTTACATCTTCACTGTGGGAATGACATCCCAATTTCCTTAACTTAAGTACAGTGCAAGAAAGCAGCGTCTAGTCTGACTCTTTAACCCTTTAGCAGACAAGGTCTTACGAAACAATACTGGAGAGCACCCGTGGGCAGGTAAGTAAGTGAAAGGTATGAAGGAAGAAGGAGATGGCCAAAACCAAAACCACGATTCAAATTGAAACATTCAAATTTAAGATGCGAAATAGAAAGAATGGGAGGTGTTGTCACATGCCATGGGTGTAATTCTAGAAAATAATCACCAAATTTCAGAGGCTGTGTCTGAAAGATTGTTTTATGAGCCGATGGAAAAATCCCCGAAGGTGTCATGTAGTATAAAACTCTATTTATGTAAGGAAATTAGAGACAAAAAAAAAAAAACCACAGTAATTTTAAAGAACAGCTAAAAGGAAATAAAAAGGAAAGGAAGAATAAAGAAACTTGTAGATGCTATTCTTCAAAACCAATATCTATTATCTTCAACTTACTTCCTTGTTAAGTTGTGTTGCTTCTAATTCAATCAGAGCCAAATTATGCCCTTGAAAATATGTATCAAGGTTTAAGAATCCAACAATACAAGTGCTAGTTGTGCAGTGTTGTGATTCTGCTATGATTAACAAACCTTTATGGTTTTGTAGAAGGCTGAATTAACCAAAATGACACTGGATGATAATTTCATGCCACATGGGAATGGAAAATGACAACCTAGTAATCTGCAATTTACTATTATAATAGTTAATAATATTATCATGGTATGGTACAAACTTGATGGTAGAAGGACCATATTGTATATGTTTTATGAAATAAATAAGTGGACTTATGTTCTTATGAGCCTACTATCACAGCTAAGTCATAAATAGGATAATAAAGCCTATTTTGAATCTTATGATGATCAAAGGTAAAATTTAGAGTTATTAAATAAAGTCTCTAGCCAAATATTTGTTATTTAAATTTTAATAATTCTTGGGGCATGATGGATACGTGGCTGTTATTCTAGTTCTAAGTGGGGTATAATATATAATGACACTGAGAAAGACTAAAAGCTATGCACTAAATAACAGTGTTTACACTATTGCAGTGCTTTTAAAATTGAAGTGCTTTTAAACTTGAAGACTGAATTTATTTCAATTCAGGAAATATTTTAATTCACATAATACCATACAAAGTGAAACAATTAATTAAACCATGATCAAAATTAGAACATTACATAGGAAGACATTATGCTGAAATGGATCCGTCTAAAGTCTTTATTCTGTTAGATGTCTCTTTATTGAATGACAGTATCTGCAGTGGTATGACGTAAACCAGGCAAGAATAGTTTTGAATGCATTGATAAATTGCTCTATCGATCCCGTTCTGCTTCACTTACCATAATTATAGCACGGTAATGGAAGACATGAATGATAAATTTTCACTATAGAGGGAAGCCCAGAGTTTGCCTGTTTCTTTATATTATACCAAACCCTTTCAATTAATACAACAAGTCAGATCTAACACTATTTGAGGATGCAGCTGAATTGTACTGTTCTTTCTGTAATATTACTGTTTAACTATGAAACATATTATTTCAAATAAATGTATTTTGTGTTTTGAAGACACATAATTTGATTCTCTGTAAGATGCTGCTCCTCACAACTTTACAAAAACACTTTGTATTTTACTTAGGAATCTACTGAAACTTGAAGACACTTCTGTAAATGCAACATCATCATATCCTTATTCAGTGTACTAGAAGATTCCTCAAAATATATGAAGGGTAATATTAAATGTTGTATTTGAATAAGAACAAATACCACAATGGAAGACAAAACAATCAACGAAAATAATTCTTAGAAGAGAATATTAATATTTACCAATCCAAAACAGCAAGAGACATAATGGGAGAAAATTCAACAGAAAAAGGTTTAATAGACATCATTTATAATGATTATGCACTATCCCTAATTATTCAGTATATACAAGAGCCATTCTATAGCTTCACAGAATCCAAAACATAAGCCACATGAGTATTATACCTGATATTGAGCCACTTTCTTCTTCCTGATATTACCATTGTAGAGTATTTCTAAGAAAAGACACTGGGTTTTCCCAAATGGATCCTTTTAAAATTAAAAGTGTCATTCCATGTCATGTAAAAGGAATGTGAGAAATTCCAAACAGGATACAACTAAGTCTTAACAACTGAAAAACATGACTTGAATTGCTTTTCATTTTAGAGCATTTGCTAATGAAAAGATCTCATTTTATTTGCATTTGCTGTTTAGAAGGGGGAAATATATAAGTGTGGTAAATTTTTACAAGAACAGTTCATTGGCTGAAAAAAAATTCCCTAAACAACTAAATGGTGTAAAAATTGATTTCCACTTCCCTTCTTGAATTACAAAGGTTACCGTGGGAATAAAATGTAACCCAGGAGGGCTGTGACAGCTATCAGACCTTCCCAGACACATTATAAGGTCTGAAGCCCAGACACCAAAGGTTTACATCAGAAAAACCCTAGCATGTACTGAACAACTCAAAACCAACTATCGACCATGCTATTGATTTTTAGCACGGAAACCAGGAGGGGAAAAAGCACCAGAAAAGACAGAAATTCCTTTTTCTTTTCTCATCCCCAGTTTAGTGGGCTGACAAAACTCAGGTCTTCCCAGGCTTGAGCTCTGAGTCTTGCCTTGCAGCTAGCCAGATGTCTGCCTGAGATAACTCAAGCTGAAAGCAGCCAATCTGCAGTGGGAGACCATTCTCATTGACAATGTAAGCTAGTTCATACCCAATTGCAGCGTCTTGACAGAAAGTACAGCAAAGACAGAGACAACTAGAAAAACCAAATATGTGATTTTCCCATTCAAATGATATTTGACCAGATCTGACTGTGTAAATTCACAAGTTACGCTTTTTTGTTATTGTTTTATTTGTTTGCCAATACTGAAGCTTAAACTCAGTGCTTGGCCTCTGTTCCTTAGTTTTTTTCCTACTTGAGCCACATCTCCACTTCCTGCTTTTTAGTGGTTAACTGGTAACAAGAATCTCATAGACATTCCTGCCTAGGCTGGCTTTGAACTACAATCCTCAGATCTCAGTCTTCTGAGTAGTTAGGATTGTAGGCATGAGCCATAGGCATCTAGCTACAAATTATGCTTGCTTAACCCAACAACTGGTTAGAGCTAAACCAACCATACCTGAAATGATTTCTTTGCATAATACAGATAAGGTACATAGATAGACTTCTTTAGAAATTAGAGAATGAGGCACTTATTCCAAAATTCCAACATAATTACATAGAAAAAAATCCAAGGTGATTTTTAACTTTCCCTTTTCACATAATTTAATGCAGAATGGATTTATTCACAAGCTGAAAGGCAACCATACAAAGTGCTTGCTTTAGCTCCTTGGGGTCTTAATCATGTAATTTTGAATTGGTTGAGGATCATTTACTTGGATCATTATAATCCTATCCTACAAGTATTCTGCCATTTAATTTGTGAAATGCATGACCACAGAACAGGTACACAGAAAGAATTATTTGACACATTCATTTTATTACAAACTTTAGAGATGGCTTGAAGCCATTTAAAAATAATAACAATAGTAATAATGATTAATAATTATGCACTTCTGTCCTGACTCACAGAGCCCTCTCCAGGGGTTTTACAGGTGTTCACTCATTAAGTCTCCTACCCCTTGCTAGATAGATAAGTACTTTTATGCCAATGTTCCACCTGAGAAAATGGGGCACTGCAAAGTGGGGCCAGGTAAATCAAAACCCTAGAGCAGACATCAAATGAAAATAAGGTAGAAAACTTGCAGAGTCTTCCCTTTTTTTAAATTTGTATCTGAAAACAGTAGAAAAGAAAAAAATGCAAAACTAATAAAAAATAGATTATCTCCTGTTGATTTTTTTCTGCTAAAATACCTAATAATTCTTACTTATTTGTCTTTATTTTTACCTATTCTGCCCATACGAGAAAAATTACTTTGTTGATGTTCCTGAATTTGTACTTAAATATAGTTAAGCACAATATTTTCCTACCACAGAGATTTATTTTGGGAGGAGGAGTCCATTTTGATAAATATTATTTTATATCATCAGAGCTGTAGAGACTTAAATCAATTACTTGTCCATCTAATTTCTCTATATCTGATGCTTTAAGACTAAGTGGAACTTCTCATATTATCTTCCAGGTAATAGAATGACTTGGAAGTTCTTATAAACATATATTTTGTAGATGTGGTTAGGCTTTTACAAGGCTATAGAAGTCTGAGGTTCTCAACAGTGCTAATTAGATCATATTTTGGTTTGAAAGAAAGCTTTGCCATCATTCATTCATTCAACATTAGGGGGAGGAGAAGAGGGGCATCATTACATTGGAGTTGAGAAGAAAGCTCTTGGCTATACAGTCATTTACTCCTTCAACCATGAATGAAACATCTTAGACTGGCTTCAATGAGGCTGTTTTGCTAAGTTCTTCCAAAGTTAATTTTTGGGAAATTCTCTTACTGGTGATAAGCAAAAGATTCACCGAGCCAGTACACAACTGGAGAAATGGACTGTATCTGCCTACAGACAAAATACACAGAGTCCTTTACTATGTTCTTCATACATTAATACAGGTGATGATTATACCGAGCCATTTAAAACTAATGGACAGCAGGGAGAAGTGGAAATCACAAAATCAGTGGAACCATGGAGAGAACCAGGAAGGTCTTTTCTAGGAAAAATTCTTTCTAGTAACTATTCAAAATGTATCCAAGTCATGGTTTGGAAAATATTGGTTAGCCAGGCAAATTGGCCTTTTGTAGTTATTCCTCTACTTGTGTATATAGCACTTTTTTGTAGGAAAGGCTCATGGTTTAGGGTTTGAATGTGACCAAATACATAGTAAAGATCATAATAAAGAAATAACACAAAAATTATATAAAACATCTGTCTTAAATGTACTCAGCACACATTGTCATCTGTTATTTGACCAAAGATACCTTTTACAATCTGTTGTAAAAGGACCCTTAACTACTAGTATCCTCCAGATACAGCCTCTATATGACACCTGTTTAGCTAAGGAACTCTATGACACTGTTTTTTCCCACATATTCAAAAACTGACTTCTCCCCATCCTTTCTTCCCCATCACTTTGAAGGTGGATTTTTAATGTTTCTGAAATGACAAATGTACCCCATTTCGGGCTATCTTTAATAGGTCCTGAATCGGCAGTAGAACATAAGCAGCCCGAGCTCCAACACAAAGTGGGGCTAGAGTGAAAGTGAGGCTCAGAAACCATGTGAGAGAACATTAGTCCCTGCTGATCTATAACCTACATCTTTCAGGTTAGGATGTGGATCAGAGGAAGAGCACTTGCCTAGAACACACAAGGCCTAGGTTTGATCCTAGCACTTGAAAAAAAATACATCTACACGGTCAGATGTTAGTCTACACAAGCAATGGATCTGCATAAGAAGAAAGTGGTCTTCAGTTGATTGAGGAAGGTTGGTGGGAAGTGGAACTCATTCTTCTCTTATAAATATGATAATGACCTCATAAGCCTTTTCCCACTTTTAAAAAATTGCTCTTAATTATAGTTCATTCCTTCATTTACTTCATTCCAACACAGGTAATCCTGTCTACCTTAGTGTATGTGTGTGTGTGTGTGTGTGTGTGTGTGTGTGTGTGTGTGTGTGTGTGTGTGTGTGTGTGTGTGTGTTGTATTGCAGCTTAAACTCAGGACCTCACACTCTTCCTGAACTTTTCTATGCTCAAGGCTAATACTTTACCAATCGAGTCACACTTCTACTTCTGGCATTTTGCTGGTTAACTGAAGAGTCTCTTGGAATTGTATGCCCCTATTGGGATCCTCAGATCTCAGCCTTCTGAGTAACTAGAATTACAGGTATGAATCATCAGTGCCTAGTAACCACTCTACTCTTTATCAGTGATAACTTCCTTCTGAGAAATGGCTTCTTTTTCAAAAGTGGAGTGTAAGGGTGAGGAATAAAGGCCTGACTATGGTAAAGACAGGATGTACTAAGGGAAAGGATGGATAAAACATGAAGTCATGGGAACTAGAGAGAAATCTATCAGAAGGGGCAACACAATGATTCTATTTTGAAAAAAATAAAACACAAAAAGTAGCAAAAAAAATCATGCAATACAAAATGTATTTCTTCTATCCATTTGGGAAGTTCTCGTAGTCAAAGAACATCACCCGTCTTGACTAACTCATAAATCATAGTTCTCAAATCATAGAAAGGAGGAAACAATGCTGTTTTTTATAAACTGTGCTTATACAAAAGTATAGTATAGACGTTTTCTTGACGAAGGTGATTAAAAACTACATCTACTGCTGGGGCTAGAGCTAGGCCTTTGGAAATGAATTATTTCTTTCACAAAACAGTAGCTAGAAACAGAGTAGCAGGGGAGGGGACAGAGACAAAGAGCAGACATTCACATTCCAGCTGACCAAGGCCCTGGCAATCAGAGGACAGAGGAGGAAGACAAACACCCACACCCCATCTGATGCAGCCTGGGTTAGCATCAGGTGTTCAAACCTGTAACAATGAGCCACTGTGTGCATGAGTCCTTGTGAAACAGACCTGTAGGAGCAGGAAAAGGTCACCATCTTCCTTCCTTCCTGCTACTCCAAGCTGAGTATTAGGCATCAACTAGTGTAGCACTCCTCTGACTCCACTGGACTCTTAACCTGGGGTCTTGCTAACATGGGACCTTAAACAATATAGAATGATGATGATCTAGTTAGGGAACTTTCTCCTATCCTCTATCAATTCTTTATCATAAAAGGTCTGTGGACTGCTGCATCAATATCACCTGTCATTTAGAAAGATAGACCTGTAGTTTCTCTGCATTTGTGGTTTGACTAACTCCTAAGCCGTAGCTCTTAGTTTGAGACTCATAAACTCTTTGCTAAGCTGCCCATCATCTCCAATGATATCCAAAGCATATCTTAGAAAAGAGCAGAATGCATACTCAATCGACATCCCAGAGAAGCAAGGAGGAAAAGGAAAAAAGGAAGGACACTAGAACAACAAAAACAGTATAAAGGCATTCGATGTATAACGTAGGAGGGGAAGACAATATATACTCAATAAAAGTTTAATATGGATAGAGTTTAATAATAAACCAGGATTAAGAGTATCCTCATGCCTTTAATCCTAGCTAGTCAGAAGGTTGAGATCTGAGGATAGCAGTTCAAAGCCAGCTCAGATAGGAAAAGTTTGTAAGATTCTTATTGCCAATTAACTAGCCAATAAAACTACAAGTGAAGCTTATGGATCAAGCAGTAGAGCATTAACCTTGAACAAAGCACCCAGGCTTTGACTTGTACTAGCACTAGTACTAGCACCAAAAAGCAAGCAAGCAGGCAAGCAAGCAAATAGGCAAACAAGCAAGCAGGCAAGGAAGGCCAGGAGAGGAGAGGAGAGGAGGGGAGGGAAGGGGAGAGGGAGAGAGAGAGGGGAGAGGGAAGAGGGGAGAGGGGAGAGGAGGGTTAAGGAAAGGAGGGGAAAGGAAAGAAAGGAAAAGGAAAAGGAAAAGGAAAGGAAAGGAAAGGAAAGGAGAGGAAAGGAGAAAGGAAAGGAAAGGATGGGTGTGGTCCAAGGAGGTAGGGAGGTAGCTCACCAGTAGAGTGCTTGCCTACCACACACACACACACACACACACACACACACACACACACACACACACACACACACACACACACACACACACACACACAGTGTGTGTTTATACACAATGAGGACAAGCAACAATCAAACCAGGGTTGACATGTACTCCCTGTGAGCTTCCTGGGAATGAGACTTGAAATGGGTTTTGAAAAAAAAAAGGAAGATTTACATAAAAATAAAAGAGAAGAGAAAGGAAAATGTTTCTACTTAGCAGGAAAAACTACTTAAACTTGAAAGGAAGATGTTTTCAGAACTGACCACTATTGAACGTGTACTTTTAAATCTCTGTGAATTAATTTTTGCAACAATTAATGGAACCAATATTTACAGAGCAGCAAGTTTGAAATATAGAACCAATAAAAACTTTTACAACTCTGGAAATTTCTAAAATTGGTTCTCTTTAAATTTGTAGCATAGGCAGAATAGCAGATGATGTGGTACAGTAAAAACATTTTATTGGCATCTACTTGAGACGACCTGCATAATTCACTTGTGGCTTTGCCACTTATAACATGTCATCCCAAACTCATGGCAATAAAACTTTTATGTAATATTGCTCCTCTATGCTTTATATAAATATGTGCATATATAATATATATGGCTTAATTTCCTCTTTTAGTTTCAATGGATCTAGCCTAATCACTTAGAGGCATATTTGTGAACTCAGACTATTTAGTAGTTGTACAACGCTTACAAAACCTAAGACCCCACTCAGTGCCCTGCTTGATTTCAGATAGAGATACTTGATGTTTCCTTCTGTGAATTTATAAGTAAGGGGGAATCATTAGGGAAATATGACTCACTCTCTAGGCCTTGGCCTTTGTAGATGTGCTTTCCATTTTCCTAACTTACTAAATCCCTTTTGAGAACATCGAATGCTGCTGTGGGTCTGCTCGGGAGATTGAAAAACCTAGGTTCCAATCATCACCCATCACAAATGACTGGCAAGTCAAGTCGAGTCACCAAATTTGGAGACTAGGTTTCCTTATCTGCAAAATGGGGATGCCATTCCAGGTCTTCTCTGAAGGAGATGCTTACCTATTATGCAAGCAGGCTTTACATTCTATAGACTCTTGTTAAAGCCCAACCTGTTTTATATCTTTCTGAAATGCGATTGCACCAAGTTCACCTCTAAGCATCTAAAGGAACGTGGATAAATGCTCTAACACCTGAATTTTATATATTTATGGTTATGTGTCATTTATGTGTTTAAATAAAGCACTGTTATGTGATTGCAAATGTCAGCAAATAAGCTAGCAACCTCAGTGTAGGCATCATATAGAGTATAGTGATGATTAGCACTGACAACGTAAAAATGAGTTACATTCTAATTCACCAAATTTTAATTTTTATTCCTGAAACATTAAACGTGTAGGCTTAAATACAACAAACACACTTTGTATTGTATTTCAGGCTTTTTTGCATTGTATTCCCTAAGTATAATATTTATATTTTATATCCAATTGTTTAGTTCTACTATGTCAAACAAGAAAATTTTGAATCAATTGTATCTGAAAATGATTTTATAAGTGTAAATTTTCTCAGAAAAACAAATTTGTTAAAAACAATTTAAAAATACACATTCCAACAAATGATCATGAATGTCCACTATGTTCCAGTTCCTGAGCTACATACTGAAGATGCAGTGAACTTCATATCATTCAGTGGAGCATACTATTAGCTACAGAATAGTGTGATAAGCACCATGCAGGTTCTAAAGAAACAGGTAAGGTACATTCCTGAACCACTACAAGCCAGTGTCTGGGATAGCTTGTAAATGGCATAGTGCTTAAACTGAGTATTGTGCAGGAGCTGGAGTTTTGTGGGCTATGGAGCCATTTCTAAGGAACCTTTTAACAGTAGGGGATGCAGTGGTAGCATACTGCCATGCTGACTGATAAAGTACATCACCTCGGTAAACTGGACGCATTTCAGCAGAGCCAGATCAGATCAGACAGATGGAGCATGGTGTACCGAAGTGGGAAAGACAGTATGGGATAAGGAGGCAAGGGGCATGGGCTTCACCCAGCAGGTGATAGACTTGACACTTTCCAGATAGAGTTTGACGTTACTTGAACCACATCTCAAGCCTTTTTGCTTTAGCTAGCTTAGGGGTAGAGTTTGTCCTGGTCTTCAACCCTCCTTTTTATGACAGAATCAAAAGGATGCCAGCAAAGAAGTGGTAGATCCTTTTTGGAAGGCCCATTTTGGCAGAAGAAAAATGAAGGAATGGATGACAGGGGGAAAAGACTGGGAGCAAAGAAAGGAGGCTACGGGAATGGTCTAGGCTACAAATACTAACAGCCTAAAGCAAAGGAAGAATGGGGTGAAACAGAAGATGGGTTGCCTGCTAAGACAAGACAGTAGACTCAGCAGAACGTGGCATAGCTGACTAGACATGAAACATGGAAGAGCAGTAAGAGATAACTTCTGGGTTATGAGTCGAGAGAAACTTATTGGAGGTGATGCCATTAGTTCCACTCGTATCACTCTCATAGTTCAGAATACCAACTTCATAGCAGGCCTTTTTTTGTTTTTGCAATCAAATTACTGCCTAATAAGGAATAGCTATGCATCAAGCATATTAAGTGCTTAATAAATGAAGTAATGAGGGTGTCTGTTGAAATGATGTCTAGTTTAGCACCCTGTTTTTCTTTCATAAGCTCATTTATATTAATAAAGCCAAAACAAATAATTTCTCTCTCTCCTTCCTTCCCTCTTTCCTCTCTCTCTCATGTCTCTCTCTCCCTCTCGTTCTCTCTCTTTCTCTCTCTGTCTCTCTCGGTCTCTCTCTGTCTCTCTCTGTCTCTGTCTCTCTCTCTCTCTCTCTGTCTGTCTCTCATGTTTGTGTATGTGTGTCAGTATTGGGGCTTGGCCTCAGAGCCTGGGTACTGTCTCTTAATATTTTTGCTCAAGGCTGGCATTTCACAACTTAAAGCATAAAGCACAGCTTTACTTGTGGCTTTTTGCCACATACATAAGAGTCTCAAAAACTCACCCAGATTATAAGCACAGGCCACCAGTGCCTGGCTAAATATAATTGTTTCAGAAACACTTTCTAAGGATCTTCCCTAGACTCTAACTGGTGGTTTGGGGAAGGAGAAGTACTCTGTATATGGGAAAACATTTAAAGAAATAGGATAGGAATTTTATTCTTTTGCCAATTTTCAAGTATAAATAAAAGAGATATTTCTTCTAAGAATATATGGTTAAGTAATTGCCTTGAGGTTTTATATTGGTGGAAAATGTTGTAATGTTTTTTCCAAGAACATCTTTTAAGTGAGATGTTTTAGTTTAGTAAAACAGACAACCTGATTTGTGCAGAGAAATTTTAAAAATTTGGAACTAATAA
Source organism: Dipodomys spectabilis (assembly GCF_019054845.1). Classification (NCBI taxonomy): domain Eukaryota; kingdom Metazoa; phylum Chordata; class Mammalia; order Rodentia; family Heteromyidae; genus Dipodomys; species Dipodomys spectabilis. The sequence continues at coordinate 58,464,044 of NW_024870679.1, forward strand.
AGGAAAGACATCCGTATTGCTTTCATAGCTTTTGAAAAAAACTCTGACTCCACTAATGACTTATTTCAGACAATGCAGGTAAAACATATGTACTTCTTTCCCTACACAAAAGAAGAGGACAATTTTGGCATTATTTGGGGAACAAATTTTCCAGGCTTAGTAATTAATGGTTTATATGGTTCTTTTAATAATGTAATAATTAATCTTAAAATACTAGTAATTAACAGCCTTTTGTCCAGAATTATTGAACTTATTATTGCATATATTTTTTTCTGAAGAAAAATTTATATCCCAGCATAATTGATGTGATCATTAAGGCTCAGGAGCAAGCTTAGCAAGATGGCTAATTGAGAAAGCTTACATACAAGATAAAAAATGTGAATGAGGGAAAATACCATTTATATGGTCTTTGGGATGCTTTGGAGTTTCATATTAATCTGAAAATATGAACAGAAAGCTCACTATTTTTTTCTAGTAGAATTCCCCCCACCAAACAAAAATGCAAATAAAAATCAATGTTGCAGGGATTTTTTTTTTCTTTTAAATTTTGGAGACGTCAAAAGGCTAAATAGTACAGTTTGTGGAACATGAGAGTATTTCTCTTCAAATATTGGCCCTGTCACATTTTGGCCATTATTACTGAAGCCACATGATCCATTTCTTTTGAACATCTTTCTTCAGCATAAATGCTCAATACTGAAGCCTAGTCCAAGCCAAGGATGCACAGATGGGTGGTCACAGCTGCAGCTCCTCTGACAGACTGTAAAAACCCGCTGGGACACTTCCCCCAGCGCCGTCTATCCATCTTGTGAGCTGGTACCCTCCACCTTGTTCAGGCTTTGTTGAGTGTGCCACAGGACTTTGGCCAAAATGTTATAATCTGAATCAGTCTTATTAAGGCAATGAAAAATGGCCTCGGAAAACACACATCAACACAGATAAGTTTTTCCTGAAATGATCAGCAATTCCAATAAAAAGAACATTATAATAGATTTAAATTTTAAAGGAAAAAAAAAAACAGCCTCCCAGAAATATTGTATTCAGGTCTCTTCTGCAGGGTGAATGAGTCAAGTTACTCAATAGGATCCATTCAGACTGATTAAATTGGAACCAAGCCAAAAGAGATCTTCAAGATCTAAGAGATAGTGGTCATTGAGAGGGAACTAGCCCAACCAAGAATGCACATACCATAGCCTTGATGGAAAATAGGAAGTTGGCCAGTCCAAAGGCCAGCACAGAATTCACAGTAATAAAAGTTCTACCCCTAAATCATCACAGCTCTCCTATTTAACATACAGGATAATTAACCTGAAGCACCATCTTACTATTTCAAAAAAGTCTATTAAAATATTTTAATCAGGAGAGGCTCAAGGTGTTAATTCTCACATTTTATCTATTCATCAGTTAACATCCTCCTTTCGATAAATCACTAGAGATGGCTCACAAACAAACATACATTAAACATGTACACACATGAGAAATTAAAGCCATGAAAGAAGGCAAATAGTAACAAAAGAAAAGTAGTAGAGGAAGAGATTGAGGTTGAAATATCTGTTGAGGCAAGAATTAAATTTTTCTCTGAGTTTCTTGGGAGCCAAAGCAAAAAGGGAATCAAGATATTATATAATCCTTAGGTACTAATGAGAGAAAGAAGGGCATCTTTCAAAAGCACAAAGCAGAAATACGTCTTCGAGATCCCACAACAGATTGGGCCTGTTCCCCACGATTCCTGACCCAGTTTGCCAATGATTATGAAATCAAGCTTGATAAATAAATTATGAAACAGCTCAACTAATTTCAAAACTAAACAAAATGGGGAAACCAAATGAACAAACGTTTCCAAACATTCAAAAGTTAAGAATCACCCAAAATAAAAATTGAAACCAGTAACAAATAAAGCCAAACCAAATCCCAGTGAACCCAGAACCGCAAAACCCTGTCACTTACTGGCTTGAGAATAAAATGCTGTTTGTCAAAGTGTCTGTCTACGGCATATGGGTAAAGGTTTCAGTCTGCTATCTCCAGGCTCATCTTATGGCAGAGGTTCAACACCAGTGAATGGTGCTTTAAACAAAAGGAGAGCTCATTCAAAATGGGCGTTTGTGAGTTAGCGGTCAGTGTCGCTGAGCGGTTTGTCTGAGTGAAAACTATTGGCATAGGAGACATTGAAGTACAGCTCTCAGGCCTTTGGAGTTTCCTAAGTGCTGAAAGGCAGCCAGGAGGTTAAAGCTGGCTGGTCGGAATGGCACACTTGGCTGAATGCAGAGCCAGGTGGCTTGGGCATATTGGCAAACAACTGGCAACCTGCCCAATACATATGGCTTAGATTGCTTTGCTCTTCCCACGAAGCCTTCTTAGATTCTTGAGCAAGCATTTGCTTTAGAACAAAATACATCTGAATGTTTAAAATAAAGCTCTCTTAATAATATCTGTCCCGTGTAAAAACCCTCCTACCAAAAATGAAAATAAGAAGATGGGAGTCAAGAATTGCCAGATACATAAATTTAAGGCATTTTGATCTTTGGGTGGGGGTGGGGGGGAATCTTTGAAAAACCATTTGCAACTCTCATTGGGCTCAGTTATTTGTACCTTTTTTGAATCACAAAGGTTGAAATGACCCCCATAAGCACATCATGGAGGAAGCAGGATCCATGTAAAGATGGGATATACCAGAGGGTCAGTAAGGATGGACTCTTAACGAATACATAAAAATACAAAATGAGTAACAATGACAACCAACAGCAGATACATTTGATCAGGAAACATTCTTAAATTTTGATTGACAGATAACACGAAAGGTGTTAGTATGGTCTATCATGTAAATATATATCTGGAGACTTGTTAAAACACAGCTTTTACATGCTAACAACGGAGGCACATGTCACTTCTCAGGCTTTACCCTGTGACTGCTTGACACCCTCAGCAGGAGGCAATTTTTCTTTTTTTTTTTTCTGGTCCTGGGACTTGAACTCCAGGCCTGGGCACTGTTCTTGAGCTTTTTTTGCTCAAGGTTAGTACCCTACCGCTTGAGCCACAGTACCACTTCTGGCTTCTTCTGAGTAGTTTTTTTTTAAATGTTTTTTTAATTGTAAAAATACTGTACAGAGGGGTTACAGTTACATGAGTAAGGTAATGAGTACATTTCCTCTTGAGCATTGTTGCCTCCTCCTGTGTTTTTCCCCTACCATCCCTTCACTCCCCATCTCCCCAACTCTATCCCCCACCCCCTTTCTGAGTAGTTTATTGGAGATAAGAGTCTCAGAGACTTCCCTGTCCTGGCTGGATTTGAACCATGATCCTCAGATTTCAATCTCCTAAGTAGCTAGGATTATAAGCGCATCTTATTATAAGCCACCTGCATCCAGCTCAGGAGGCAAAATGTAAAATGTAATTGTGTCTCATGGTAATTTTTTAAATACATGTTCACGGTCTATTAAAATTGCAAGCCTTTATCTAATATATTGAGTTAAATCTTCTGTTATTACTGTAATCTATTTAGTAAAGTAAAAACTGTGCTGAATGTGATAGTTTTTTAAGGTTTTTAGCTCAACGATAGCTCAAAAATTGAAATTAATTCAACTTTCATACAAATAAGAACTTCATACACTCACAAATCTAAAATTTCTTACAGATATGCAAACATTAATATTATCATAGAAAAAAATTGTACCTATTCAGCAAATATGATGTCAGTGTTAGATGAGAATAGCAAACTTCCTTTGGGTGATAAACTTCACAACTTCAGGTGGGGGAGGGAAGGGATAGGAGGACAACAACAAGGGAAAGGGTAACAATGATCAACAAGTAAGGTACTCATTGCCTTACTCATGTAAACCTCTCTGTATAGCATCTTTACAATGAAATAAATAAATAAATAAAATTTCCTGCTGCAGTTAGTTGCTCCATCTCTTTCCCAGGCTCAAAAAAATAATAATAAAAGGAAAGGCAAGAAAAACTCAAACCAAAACAAACCTAAGTATATAAAACTTGTGATGCCTTCATATTGTATACTTGTTGAGTTTTAGGTTAAAAAATCTTTGTGGACTTCTTCTTACTCTTTTTTTTTAAGACAGGGTCTCACTATACAGCCCAGGTTGTCCTTAAACTCCGGATCCTCCTGCCTTAGTCTCCCAACTGCTGAGATTACAGGTATGTATCACTAGACCTAGTACCTTAGTACTTGAACTTATTTTTTCTTCCAAAATATATATTGAGAAATGAGGCAAACTTAAATCAGAAATATTCAATGAGTTCCTATGTCATGAATCTGGAAAATAATATATACTTAAGTCTGTTTCTTTGTAGTAAGGACAATAGAATTTAAAAAGAGGTTGATTAATGAATCTTTCCATTACTCAAAATGATAGTTTGAAAGGAATAGCTGTTTAAAGATGGGTTTTGGAGCCACATGGAATGACCTCCACAGTCTCACAGTTTCAACACTCTTGTCCTCTCCTCTTGATCAGCAAGTAGTACCACTTAGATCTTTATTATAACATCCTTTTGTCAACTTGGAAGAGGTCCAGGCAATACTGGCTTCCAAGGATTCAGTTTGGTTATCTAGAGTCAATTACCAGGAGCTGTGCTGATGGGCAGAGGAAAGGTGACAACTGAATCTAGAACCTTGGCCTCTGAGTCAGACTTCTATGACTGGACACTTGTTCCAAATGGAACTTGGAGATTATTATTTATTATTTTTATGCCAGTCCAGGGACTTGAACTTGAGGCCTGGGTGATGTCCCTAACCTTTTTTGCTCAAGACTAGAGGCTTTTTTATCACTTGAACCACAACACCACTTCTGGATTTATTTTGGTGGGAGTGGAGGGGGGTACTAAATTGGAGAGAAGAGTCTCATGGACTTTCCTGTCCTGGCTTGCATCACACTTCAATTCTCAGATAGCCTTTTGGGTAGCTAGGATTACAGGCATGAGCCACCACTGGTGCCTGGCAACATGTCAATTTTTAAGGGAACCAGATGAGTAGAAGAGTCACAGGAAGATGCCCTTTTTTACAGCAAAGGGACTGAAACAGAGTGTTTCTTCACTTAGATGCATAGAAAAGACCAAAGGGCATCACTTCCTAAGGTGGTCTTAGGACGATAATTGAAGTTACAGCAAAAAACAAAACAAAACAGGGCCCACTAAATTTGGCTATTACTAGGTTAAAAAAAACTTATGAAACCTTTTCATATATTAATGTGTTTTTTTTACTTTCCAAGAGGGAAACCAGTATTGTATATTGTAAATTTATTTATACAACAACCTTTTGTCAGAAGGCATTTCATAAGATTCAAGTATTAAACAGTCCATTCTGGTTAGGATTCAGTTGGAGCTTTTTAAAAGTTAGATTGAAGAAAAGGAATTTAATAAAATTAAATTGGACAAATGAATTTAAAACAGTAAATTAATTTAGAATCTTTAAAAATAATTGAAATTGATACCTTCCCTTTTTGAACACAATAATGCACTGGCCTTATTACTGTTGCTATCTCTTAAGGAAAACCTTCCACTATTCCACTACCAGTCTCTCCCTCCCATCATTGCTTTCCCTCAATCCTTTCTCTTCCTATTAGCCAAAAACCATCTGGTAGTTGGTAAGTAGGGAAGCCAGTTTTCAAAAATATGGGTTTCTGAATATTGGCTTTGAATTGCTTAAAATTTCAGGCTAATTTTCACAGGGGGAGATTTGTTTGATTAGAAAACGTGAATCAGAATGAACAGAAATACAGAGGAGAACCGGGAGATAATAACTATTGTTCTAAACGAAACTATTACTTAATACCAAAAGACAGTTACACACTCTCAGACCAAAAAGAAAAAGAAAAAAAAAAAGAGCAAGCAGTTATAGTATTATGTGGACTCCAAGGAAAAGCAAAAAAGATTTTGTAATAGAATTTGAAATGTTTATCTTATTATCCAAAAATAAGCTAGATTTCAGGAACAAGTAACTTCATTTTTAAATTAATACTTCCATTTGTTGAGCTGGAACTGTGAGTTGCTGCACATAGAAAAAAATTTTGTCTGATCACAGAACAAGGAAAAGTCTCTCTGTATATATCGATATGGAGTAATAGTTTTATAAAAGCCACTTAAGAAAAAAAAAAGGATACAAAACTATGGTTGCATCACCGAATATTTTCCTGATAAACATTTGTTCTGTTTTATTTTTGTCTCTAGACTCTTCTTATTTCTGGCCTAAAGTCTCACCTAATGACAATAAAGCATTTAGTTCTTGGTTCAAACTCCTGAAGAAAATGTCCTTTAAATAGGACAATTTTATTTAACTTAATTTTAAAAGAACTCCCACTAAAAATTTCCAGTTAAAAAGAAAAACTAAACAGTTCTAAAAATAAACATTTTTTGGTTAAACAAATACACAGATTTAAAGCATATGGGTAAAAATGAATGTTAGTGTAAACATACGGCAACATTTTTTTCCCTTCAAAAAAAAAATCCCAGAGCAGAAACAAACAATAAAAAAAGAGTTATTCTGGTTTAAATTGTGAGCCCATTTCTAATAAGTAATCATCTTTTACTCAAGAAAATAAATATTTGTATAGTCTCAGAAATCTGTTTCATTTCAGTCTCTGTGCAAAACTACACATGAAAAGTGTATTTACAAAAGAAATACCAGACTTAGAATTATTTATGTCACTGTAGTGTATATATGCATATATATACACTACAGTATACATATATATGTAATAAATGACAGCTCACCACACATACATATCTTACATAATATCAAGGTTGATTTCTGTCCTACAACTTATTCTTAAAATTTTTCTTTTCTAGCTGGGATCTCATTTTAAGTTTTTAAAAACATTTCAAGATAGCAGAGTTGTGCCTATTAAAAAATAGGACCTAGCTCTCTACCAACTCTAAATACCCATGATTAAAGTTAGTCTAAGTTTTTTTTTTTCCAGAAAGTGCTTATTGCAGATCAGAGCTCAATGTTGTAAGTTAAAGGATAGGAGGGCTCAACCCCTATGTTCCTGCTAATGTTCACTCCGAAGTCAGAAAATCAGTAGTATAAATCTGTATTTCACAGATGTTTCAAGAACAAAAGCAAGCAGGTTGAAGATTTGTTAATGAAAAGGCAGGCTATATAGAAACCCACTCAAAAAATCTAGACAATGCAAGAGAAACCTTAAAAATAAAACGCAAATCACTTTACTTTCTCTGCAATCTGATATTCTTAGTTTATATTTAGTATTTTGCATCATTGCTAAGAGAATGTTCTTTGAAGGTATTGCTTCTACTAATTAAAAGAAAAGATATATAAGATCACAGAAACGTTTTAACTTCTGCAAAACAAAAAAAGGAGCCCATACTATCCATTTCTACAGTAAAAATTAAAACAAAGCGATTGTCTTTAAACTTCTTATAGTGATGGTGTTGGAGGGAACTTTTCAAAAAGTAGCGTATTTTACGGAACATTTTGAATAAAATTGTAGTACTGAGTTCAGAGTGCTTTTGAAGCCTAAAGACCAAATGTTCAGTTTTAACAAACCAACAATGTCTGTTCATTTTACCCAAATCTTTTCAGCTTAAATATTCACAATGTGCCATTATTACTGAATCATTATCTGCCTTTAGCTCTGACAACAGCATCATACGGGCTATGAAAGGCTCCTTTCTTCTCATGATTCCTCATCTTACAGTGCTTTTCAACTTCCCAGAATGCATTGCTCAATTACAGTGCTGAAATTAACTGTATGCCACTCTTATTTATGGAGAAAAGAATAATCAAGTACTCCAAACCATGTCATGGGTTGCCCACAATTTTATATCAAATTTCAAGTAATAAAAATATTAACCCCTTCGGATGTCAATTTTTTTTTTAGCCTACCATTTGTTTATTTTGGGGCTTGTGTCTTTATTTTCTTTTTACATCAGAAGTTTGACTTTCTGATAGTCTTTATAATACATGTACAATAAATTCAAAGTATCTCCAGAGGTTTATGTATCCTTAAAATAATAACTTACCTCCCCCCCCGAAAACAGTCATAATATTTAATGCACATCTGACAAAATTAAGAAAACGGAGGGAAGAGGTAAGGTTGGAAGGGATGGGGAAGACCGACGGAAGGAGTAGTGCAGATCAAGGAGCATTCATAAACGGATGAGTTGAGTGGTAACTCCTTTGTACAACTGCTTAGAGATCATTTTTTTAAAGAGCTACATAAAACCACAACATGAATTTTTTTTAAGTAAGTTTTTCATCGGAGCCCATTTAAACTTAAATTCAAACTTTGCTGAGCTGAGTCAGAGTTTCTCCTATTCCTACTTATTCAATTTAGAGGTGCTATACATCATCTTCCCAAAAGCAGGAAACAGACATAAATGAACACTGAAATTAAAGTGCAGAAATGCTCCAATCTCACAGCTGTCTTGTTTATGCCACTAGATAGCACCTCTTCCTCAATAATAATAGTAATTTTATTAAGCAGAGAATGTGAGCCGTTTTTTTACATGTGCCTTTCAAGTGACTATTATTGTCACATGTATTATTTGAGCTCAACATTATGAATTAAATTTGCCACTCTTCGAGTATTATTAACTTTATTATTTCTATCATTTGCAGAAGCTATATTCAAAGTACCTGGTAAATTGTAAAATGAATGACTATCAAGTACTCAGGTCGAAATACACTTAAAGGATATGTGTTGGCTAAATAGAGAGAAAAAAAAAAAAGGCACAGAAAACAATGAATTAAAACTGTGCCTGCCTGCAATCACACTGTGAATACTTGTATAAAAAGAGAGAGAAATATTTAACACATGGATTTTTTTATTTATTTGTTTTATACCTTCAGCCAACAGAAGAATGTAAATAAAAACACTTTTTAAACCTCAAAGATACTTACTAACCCATGCATACATTAATCATTCATACCACATGATTATTGTTCAGTATTTTCTGCAATAACAAATTGGAGGGTGTGGGGGTTATTGTGGGTTTCAACAAACCACATTCTATTTAGGCAAAGCCAAGTATTAAAGAAAGGCCTAACTTGCCAAACCAAGATAAATACATGCCATTATTATGATTACATAAAAGCCACTATTCTCAGCGTTACAATTTCTCTTATAATTGGCACGATTATAATTAAATGGATTCATATGTTTACAATTCTTCTTTGAATTGTAAAGTGATTTAGCAATGATAGTGTCTCTAATTTCTTTTAACTATACTGACAAACTTCACTTTGTCAGTGGTCTAAATACCGCATTGCCACAATAAATTAGGTAAATACCCAGTAAGGTCTGAATTGCTATTGAATTTAAGTATCTTATAATAAGGTAGCAAGTAAGTTCTCCAGAGCCTGATGCTGGACCAGCCCACAAACCCACAAATTGGAGAGAACGGCCTGAAGTATGCCAATGGCATTTAAGATATTCTCTGATGAGTTGGGAGGTAATATAGGCAGGGACACAGAGAGAGAGAGAGAGAGAGAGAGACAGACAGACAGACAGACAGAGACAGAGAGGGAGAGGGAGAGAGAGAAAGAGAGAGGGAGAGAGAGACACACAGACAGACAGACAGAGACAGAGACAAAGAGTTGAAACCCCACAGGTTTCGATGGATTATTACAAAAACGATGGTCAGCCTCTCTCTTTAAGAATCAAATAAATCTTCATTTATATCTCTCTACCAGGGAAAAGGTGGCATAAAATGATGTACCGTATTATTGGGGCAAAACATCCCAGAGTTTTACTTTCCACCTTCAAATGGAAGCTATTGTAGTTTATTCTCTTATTTAAAATAATGATAGTTAATAGTTTTAAATGTAAGAAAATGGTCATAGGCTTAATAATTACATTACTAACATGTATCAAAATACACAATTCAAAATTATTTGGAAATAATTGAGAAGTTATACAATAAATGCTTTCTTAAAGCAAACAATGATAGAGGAAACATGAGGCAAGTTGGTCAATTCTGTATCCCGCAGTTTTGTTTAAAAATGTTTTAAAGCACAGTCAACATTGCTTTTTAATAAAAAAATATAGTTATAATTTTACTACATGGATATTCACTGTCATATTAATCATGATAGAAAAAACTGGTAACAAAATTAACTCCTCAATCCATCATAGAATGGATTTGACAATCGATGGTACAGTCATAGAATGAAATAAAATCATCACTGAAATGACTGTAGGAAAACACGTAGTAACAAGAAAAGATGTCTGCCCTATAGCATCAAATATTTTAAATGATTTCAAAAGTGTGTGTGTGTGTGTGAGAGAGAGAGAGAGAGAGAGAGAGAGAGAGAGAGACTAAACATTGACATATTTTAGTAATTTTTTTCCAAGGTGATTTTTCTCCCTTTTCAGGTGGGTAATTTCCTTTCCTTCTTGTTACTCGGACATATGTTACTAGTTAAATAACAAGAGCAGATAAATCCTGTAATAATAAACACAAGTTTTTGTTTTTTTTAAGAAAGACTATGACATGAATTACTTATGCTCTAGGCACAGAAATGACTAGTATGAAATTCAATCCTAATAATAAATGCATTTTTAAAAGTTAGCATGTTGTGTGTTTGTGTAATAGTGCTAATTACCACTTACTAAATTGTGATCTATTCCCAAATGCTATAAGGAGGAAAAACTCTAGAAGCACTGCTGAGGTGAAGTGTTATTAAAACACTACTGTGGAATTCTTTTCTCCTTTTTTTAAAGTTAATTTTTTAGCATAACATTTTCATAAAAATAATGAAGTTGAAAAAAGACTTAAAATTTACAAATCATCACAAAGTACACTGAGAGCCAGAAAGATTATGTGGCTTTGCCCAAAGGATACATAATTTAGTTAACACTCTTCCATGAAAAATATATGATTTCTAGCAAATATGTGATTATTGGGCTGGAGTATGTTCCTTCCTCAATGATTTTTTAACTTACTTACAACAGACTCATGAGAAGAAAGTCAAGTAGTTCTCACTGAGGAGCAATTTAAAATAAAAGTATAATATAGACTATGCAGAATAGAGGGGGAGATTGGCAATTTTCTGGTTTTTTTTTTAATGTTTTAAATGATAAATGAGAGCTCAAAGCTGTCTTGTTTCAGTATCCAAGTTTCAATGGCAACACCAAATTTCCACCCCAAATCCTCCAAAAATGTGAGATCCTTTTTTAAAACATCCTAAAGATAACCTTAGCAAACTAGTAATTCCATTACCAACACTATGTAACACAAGTGAAAACAGTGGAAATTGTTGGAATTTAAAAAAATTAGTTTGGGCTAGTATTTAATATTCATAATTTATTATGCTTGAATACGGACATTACTCAACTTCCTTGTTCTTTCACCTACTCCTCTGGATAAAGCACAGTTAAAAACCATGTCTAGATATTTGCTCATTTAAAAAATGAAATACTAATAATACTTGGAAATCAGTATTGTGTCTTGAACGTAACAGCACTCATACATTGTTCAGCACTCATACATTGTAAGAATGAAGACAAAAAACAAACATCAAAACAGAACCAATGGAGCTGTATAGAAGATGAGGGAATTCTACTGGGCATCTGGTTTACCTTCAGTATAGACGTCCACTTTCTTGAGTTAGAAACCACCAAAACTGACTCAGCTATTATTAGTAATGTCTCAAGCACAATAGAATAGACATAAACCAAGTTCAAAGGGGCTTTTTAATTAAATAAAAGCATAATTTCAGTGGGGCTAGAAATTTCTAATTGGGAAAAAAACAACCTGATGTCTAACTCACAAGAGACGGCAATTCATGTAAATCATGTAAATCATGATGGGTCAACCTAATAACAAAGCAAGAAGTTGCTAAGATTATTTACCATAGCTAAGATATAGAACCAACCCAGATGCCTCTCAGTAGATGAATGGATCAAGAAAATGTGGTATATATACACAATGGAATTCTATGCCTCCATCAGAAAAAATGACATTGCTCCATTTGTTAGGAAATGGAAAGACTTGGAGAAAATTATATTAAGTGAAGTAAGCCAGGCCGAAAGAAATATAGGTCCCATGGTTTCCCTTATTTGCAATAACTAGTATATGTCTGGGACAAGCAGAAAAGCTTAGATAAGATGATGCTAAGCAAAATAACCCCAAGATAGGGACACAAGTGTTTTTTATTTCCTTGCTATTGTTTCTAACGTATTTATAAGGTACCATGTGATTTTTTTTGTTGCTTTGTATGTCCCTCCCCCATGTATAACCCCTGTTTTCATTGTATCTGATGTTGGTATAATTTGGAGAGGGAAAGGAAAAAGACAAATTGGTTAAGTAGGGATACAGATTGATCCATTGCAACAATGAGATGTACAAGACGCTATGTCGAAAAATGAACTTTATAATTTAGGCGGGGGTTGGGGGTGGGGTGGGTAAGGGGGTATAGTTTGAGGAGGTGGGAGGGAAGGGATGGTAGGGGAAAAACAAAGGAGGTGGCAACAGTGCTGGATAAGAAATGTACTCACTACCTTGCTCATGTAACTGTACAGATTTTCACAATAAAAAAACTTATTTAAAAAAACTACAAAACTATAAAAGTTTGCAAGGGCAACATAAGAGAAAATCTTCAAATGCTTGAAGAAGATGATGAGTTTTTAATTTTTCCTTAATAATATAGTCAAAGGACAAGTGGATGAAATGCACTTCATCAAAAGTAAATTAAAATTTGGGAAGTGTAGTTGTGGAGGTGGGAGGGAAGGGATGGTAGGGGAAAAACAAAGGAAGAGACAACAATGCCTGATAGGAAATGTACTCATTACTTTGCCCTTGTAACTGTAACCCCTCTGTAGACTATAAAATAAAAATGTATTACAATAAAATGTATTTACAATAAAAATGTATTAAAATAAAAAAAGAAGTTATTAAGATCCTGTATTAAAGAAATACTCAATTCCCTAGAATTCTGCTCTTTAGAGTACAGTGACCTAAGGTGTCTTTTGTATACTATAATTATGACTAGAGAAATGATACTTTTAATAACATGGTCATGATGTAAATCACATACCCACTAATACCTTTCATACTTGGCAATGGCTCACAGGAAAAAATTATTATGTGATGATTTTTTACATTATTTTAGAAATATGACACATGTAAAAAGAAAGTAGAATTAATTGCCAATCCCTGGTTTAGGTCATTTGTGGTATTCAGGTACACTGTGCCTTGGTTTACCATTCCTGAACATTCTAAAGATTTTCTGTAGAGCAAAGGGCTCACAGAGCCTTGGTTTTATAGGAATAAAGCACATAATGAACTCTACCTTCCATATAATAAGCCTTCAATGAGTATCAATAACAACATTTATGTCCTTGGACAAAAATGCAATCTCATCATTAGGATCAATATTAAACTTTTAGGGATCCTTTTCTCTGGGAGAATGATGGCATCTGTGGTCTCTCTTCCCAGGAAAATAAATATACTCAGAAGCATATACCACTTTATATTTCAATTCAGAGACTTTCTCAGAACCCCGTTTTTATTGGAAGACCATCAGAGCTTCACCTACATCTTACAACTGTAAAATATTCAAAGATGCAAGGGAGACACAAACATTAGCTATGCATTATGAAAAAGTAGTGACACTTCATCCACAGAGCAGGGCTTTGCATATTGAGATATAAATGTCCTGTTGTTTTAATTACTTAGCAACCATGCAGTAATACTGTGGTAAATACAACTGAAGTAATGAAGCACAAAAACACACCACAGGAGACTTCTGCCTTAGCTTTTGCTGAACAAGAAGGAAACCAACATTTATTCTATGTGCCAGGGACTGGATTAAACCCTTTTGGGCATTACTTCATTTCTTCTTATCCACAATGCCACAATATGGGTCATCAACATTACTGCATTTCGAGTGGAAGGAAGTGAGGTTAGTGAATAAAACACAGCCAGCTTGAAGTCCTAGAACTCTGAAGTGATAGAGCTCAAGGTACAGAATATAGGTCTTATACCATATTCTATAACATTAAAGAGTTCCTAACTAATGAAATGAGGCTTATTCTTATTGTGTAATAAGACTATGAGGAACCTTTCCCCTATAAAATAAAGGTTAACCATGTATGGGGCTGTGAGGCAAATATTTCATATCTTCATTTGGCCTGTGCCTGCCAAAGTTCTATTTCCCAATCCTGAGCTTTCCCCAACAAGACCCAGTGGGATTACCTCCTCCTGTCTTCAGCTCTGTCATGGATTATTAACCAAAACTTGTACTTTTGGACAGCCCTTAAAACACAGCTAGAGGAATGCCGCGGAGAAAATAAACAGATCACCTGTCCTAACCATAAATTTTATAATTACTTATAGTTATCTTCCAGGCATACTTATGCACATTAATAGAGGTCATATAGATACAGTTATTTAAAAGTTTAATCAATCCCATTGCTATTAGAATATATGTATAGACAGTTAAACAAAACAGAATACCAGAGACTAATACCAGAGACACTGCACCAGGAACTATTGGAAACATTTCTCAGAGGCAATCCATTTACCTGAAGCTCATTTAACTGAGCAGTCGGTTGTTTGTTGAATTATCACTTAGAAAACAAAACAACAACAAAACCTGACTCCATTCAGCTCAACAGTGAAACTTCCTTGATTTTAAAAGCCAACTGAGAGAACTCCTCTGTTCTACCACAATTCTCCATCTACCTGATACCCAAAAGTGGAAGAAGAAAATGCCTTTTTTGTGTGTGAAATTCCTACAATCACTTAAATGTTCTTCATATACATTGTGGTTTGTGGGGTGTGAGTGTGGGGGGGGGGTACCAATACTAGGTCTTGAACTCAGGGCCTCATGAGCTCACTTGTTTGTTTTTTTGCTCAAGGCTGCCACTCTACTACTTGGCCCACACCTAAATGTCCAGCTCTTGCTGATTAATTGGAAATAAAGAGTCAGGCTGGCTTCATATCTGAACTGGCTTTTGGTCCAGGCTGGCTTCATACCTGAACTGCAATCCTCAGATCTCAGCCTCCTACCACTGGTGCCTGGACAACATATATTTTTTTATTTAGGGGTTGAGGACTCAAGCCCTCAGTACAGAGTTAAACACTGCTTAACACTGTGTCCATACATCTTTTAGGGGAAAAAAAAGAGATAATAACACACTCTTCAAACCACTTATCACCATGAACAAAGGCTCAACTCTGAGGGAAGAAATGCAAAGGTGAACTCAGTCACTGTGACAAGGTTAACTTAGTCCAAGACATCAGAATCTGTACCATGTGAAATTCATAACCCTCTGCACTTCATACACTTAATGTAGTAGTAAGTAGCAGCATTATCACTTTCTTGGCAAATAAGCCACCAAGTCCATCAAGAGTTTCTATGTGCAAATCAATGTACATGAGAGCTTGCCACATGTGCCTAATTTTGGGTCCCCATGTTTTTCTCTTCATTTTCCATTTGGGTCAGAATGACCTCCGTAGGGCAGAGGGCAGAATCTGATGTCAAGTCACAGGTCAAAGGGGAGATACAAGCTGACATTAGCCTAACTGTCATGTTATTGAAGTAAGCTAACAAGCAGTTCTTTTGTATTTACCTGATTTGCTCAGGCAATATAATAAAAGAGAAGCTATTTAGAGGTCAAAGGGCATCCTGCTTATTTCATTGCATTTGGATAGCTATAATATTGGTTTATTTCACCTGCTCAAATCACTTACATTTCTATAATGGTGAGGTTTATAATAAAAAGTCTTTACCATCAGAAATAACCTGTTATTAATTATTTAGAGATGAAGTTGTTAAAAGTTTAGTCTTCTGATTTTTGACTTTTTTTTTTTAATTTTTTTTCAGCTAGTTCTAAACCTATCTGATAAATTGTCTTCTCTTAGTAAAGTTACAGTCTTTTGCCTTCATTCCACAGGAGTGATTTTAATGTTTTTGTTTTCAGGACAGGAAAACTTGGAACATGCTTATCAAAAATTTACAGCATTACACAATCACTAATTGCACAGACATGGCTCCATTAGAATTTTCCAGCTGTGTTACCTTTAACAGGAAGTGTTCCTGTAAGCAGTGTCGAAGAATTTATACCTCAAATTACAGTACAGTTATTTTGAGCAGTTTGAGAATGCTGAAGAATTCATCAACTGTATGTTTTAATCTCTTCATTAAAATATATCTTAAAGCAATGCTAGAAACAGCTTAGATATCACCATTCTCAGTTTTAAAAGAAAATCATGCACTGAGAAACACCAGCATGTTAGTAAATATTTACTGCAGATCACACGTTTTCTTGAAGACTCCAGATGCCTCATAGCCTAGACCAGCATTATGGAGGTAGGAAAAATTGTGTCACTTGATTTGCATTATGCTTTGCAAACTTTATTGTTTTATTAATTATTAGGGGAATTGATTTTTAGGTTAATTAAGAACTAAGGCCTATTGTACAAATTATCATGATTTTAGTTCATATGCATAGTATAACTCTGGTGACTCTTTTTATCTACGGGCTACTGAGGTATTAAATAAAATGCATTTACAAACATCTTCAATTCTGCTCTACTGTTGAATATGACAAGAAGTCCTTTAAAGCATGTTTTATCTACAAAATGATACAAGGGAAAGAAAAACAACATAGGATCTGTCCCCTCACAGACAGACATAGAAGTACTTACAAATCTCTTCAATTCTCAGAGGATCTATTTTCTTAAATATAAAATGGGAGGTAGATCGACGATAATGGTAATAATCATAGGAAAGCTTTCCTTTCTCAAGTGAGTAAATATCAAGCTCAAATATGCGTGGTACTTTGCCAGTTCTTAACTGACAGGCAAACACAGTTTATTAGTAGCACAACATCTCCCTTCCATCAGATTCCATCAGCTGCTCTACACTTGGGCTTTACAACACAATCACCCTCAATGAGATCCTAAATCAGATATGAATAAGTCATACTTTCCAAGACTTTTTTGTTTTTGCTTTTAACCAGCCAGGGCTGAGGGGTTAACACTTCATTTAAATTAAGTTCAATACAAACTGAAAAAGCAGCTTCCAGCCAGGGAATGGTCTGATAAATCTTTAGTAGAACACAAGACTGGTCTTCTTGTGGACATGAGGGCAGAATCCTCTCTGCCTAGGATGAACCATATCTTCTAGGATATGGCTAGGACGATTTATGTTTTCTAATCACATGTCCACTTAGGCTAGGTGAGGTCATGCAATAATTCCCTTCTAGTATTTGTGAAAAGAAAGCAGCCCAACCCTACCTGATGCTCCCTAGATTTGGGTTGGATTAGGGAGTCCTTTAAACTGGAAAAGTCCACAATGGTGCCTTTTAGGTCACATAAGCTAATAGTTTAGTTCCTACTTTTCTTGTATACTATCTTCCTGTTAGAGTAGGGAAACATACAACCAAGTACCTAGAAACACCTGATATACCATCAAGACAGACTCTTCCTCCTCCTCCTCCTCCTCCTCCTCCTGCTGCTGCTGCACCTAAAGACAGAAGTAGCTTGAACAAGTTGAGCAATGTGTGCCTTGACCATTATTTCAAGCCATCAGATCGCACGCTTGTTGGTAAATGCTAGAGGGAAAAGTAGCTTTTGCTTGATGAAACCTCTGCTGCCCTTTCCAAGGAACTGTACTCAGAAATTTAAAAAAATGCTGCACACTTATGTAGTATCAAGGGCATTTTCTCCAAAGAAAACAGTAAAATAAGATTGCAATAGAGCTGAAGTTCTTCTAGCTCAAGTTCAGTTTGGGTGGAAAACCATGCCCATGTGCCAGCAGACTTAAATGACATATTGCCAACTGGAGAGGAAAACAGAACAGGAAAAAAAAAAAAAAACAAGCTTCTTCATGAATAGGGTGACATATACACTAGCTCATCCTTGGAGATGTGGACGCGTGGTCTGTCCCACACGAACACACATCTTCGCAATCCTCGTCTCCTGTTGACACTGAAACATTCGCACATAATCTATATCAGGCACACAGTGCCTCTAACTCAAATGGTATCCAAGTCTAGAGCATCAAGACTGATGCGGTAGCAGACTCAAATATCAGCTGCCCTCCAGAAAGTCTTAAGGGTTTGAATCAACATACGTGAAACCATTGAAGGAGTCATAGCATTTTCATGTGCTGTCAATCAAATAGGTCATGTTAAGTTTAAAAATACCATCCATGTATTGATGACATCCCTTGCATTGCCCTTGATTTTTGTCTTGCTTTTTTTCTGCTCCAGTCAGTGCTGCCTGACACTAGAGAGCATGACCACAGCAGGCACACACTGGAATGAGCCGCAGAGCCCCAGTGGGGGAGTGCTGGTGAGCCCTGCTTGGATGACTAGGCCAGACCACTAATGGTAAGCAGGCCACAGTGTGAAAAACCAGGGAAAACTGCTCACTTTAGAAAAAAATGGACTGCAGCTGCCAAATTGAAAATAAGTATGGTCTACTTTCGATTATCCACAAGTGGTTTAACCACAGGACCTCTTTCTTCCTACAGCTCAACCTTAGTCTGGGCTCCTACCCAGACATCGAGCAGAATTGGGGGTCTGTGAGTCTGAATGTTGAGTCTCTGTCTGGAGGTGTGGTCCCAACGATAATGAACAAAGCACAGCCTTTTAGGAACAAAGCCAAAAAGTTCTCCCTTATTCTCAGAGACAAAATTACAATACACATGAAACGAATATTGGTACCTAGAACTGTTTATACCCCCCTCTTAGTGGTTACTGTCTTTAAAATTTATACACAGATGCTTATGATAAATGATAGAAAAACTTCATAAATGCTTTTTATTCATTTATTCAAAAAGCTTTATGGAATCCTTGCCATGTTACCTGTACACACTGTTCAAGGCCCTCTGGTCCTAAGGAGGAAAAGTAAGTTAGTACCTACCACATTCAGAATTCAAAAGTCATGTTTTCTAAAATATAAAGTAGCTTTGTAGATGAATACTGCCCTAGCCCCGATGTAAATGCAATCTGTTTGGTAGCTCTAAGGAACAAATAAGCTTCGATATATTTCAAAAGAAACACATAAGAAAGATTTCACGGGGGTAAAGGTGAAATTCCTGCCATAGGTGGAACTCATCTTTGATGTTCTGCTCTGTCCTGTGCCAGTGTGTTCCCAGTCCCCCTTTCAAAGGCAGACTTCTCTACCTCAACTCTCATCCCTCCTGTCAAAGCTCCTACAACCAAATAACATCTTTCTGTGATCCAGCAATTCAATGTGTTGGTGTAAACTCATACCATAAGTGTGTAACAATAAGGACCTAAACTTTTCTTTTGGGGGGGGGGTCCGGTTGTGGGGCCTGAACTCTGGGCCTGGGCGCTGTCCCTCAGCTCTTCAGCTCAAGACTAGCGCTCTACCACTTGAGCCATAGCCCCACTTCTGGCTTTTTTTCTTTTTGCTTATGTGGTGCTGAGGAATCGAACCCAGGGCCTCATGCATTCAAGGCAAGCACTCTATTGCTGAGCCACCTTCCCAGCTCCGAGGACCTAAACTTCTAAGGGAATTTTCTCTGTTTTTGTTTTTTGTTTTTAAAGGAACCCTTCCTTGATTCATTCTAACAGGATATCTAGATGGAATCACATTTTGTGGGGAATGTTTCCCACTGTCTACATTCACAACTACATTCGGAAAGAGGTGATTGAAGCACTCGGGTTTCTGCCTTTATACTGTGGGGATTAGTAATGACTTTAAAAGTTAAGAGAGGGGGCGGGGAAGGTGGCTCAGTGGTAGAGCCCTTGACTTGCAAGCCTGAGGCCCTGGGTTCAATTCCTCAGCACCAAATAAGCAAAAAGAAAAAAGCCAGAAGTGGTGCTGTGGCTCAAGTGGTAGAGTGTTAGCCTTGAGCTGAAGAGCTGAGGGACAGCGCCCAGGCCCAGGGTTCAGGCCCCATGACCGGACCCCCCAAAAAAAACAGTTAAGAGAGGGAAGTAAGAGATATGGCTCAAATGGTAGAGTAAGAATGTGGAACCTTGAGTTCAAGCCCTAGTAACAGCAAGATAAAAGAAGTAAATAATTCATGAATTCTCTTCTCTAGGAGTTCCTTTCTAATGTATAGATATATAGATATACACTATTGTTATTTATTGTTACCACTATTATTTAAATATTATCATTAGTATATAAATAGTAATTTGGCAATTCGTTTCTAAATTGTGAGCAACTGCTAATTCAAAATTCTAAAAAACCATGGAACCCCCAAATTTTCTCAATATCGTTAAATCTTCAGCAGGTCTAAGGAAATGGAACACACTATTGTGGCACTGTTAGCTTCCCATTAAAAATCAGGCACTGTTTGTTTCTTAGGGTAGCATGTACATTCACTGCCAAGCACCTTGGATACGGTGGTTATGGAAGCTGAGGACGCTGGATGTCATCTCCAGGTTCTTAGAATGACATGTAGTACATGAACCCAGGGAAGTGGGAAGAAGATTATACTAAGACATCCATAAGCCACAAAAGTGTACAAACTTCCTTCCTAATACAGCATACTCCCTGCAATCTATTTCCTTACTTGAAATTTATTGCTATAAATACAGAGCATGAAAAATATGAAATGATGCCAGTTCAGCCATCACTTTGGCCCAGATCCTTTGCTAAATTTATGCATTCTTCTGGTTTGTTTAAATGCCACAGAGCTAGGCAAATGAGAAGAATAGTATGCTTTTCTCTTCAGTTTCAAGGTTCACCTGAACACAGAGAATCAAGGAAAAAGGATAAAAGAAATGTCCAATCAGAAAGGATTACAAGGAAATGCTCCTTCAGTAAAAGTGATCATTGAAAAACTTGCACATTTTTCAAGACCATTTCCATTTTGTTAGTCTCTGTTCAATAGTGGACAAATTTAACAGAAGTTAAGTCTGACTAAGCATGAGAAATGTCAGAGATGCATGGACCATACCAAAAAGTATCTATAAATAAACGTGTAACTCAACAGAAAATAGTCTTTAGGACTCAAGATAATGATGAAGGCTACAAAAATTTGCATGTGCTTAACACTCATTCATCCTTTCTGGTTTAAGTCCCTCATTCCATATTTGAAGTTAGTGAATAATTTAAACCCTATGGATAAATAATTCCCTGGGGGGTGGAAAAAGCTACATTCAAAACTGTGCTTGTAACAGTGCTGGAGGAATATCAATACCAAATTTCAAACTCTACTATAAAGCCATAGTAATCAAAACAGCTTGGTACTGGCACAAGAACAGACCTCAGGATCAGTGGAATAGAATTGAAAACCCAGAAATGAACCTACAGACCTATAGCCATCTAATCTTCAATAAGGGAGCTAAAAAAACAGAGTGGAAGAAAGACAGCCTCTTTAGTAAATGGTGCTGGCAAAATTGGTTAACTACTTGTAGAAAACTAAAGCTAGATCCTTATATATCACCCTGCACCAGAATCAACTCCAAATGGATCAAAGACCTCAGAGTCAAAGCAGACACTCTGAAAACATTACAGGATGGAATAGGAGAAACCCTAGGGTCTCCTTGGCACAGGCCGAAATTTTCTTAATAGAGACCCAGAAACACAACAAATCAAAGAAAGGTTGGACAAATGGGATTACATGAAATTGCAGAGCTTCTGCATGGCAAAGGACATAGCTAGCAAGCTCAACAGAAAGCCCACAGATTGGGAAAAGATCTTCACTAGCCATACAACGGACAAGGGTCTCATATCTAAAATATACTTGGAACTCAAAAAATTAAACCACCCAACAACAAATCCTCAAAGAAACAACTGCCCAATAAATAAGTGGGCTAAAGACTTGAAGAGAAACTCCTCTGAAGAGGAAAGAAGGATGGCCAATAGACACTTTAAGAAATGCTTAACCTCCCTAGCCATAAAAGAAATGCAAATCAAAACAACATTGAGATACCACCTCACCCCAGTTAGAATGGCTATAATCAAGAACTCTAATAACGCCAGATGCTGGAGGGGATATGGACAGAAGGGAACCTTACTGCATTGTTGGTGGGAGTGTAAACTTGTTCAACCACTTTGGAAAGTAGTATGGAGGTTCCTCAAAAGACACATAGAGCTCCCCTATGACTCAGCAATCCCACTTTTGGGCATTTACCCAAATGTTCACAAACAAGACCACACTAAAGCTACCAGCATGACTATGTTTATTGCAGCATTATTTACCATAGCTAAGATATGGAACCAGCCCAGATGCCCCTCAATAGATGAATGGATCAAGAAAATGTGGTATATATACACAATAGAATTTTATTCCTCCATCAGAAAGAATGACATTGCCCCACTTGTTAGGAAATGGAAAGACTTGGAAAAAATTATACTAAGTGAAGTAAGCCAGGCCCAAAGAAACATAGGTCCCATGGTTTCCCTTATTTGCAATAACTAGTATATGTCTAAGACAAACAGAAAAGGTCAGATAAGTTGATGTTAGGTAAATGAACCCGAAGATATGTATTCAAATGTTCTTTTTTTCTTTCATGTGATTGTTTCTAACACACTTATAAGATTGTTTCTTTGTTGCTTTGTGTGTCCCTCCACGGTATAACTCCTGCTTTCACTGTATTTGATGTTGGTATAATTTGTGGAGGGGAACGGAAAAAACAAATGGTTTAAATAGGGATACAGGTGGAACCATTGTAACAATGTGACATACAAGTTGTTATGTAGAACACAAACTTTACAACTTTGGTGGGGGGGGGAGGAGAGTTGGGAGGGGGAGGTGGGGGGAGGATGGGATGGGAAGGGGAAACAAAGGAGGAGACTACAATGCTTGATAAGAAATGTACTCATTATCTTGCCCATGTAATTGTAACCCCTCTGTACAGTATTTTCACAATAAAAAAATTTAAAAAAAAAAACTAGGATTGTTGGACCTAAAGATTTTTTGTTTTCTGAATAAAGGAATAACATAGTGGGGGGAAAAGAGCTAGGTTGTTTTATTGCTTTTGTTATCTACTCGAGGAGTAATATGAAAACTTATTCTGAGCTTACCTACTGTCCCTTTGCAACTCCATTCTACTGGAAAAAAAAATACAAAACCACATTTCCTAATGTAGCGATGAGAGGGCCCAGGGTTAGGGACATACAGGGTTCCTGGGAAAGATCTCTGGGATTCCATGACACAAACACACTCTGTGTCTATACACTCTGCCTGGTCCCTAGTTTCTGTTGTACAATACCCGGTCTTAGCATCATAACTTTTGAGGACATAGTTTCATAGTGATAAATAATTAGGATAAATATCTAGCATTGTGCTAGCAGGAAAAAAAAGTCTGGAAGGAAATAGATCAAGAAGTTAATGTTAAGTATTTGGGGATAATGAAGTAAGTTTGAATTCTTTGTATTCTGTTCTCTAAAGTGATAGCAGATCATTTTTATAATAAAAGTCTTGGAAGAAAAAATTGTTTTATCTATTTAGAGCCTGCCTGCATACCATGGTGTGTAGCTTGAAGGCTGTGTGATTCTTGTTCCTGTCAACACAGTGATTATATGGGAAAATGAATTTTAAATCATTCAAAGTAAATAAATGGAACCCTCATTTGAGGGTAGGCAGAAAAGCACCATTTAAACCTGGTAGTTATTGATGGCTTCTGGAAGTACACCTATATCAAATAACTGGTTTTTACTGAGTGAATAAGTTCTGTTTTTCTAAGGTGATATACACACACACACACACACACACACACACACATACACACACACACACACACACACACACACACAGAAGACAATGCTACTCTCTCAAGTATTCACCTTTCCCTGAAAAAAAAAATCAACTTTTACTCACTTATCATTGAAATATAAATAACTAATTTCTGGTATAAAAAAAACCTTGCATGTTTCAGTTTGAAATTGCTTTAATTTGGCAGTTCCTGAGGTGGGTAGGCTTTGCCTAAACACCACTAATGCAAGAGAAAACCCAGTCCTCCCAGCTAGCACAGGAAGTGACTCCTCTAATTGGGTCCTCTGCTTAAAGGGACTGTTACATCATGAGCTTCATTCAGTATTTTCTTCTAAACATGTCATAAAATAAGTATCTTCAACTGCCACTACTTAATCACCGAGAAACTAATAATGTCTAAGCCCTTTATAAAGTCTTAGATCTTAAGAGTCCAGACATGCTTATTTTTAAAAATTTAAATTATATTCAATCACAAACCTTAAAATATATTTTATGAAAGTTAACAATGAGAAGAAATGCAAGGGAAGTCTTGCTACTAGAAAATTACTTGCTATGTGTAAGGTCCCATGCTTCCTAGGCAACGTCTTGTATGACCCTCTTGACAGCCCTGGTATACTATTATTCCAGCTAGCTGGCCTTGGAACGATTAAGCAGTGTGTCTAAGTCTGCTACACCAGTTTCAACCTCAGAATTTCTTGATTCCTACATTCTAAAATGCCAAAGTATTTCCCTTCAAATTGAAAAAAAAATTGAATTCTTTCAAAACTACAAGACAAAACAAATATCAAAAGAAAGAAAAGCCACTTGCATTTTTCTCTTCATGACCGTAAGCAACTATATGTTTCTCCCTGCTCTGCTGAACTTTTTAACAGGTATAGATCATCCTTTTCAAAGCCAGCAGCCCTCAGAAGGAATATGGCAAAACGAGCAATTACTTAGACAAACTTGATAGCAGCAGGATTTTCAGATACACTACATAACTTACGTACAAAAACAAGTGTTTGATCACAATGTTATAAGCAGGAATAAAAATCACATTCTGTTATTGTAAAGAGTTCAAAGTAACGAAGTGGCCTCTTTGCTAAATATGAAAGAAAGGAAACACTTGTACTGCTCCCGTAGCATGATAGGCCTAATTGAGTTCTCCCTGCTTTAAAAAAAAAAAAAGCTCTATACATTTCGACAGTGTCTTTCCTTACACTTCTATGCAGAACCAAGGGAAGAAGAAAAAGAAGGAGGGAGGGAGGGAAGGAGGGATGGAGGGATGGAGGGAAGGAAGGAGGGAGGGAAGGAGGGAGGAAAGGAGGAAGGGAGATAGTTCACTTACAAAGTATACCATCTATCCAGTTAAGACTTCATTCAATCCTATTCCCTTTTTTCCTCAGCAAAACTCCTACACAAACAGTAAAGTAGTTAAGTGTACATTTCACTACACATGAGAAATCATCGTAGGTTGCTAACATAGAAGTATGTTCTAATTTTAAAAAATACTAAATAAAAAGTTTCTGTCTGAATATGAAGGGGCCTGTGCCTACCCAAAGTAAATGGAGGCAAGCAGAAACAGTGAAGGCCATGGAGACACCAGAGGCTTTTCAATCATGAATAGCCTTGCTGTTGGTGCCATAAAAGTCCCACTCCACAGACGAGAGGGTCCTAGGAATTCCATCTGGGCACATCTCAACAGTGCTGCTGTGGTCCAAGATGTGTGTTCACAGCTACACAGTTGCCAGGATTCTCCCCATACTTCTGGAGTGTCCTATGAGTACTGAAGTTTGTTTGTAATGACAGGGAGACGGTGGGTAGAGACACATGTAAATAGGATTGTGAATTTCCTTGGATAGAACCATGAAGTTTAAAAAGGAGTTGGGGAGGTGAGGAGGGAAAGGATAGTAGGGGAAAAACAAAGGAGGGGATAACAATGCTCAATAGTAAACATACTCATTACCATACTATATAACTGTAACCCCTCTGTACAGTATCTTTACAATAAAAAATTGAAAATTAAAATTAAATTTTAAAAAATTTAAAAAGATTTTTAAAAGAAACAAAGATAATCATTCACATAGCAAACATTTTCTCATTAAACAATTCAAAATTACCTGTGGTCTTTGTTTCTAAATCTAAAACTCAGGAGAAAGAAAATATGGCAACATGAAATGGGTCTATTTTTTATTTCTCAGTACTTATATAAATTTGAGAGTCAGTGCTTAAAACAATTGACTAAATTTTATTTTTTAAAATGTTAATTGCATAAGCCAGGTGCTGGTGGCTCACACCTGTAATCCTAGCTACTCAGGAGGCTAAGTCTGAGGATCACGGTTCAAAGCCCTCCAATAAACCACTAGAAAACCAGAAGTGACACTGTGGCTTAAGCGATAGAGTGCTTGCCTTGAGACGAAGAGCACAGGGACAGCGCCAACCCCAGAGTTCAAACTCCATGACTGATGATAGATAGATAGATAGATAGATAGATAGATAGATAGATAGATAGATAGATAGATAGATAGATAGATAGATAGATAGATAGATTACAATTTTGAAGATCTTCTCCTTCAATTTTCCCAAGGCATCCTAGAGTCAGTGTCCCCAGCCTCTCTAGTCCACTCTTGGCCTTTATTGGTTATTATATGACCTTCTTCATACGGAGAGGACTTCTGTCTGTTCCTAACCTCCATTAATTCCTGAATATACATCAAAAGATATATAAAGGCTGTAGAAATTCATTCTATCTATCTATCTATCTATCTGTCTGTCTGTCTGTCTGTCTATCTATCTATCATGTACCCATCTATCTATTTATCTATACATACCAGGGTTTTGAAGTCACGGCCTCATGCTCTAGGTAAGCGCTCTACCATTTGCTACATTCCCCAGCCCATTTTGCTTTAATTTTTCAGATACATCTCATGCTTTTGCCCAGGGCCACAGACCACAATCTTCCTGCTTCTGTCTTCTACATAGCTAGCATGATAGAACGCACTGCCAGGAACCTGACTTTTTCTTTAAGATATGACCTCCCTAACTTTGTAATCTGGGCTGTCCTCAAACCTCTACCTCCCAAGGAGCTGAAATTATAGGCACCAGCCTATCAAGTTATTTTCCTTATTTACATTAGCACTTCAAAATGACAGGAATATTGACTTCAGTGCAAAATCTTGCAGTCTAAAGTACAATAGCATAAGTATGTTGCTGGGGATTGGGCTTTGGGAGACAACAAGAAGCAGAAAAAAATAATTCTGAAAGTCAAAAGGGAACAGAGCTGCTCTAAGATGGTCTTCCATTTTGTTTTTCTATAGTTAGCAACCAATGAATCTATATTTATCTAAATTACACCTTGTGCCTTTCTTTTGTTGTGTTTTTTAGACAAAAGACTCACAAAGTTGTTCAAACTGGTTTTGAATTTTGGGTATGTATATTCTCCTGCCTTAGGTTCCAAAGTGGTTGAGACTAAAGCTGTGTTCCACCAGGCCCACTTTACATCTTGCCTCTTTCAAATACTTTTTTGGTAACAACTCACTGCAAGAAATTCTCTCTGATCAGAGGATGCATAGAAAATGGGACCACATATGTCTGAAGTCACACTGACAAGAATTTTTAAGTTGGTGGAAGAAAGTCTTCAGATTGATTTTCTATGCTTACAGCCAGGAGAGATGAAATACTAGTTACTGGTTTCAACTTCCCACCATGGAACTTTGGCCATTCTGGGTCATAATTAACACAATGAAAGTGGTTTGATCTGAAGACAAGCTTGCAGCCAGGGTAGTCTCTGGAGCTCTTCTCTCTAGCAAGAGCCCAAGAGCTTCTTAGAAAGAAAGTTTACACAAATTTGATAGCACTCCATGTGTTGGTAAATAAATAAATAAATAACACAACTGGTTCCACATGAGTACAAAATACTGAAAATCCCAATAAAAACTTCATGTAAATGAGTTTTAGACCTCAAAAACTGCAGCACAATAAGAATAGAACCTCACTGTCGGACATCTGCTGAATATCGTAAACTGTTGAATCTCCATGGAATACTGTGGCCTGTGTGGAGGCTGAATGACTGGTACACAGCAGCCCGTGGAATTCTCATTAACTCAAGTCAGCAAAGCTCTTCATGCTGCCTCTTCTGAAAAGCAAGTGCTTGAACTCTGCCCAGTCCTGTAACATTCTGAGTTACTAATTCCACTTTGAAAAGTGACTGGCTCACGACTACAAGCTCCAAATGTGCATGTTTCTAAAGTCTTCTATACTTTGGCATCATTACTACTATAGCTATGATGGCTAGTTTTTTTAAAAAGAAGAATTAAGACAGCTGTGTTTCATGATGCAAACTGCCTCTTAATTCAGGAAAATCTATTAAGTGATCCTTCAAAGCAATGAAAATTCTTTATAACTTCTAGTTTAAGCCTCATGAAAGTTGGTGGGCAACTTAAGAGTTAAACAATTATTAAGAGTACAGATTTGGGATAAAAGTCCCTGAGTTCAAAAGTATTTCTTTTTTTTTTTTTTTTGGGTGCGGTAGTGGGGCCTGAACTCTGGGCCTGGACGCTGTCTCTCAGCTCTTCAGCTCAAGGCTAGCGCTCTACCACTTGAGCCACAGCGCCACTTCCGGCTTTTTTCTTTTTGCTTATGTGGTGCTAAGGAATCGAACCCAGGGCCTCGAGCATGCAAGGCAAGTGCTCTACCACTGAGCCACCTTCCCAGCCCCATCAAATGTATTTCTTTAACTTAGATACTGGCATTGCCACATTAGGTATGCTGAAACCACCTCTTTTGTGCTTTGGGTTCTTCATCTATAAATAGGAATAAAAGAATATTATCTCCTAATTGAACTGACAGCAAAACAAATTTATAATTGGCAGTGGGCTTTAAATCATCCAGCATGCCTTAGCATTTGCCTAGCACGATGCTAAGCTCTCTCAGCAAAGAAAAGCAATATTTGAGCCAACAGTGCATTCCCAGTGCCTAGACTGATGGATGCCAAAGAAATCACCAATGAGTTGAAGGAATGAGCTGGTTCTTAGAGGAGAGGAAAAAAAAAGCGCCCCCTAAATGTTTTCAATATCACTAAGTGTATGTCAGAGGAAGGCTCACACAGTAACAGGATCAAGGCTACAGTTGTTCCCAACTCACCACCCCTAGTAGGCAAGAAAAACAGCTGAGTTTGTTCTACTGAAGTGAAGGTCAATGTCCAATCTTCCGATAGCTTCATTATCTCCAGTAACAACATCAACTCAAGGGGGCCACAAGGTGAACTAAGGCAAATATAGTACAAACACTCACAGCTAGAAGTGAAATCAAATTTTAGTGCATTTTGCTGCTTTGTCTTAATGAAAGAATGAAGATAGATCCATATAAAATGAAACACTTAACTAGCTAGGATTACACAGAAAGGCCTTTTATGATTTTTCTAATGATATAGGTCTACTGTCTTGTATCAGATACTGCCTTGAGGGTTATTTTACATGTATGCTCTAAATTCAGATAAATGAATCATTCTATAAAACTTTCTGGCCCAGGCTGGCCTCCTAGAAATTAGATGTGGGTCAATTTAAGCTAAGTAACTTTCTAGTGAGCCAGCCTAGCTGGCTCCACTTCTCTAACCAAAAACTAAGTCTATTTTTTATCTTTGAGCCTATGCCTAAGTAAATAAGAATCTTAAGACAAGTGCCTGCTCAGAGGCCTTTCTGAGCCAACCCCTTTTCAGAAGAAAAGAAGGAAAGTGAAGGAAGGTTGATAAAGACACTCCAGATAAGAGAAAAGCCCCTCTTGGTTCATCATTTCAGAAACTGCCAGACAACTGGTGGCAAAAAGCACCTACAGAATTTGCTACAGGTCAGTCCAAAAAATGTGGAGAGAAACAGTACCCTCCCTAATCAAAAATCTAGTCACACAGCAATCACGGCACATATATAAACCTACAAAACTTTGCTAAAACAATTCTCATGTGGTCGAAGTAGAGCCTGGCAAATGATCATGTCCTTGGAGAGACACATTTTTCCTAAATGTTTCTTTACCATTTGAAGGTCTCCCTCCTATGCGGGTACTTTTGTCTCATTTGCTTTCTTTAATTTAGTCTGAGAAACCGATAGTGAGCATTCACTGGTACAAAGAACTGTCATAAGCACTAAGAAAACACGGTCCTAGCATTCGAGAAAACACAGCCTGTGAAGGAGATGGATTCACACACAACTGACTACAGAGTAAGCCAGACTGAGGCTCCATAAGGCAACGTAATCCATGTGCCATGATAAAAGGAAGAGGAAGGGTGGACAGAAGAAGAAAGAGGTGTTCTCTGCCCTGTGCCAAAGGGTAAATGGGATTTCAAAGCCCACAGGAAGCACTGGGCGCCCCAGCAGAACACCATAGGAAAAAAATTAAAATGAGGATGGTGCCTTATGTACAGAAGGTATCACTTAATAAGGAAGTAGGTGAACTTCCCGGTGTACCTCTGTGCTTTAACTGTGACATGCCCCCTTGAGTCCCTGAAATGTCTGTCACCTTAGCCATCTTATCCATAGGTTCAAAGGATTCTGAGCTTACTGCAGTATAAAACTCTCCTGCTTACAATGTCTTTTCCACGGCTTGACTCCTTCATTTAGATGGGGCAGGCTTTAACATGTGGCTCATGGAGAAAAGTGAAACCACAGACACCAATGGAACTCAGAATAAAAAACACATTTTGAAATAAAATAAAGGTTACGCTCCCATACCAACAGACCTCGCTTGATCAGCAAAAACGTAGGTGTTAACAGGAAATCACTATATTGTGCAATCTCCTTTTTACTTTCCACAAAACTGCACCATAATTCAAAGTAAGTGAAGCAACAATTGGATGGATGACCAGTTTTTGTTGTTTACATAGTTTAATGCACAAATGTGCAGTTTCTATGACTTTCAGAATGACGTGATTTACATGCGGTCTCACAATAAATAAACTTGAAGTGCTGTGTATAGTTAGCATATGGTGACATTTTTAAGCAAAACTCTTTTTTTTCCACTCCCTGAAAGGCGTTTAAAATAGTCTCCTCATTGGGGTCTCCCATTTTTATTTCACACACTGATAATTCTCCTCTTGTGTGAACAAAAATAATTTTGTTTTATAGATAATATGGAAGGTTAGAAAATAAAAACAGAAAAACTCTTTACACATTAATGCCACAATAATCAGTACCAACTGTACAGACTTCACAGATATTTATAACTTTGCCATTTTGTAAGTTAGTCACAGATACCAAAAATACTTATATTATTGTATAATAATTTATGGCATTGCTATAGACCTGGTATGTATCATTTTTAACCACCTGGCATGCCAGAGTATCTAGGATAAGATTAACAAAATCATTTGCAATAAATCTCAAAAACAGATCTTCTAAGGAACATACACAAATAAATCCTTAAACAATGAAGTATTTCCTTGCTAACTTTTTACAAACCCTTCCACCACAGAAGCCTTTTACAGGCAAGATTTCCTGAAGCTGGAGGGAACATATTTTATCCAAGGTTAAGGTCATGACTTTTTTTTTTTTTTTTGTGGTATCATTCTTCCCCAAATTTCACAATAGTGTTTTCTTTCCTCTTTACTTACTTGGATTTCATTTTTTTTTAATCCCTAGCACAGTGTTTGACCACAATTATACTATAAGGCAAAAGCCCTCATTCCTTCTGAAGAGAAATAGGAAACAAGGCATAAAAACAAACTCTCAATTGACAATTGTCCCCTCAGAAATAAGAGGACACTAAATGAGTTTCCCATAGCAGGTATGAACTAACTACACCTGCCCAAGATGAGAGCCAAGGAGAAGAGGAATGAGGTTCAATTTGTGATAACAAGTTAAACACACTGGAATCTGATTTTTTACAAAATCTTTTATCTTGCGTGTTGTTTATTGGACTCATCATGAATAAATATCAATATTCAGGCATTTATAGAATATTGCTAATCTGGAAACTGTTACAGGAGCTATTTGACCATTTTTATTGTGAGTTACATTTTTGTTCACACTTGCTACAAATCTCTGACCTGAAATACGTTGTGTTCAAGTAAAAGGATATCACACCACCACCGCCTTCCCTTTGTCTAATGGCTCAAAATCTCTCTCTCATAAATTCATTCTAATGAACTTATCCTTCTCAAGGTGTTTTCTCTCTCTCATGCAATCTTTATGTAACTAAATGTAATATTTTCTCCACATTGATGTTACAGGAAATAGGCTTTTATATCTGCTAGCCTAATGACACCCACACTTTCTTTTCTTTCCTTTCACCTTCTTTCTTCCTCTCTTTTGCTCCTCCCTCCTTCTTCCTTTCTTCCCTTCTTTCCTCCCTTCCTCTTTACTTCTGTTCTTTCCTTTCCTTCCCTCCTTCTCTTCCTTTGTTCTTCTTTCCTTCCACTCCTTCCCTCTATCCTTTTTCCTATATTTGAAAGGAAACAGAAATCTAGACTGACAAACACATTTCTTTACGCTCAGGTCAAATTCTTTACCATTTTCTTAAGGTGATACATAAAACATACAAAGCCTCAAGCAAATATGAGCATTATGTCTTCAAGCTTTAAGGAAGAAAGAAACAAGATCAGTTAACAAGTTATTAGTCGGCTTTGTATCAAGGCAGTGATGGTACAGAGGAGAGACCATGTCAATTAAAATTACTCCAATGAAATATATGAAATTATTAATAACTTTTGTGTTTTCCATAAATGTAGTAAAAGGTGGCTCTTAATGCATTGAGAGGTATTTTTCAAATGATACCCAGTAACAAAAAAGTCAAATCTGAGAATGTATGTAAAATCTTAATACATATCTTGGCTTACGTTGCAGATTCTCATCAAAAATTTCTATTTTTAAATAAAATGGAGAGGGAATAATTGTTTTCTCCCTCATATCTTACTATGTTTCAGCAACCCTATGGAATAAATGTGAGTCTTAGAAGAAGTTTTATGAGAAGATTATAGGTGATAAAAGTTTCTCACTATGATAAGTATGTAAATACTGTGTCTAGAGCCAAGAGAAAAGCCACTTCAGTACATACTGCTGCTTCTATTCCTGGCATGATCATTGTACAAAATATGACTATTAGCTCTGTGTGTGTGTGTGTGTGTGTGTGTGTGTGTGTGCGTGTGTGTGTAAAAAATACACTTCTGGAGGCCTTTTAGTTTGTTTGATTTACTTCTTCAGTGTTTCTGCCATTGCTTGGAGATGAGTATACACTTAAATTATGTGGTTGATAAATCACTGGACTAAATATGCAAATACTCTAGAGCTCTAATGAAATGTAATTAAGTGCATATGTTTTGTCTACCTATGACTGAAATCTATTGTTTTTGTGTGCTGGTACTGGGGCTTGAATTCAGGGCCTCACTCTTTTGCTTGGCTTTTTGGGTCAAGGCTGGTGCTCTACTACTTGAGCCCATACCTCTACTTTTGGCTTTTTCTGGTTAATTGGTGATAAGAATCTCAGGAACTGTCCTGCCTAGCTGGCTTTGAACTGTGATCTTCAGATCTCAGCCTTCTAGGTAGCTAGGATTGCAGGCCTGAGGCTCTGGTGCCAGGCTGCTGACATATTTTTACAGTTTATGATACTATTTTTTTATCCGGAGTTTCCATACACCATTTCATAATGGAAGCTTTACCAATGTCTGTTGACCAACAAATGGAGTCAAGAGGCTGACTTATAAAATCAAATGCTAAACTCTAACAACAACAGATGCTGGAGGGGATGTGGACAGAAAGGAACCTTAATTCATTGTTGGTGGGAATGTAAACTTGTTCAACCACTTTGGAAAGCAGTATGGAGGTTCCTCAAAAGACTCCACATAGAGCTCCCCTATGACCCAGCAATCCCACTTTTGGGCATTTACCCTAATGTTTACAAACAAGACCACACTAAAGCTACCAGCACAACTATGTTTATTGCAGCATTATTTACCATAGCTAAGATATGGAACCAACCCAGATGCCCCTCAGTAGATGAATGGATCAAGAAAATGTGGTATATATACACAATGGAATTCTATGCCTCCATCAGAAAGAATGACATTGCCCCATTTGTTAGGAAATGGAAAAACTTGGAAAAAATTATATTAAGTGAAGTAAGCCAGGCCCAAAGAAACGTAGGTCCCATGGTTTCCCTTATTTGTAATATCTAGTATATGTATGAGTCAAGCGGAAAAGGTCAGATAATGTGATGTCAGGAAAATGATCCCTTAGATGTGTATTTTAATGTTTTTTTCTTTCATGCATGTGTTTCTAACACATTTATAAGATTATCTCTTTGTTGCTTTGTATGTCCCTCCCCCACAGTATAACCCTTGCTTTCACTATATTTGATGTCAGTATAACTTGTGGAGGAGATGGGGAAAAACCAGTTGTTTAAGGATACAGGTGGACCTGTTGCAACAATGAGAAGTACAAGTTGTCATGTCCAAAACGAACTTTACAATGTTGGGGGGGGGGGGGGCTGGGGGGAGGGAGGAAGGAGAAGGATTGGGATTAGGGGGGGAGGGGGGAGGCTGGGAAGGGATGTGAAGGATAAACAAAGGAGGAGGCTGCAATGCTTGGTAAGAAATGTACACATTATCCTGCCCATGTAACTGTAACTCCTCTGTACAGTATGTTCACAAATAAAATTAAATTAAATTAAAAAAAAAAAAAATCAAATGCTATAAAAAGGTCAGTGGCACAAGCGGAAAAGGTCAGATAAAATGATGTTAAGCAAAATGAACCCCAAGATAGGGACACAAGTAGTTTTTTCTTCCTTGCTATTGTTTTCAACGTATTTATAAGGTACCATGTGATTTTTTTGATGCTTTGTATGTCCCTCCCCCACGGTATAACCCCTGTTTTCACTGTATTTGATGTTGGTATAATTTGGGGAGGGAAAGGGAAAAAACAAATTGTTTAAATAGGTACACAGGTGGATCCATTGCAACAATGAGATGTACAAGACGCTATGTCAAAAAACGACGTTTACAATTTAGGTAGGGGGAGGTAGGGAGGGGTCGGGGGTGTAGCTGAGGAGGTGGGAGGGAAGGGATGGTAGGGGAAAACAAAAGAGGAGGCAACAATGCTGGATAAGAAATGTACTCATTACCTTGCTCATGTAACTGTAACCCCTCTGTACAGTATTTTCACAATAAAAAAACTTAATAAAAAAATGGTCAATGGCTTAATACCAGTATTTTCTGTGGAATGGATCAATTAATCTTCCTTGAGAAAAGTTCTTTTTTGTTGTGAAGTATAAAATGTAATGACTGATTTTAGCTAGTATCTGCTAAGTGCTTCCAATGTTCTAAGACACACATTCTAAATGTCTTATAGAAAATAACTCTTGATATCATTTCTCTTATACAGAAAAGTGAGGAGGGAAAAGCGAAGGGGGTAGCACAGGTAAACGGCAATGGGAGTAAGAGGGGTTTTGAGGCCTGACATATGCTGCTTCCCAGAGGTAATGACCTGTGTCTAAAACCTTAGTAATGAAAACCACATGTATTCCTATGTCTGTAGGTAAGGACCCTGACTTCAAATTTCGAAGTAAATGAATATGTTCTATGACATTGGATCAGCGGTAAAAGCCTGCATACTGGCATGGAAATAATGCTGGACTGAGAGATTTAAAATAAGACACAGATAAGGTCAGGTGTGATGGCATATGCAAGTAGTTTCAGCTACCAGGAAACTGAGGCAGAGGAATCACTTAAGCCTAGAAATTCAAGGCTGGCCTAGAACAATGTGTCCCACCCCCAAACAAATTAGGTTGAGCATCCCTAGCGTCAATGTTCAAAATATTTCAAAATATGAACATGTGTGTTTGTGCATGTGTATGCCAGTCCTAGGGCTTCAATTCAGGGCCTGGGCTCTGTCCCTAAACTTTTTCCCTCAAGACTAGCATTCTACCACTTGAGTCACAGCTCCACAGCTCGGATTTTTTTGGTGGTTCACTGGAGACAAGAGCCTTGTGGGTTTTCCTGCTCAGGCCGGCAATGAACCATGATCCTCATATCTCAACATCCTAAGTGGTTAGAATTACAGTTATGAGCCACCAGCACCAGGCAATGTAAAAGATTTTTAGCATTGATATATAATAGGAAGTTCCACTCTTAACCTCATGTGATAGGCTAGAGTCAAATCAAAAGAACATAAAAGTTTCATAGAAAAGCAACTCCAGCTGGGTACCTGTGGTTCACACTTGTAATCCTAGCAACTCAAGAAACTGAGATCAAGCATCATTCTAAGTAAGACCATGAGACTCTATGTCCCATTACCCATCAAAAAGCTAGAAGTAAGGCTGTGGCTCAAGTGGTAAAGCAACAGTGCCCAGGCCCTGAGTTTAAGCCCCAGGACCGGCACAAAAACAAACAAATAATATTCCAGGCTTTGGGTAGAACGTTTATACAAAACACAAAAGAATTTCATTTTTAGACTTGGGTTCTATCTCCAAGATATCTCATTTACATACAGACAAATATTTTAATATCCAAAAACAAATTAGAAGCACTTCTGATACCAAGTATTTTAGTTAAGTAGTACTTATTCACTCTTTATATGTAAAAGTATATACTCAGAAGTCCACCCTAAATCTGGGGTGCCAGGCTTAGAATGACCTAGAAAAAGCCCTGCATTTTCTTCCCAAAGGAAACAATATGTATGGTGTGTCAGAGACCTGGGTCCCAATACCATTTCTACTATATGCCAAAAGTGCTATATAGGTTGGAAATGCTACATAAGTCAGCCAGAGAATGTTCCTTTGTCACAGAGGTAAGGGTAAAACTGAATAAGGGACACAGGTGAACTGACTTGTATTTTCCTCAGCATTTTGCAAAAGATAAATAAGTGAAAGCTATTCATACAATGTGAATACCACCAGCCACATGTCTTCTATGCTCTTTACAGAAAGACCTACTACCATAGGATATTTTTGCCTGGTGTTGTCTACCAGGGATAGTTAGTATAATTCTTTTAAAAACTTTCAAATGCAGCTATACTCAAGAACTCTAATAACACCAGATGCTGGAGGGGATGTGGACAGAAGGGAACCTTACTGCATTGTTGGTGGGAGTGTAAACTTGTTCAACCACTTTGGAAAGTTGTATGAAGGTTCCTCAAAAGACTCCACATAGAGCTGCCCTGCAATCCCACTTCTGGACATTTACCCAAATGATCACAAACAAGACCATACTAAAGCTACCAGCACAACTATGTTTATTGCAGCATTATTTACCATAGCTAAGATATGGAACCAACCCAGATGCCCCTCAGTAGATGAATGGATCAAGAAAATGTGGTATATATAATACACAATGGAATTCTATGCTTCTACCAGAAAGAATGACATTGCCCCATTTGTTAGGAAATGGAAAGACTTGGAAAAAATTATACTAAGTTAAGTAAGCCAGGCCCAAAGAAACATAGGTCCCATGGTTTCCCTTATTTGCAATAACTAGTATATGTCTAAGACAAACAGAAAAGGTCAGATAAGTTGATGTTAGGTGAAATGAACCCCAAGGTAAGTATTCTAATGTTTTTTTTCTTTCATGTAATTGTTTCTAACATATTTATAAGATAATTTCTTTATTGCTTTGTATGTCCCTCCCCCAAGGTATAACCCCTGCTCTCACTGTATTTGATGTTGGTATAATTTGTGGAGGGGAAGGGGAAAAAACAAATCGTTTAACTAGGGATACAGGTGGACCCACTGCAACAATGAGATGCACAAGTTGTTATGTCGAAAAACGAACTTTACCATTTGGGCCGGGGAGAGAGGTGGGGGGGGGGGGTCTGGAGGGGGGGTTGAGAGATGGGAAGGGATGGGAAGGGGAAACAAAGGAGGAGGCAACAATGCTTGTTAAGAAATGTACTCATTATCTTGCCCATGTAATTGTAACCCCTCTATATGGTATTTTCAAATGCAAGCATACAAAGAACTGTACACATTCATAAAGAGTAGGTAACAAAAAAAGGTTTACATACTCATTAATACCACTACACATGTTCTAATCCAAAAGTATACCTTTATCTCATATTAAACAAGCTTCACTATGAAATGTTGTGCTATGTTGAAGGGATAGTAATATTCACTTCTTTTTGTTTTTTCAGCTGAGGATACAGAGAACAAAGACTGAAGCAGAATCTTCCCAGGGGTACAACAGGGCCCACATTCCTGGGATTTAGAGGCTTAGTCAAGGGCATCAGCCACCTATCCTGATGCCTCTTCCTTCCCCTTCCAACCCAGAGTTTTGACTTCAAAATGTAACATGAGAGAATTCCAGCATGATGGGTTGGTGGGGTTTTTTTGGGGGGGGGGTGGAATTGGGATACCATTTTTCAACCCATTCCTAAGGATAGCAAACATAATACTTCAGAGAGATTTAGGAGGGGGTGCTGGGGTGGCGAGCCTCCTGCCTTTGAAGCAAGCCAGCCAGCAAACACAAATGCATGCAATTTGAAATTTTAATTAGGGTGCCATGTGCTGGTGACATATGGCAACACACTGACAGCTGGGCATCCAGGTTCAGGAACAGACCTGGGTTCTGAAGTCACAGTTGGCAGAAGCAAAGTTCTCTGCTTGTGCGCTAGGTGCTAGCATGCCTGGAAAGGGCTTTGCCAACATAGCCCGCTACCCGGCACCACCTTCCTGCCACTCCCAGCCTTGGCCTGCCAGAGGACCATGACTGCAGTCAGATAGACAGAGCAGTACAAACGAAAAGATATGGAAACGATCAAACACAGTCCCAGCCCAGAAACTGTTCAAAACAGCACAAGCATTGATGTGGGGGTGACCTTGGGGCTCTCATACTAAATCATCCTTGCAGGGTCAAAAGAGACCCCAAGGAACCCCACAAAGGCTGCTGGCTTAACTCTCTGAAGTCTGAAGGAGTCAAACCCTTCCGCAAAGCCATACAGGATTTAAATGTAAAAGTCAGGTCTGCAGAGATTAGAAGATGAATTGTGTAAGGGTGGTATCAAAATTGACTAAACACAGTTCAAGACAACTTGTTAAGCATTAAAGGTCAAGTTTGTTAACTTTTTTCTTCTCCCAGAAGTTGTTTTTTTCTGTGATGAATTAAACAGTGGTCAGTTTGACCTTTGAAGCTTAGCAAGCTGCCTGAAAATGCCCTGGAATGGGTTAATGAATTGCCTTGTGGCTTTTTCATCCACTTTTGCTTGCCCCACTCTGTTTACCCTGTTTGAAGTGGGAATCATCTGTTTAAGTCTGCTGTTTCCAGGCCAGCCCGGGACTCCCAGCAAGCCCAGTGACACGGAAGTTTCCTAGCAAAACTAGGAAGCATCATTATTAGCAGGACCATTCTCTGCATCCTTCTCTACCTACACACTTAACTCCCCCGGAGTTGTTAGCCTTGGACCACAGAGAGCTAAAAATGATCACTAAACAACTTGAATGATACCTTCTGCACTTCCGTGGGAAATCTGACTTTCTAGCCACCGAGCAATAAAATTCTTCTGGTTCATTATAAATGTGGGATCAAACTTTCTCTTGTCCTGGTCTTGCTTTCTAAGTACTACGTCAAATTAACCAAGTCAATTCAAGGGAGAATCATCACTGAGATAAAAATTGAAAACTCTGTTAAAAGGCAGCATTTCACTGTTTCACTTTATTCAATTAAACACACACATATGCACATGTACACACACACACACATACACACACACACACATACACAAAACAGACTCACCGGTCAAGTTTTAAACAGTGTGACATATTGGAAATTTCAATTTAATATTTTTAATACCAGTATTGTTACAAATGTGCAGTGAAATAGCGTCACCTCATAGTTCCTTCTACTTCAGATAAACTTTTGCATCTCCACAAACAACCTTCAAGATTAATATCAGTTGTTTCAGGCTTCAGACAGCAAGAGTAAAGAATACAAGCTGGGAAACACAGATACAGAATTAACACACTCCACTTATAAGCCTATTAGCTAGTTTGGACAGCAAATATGCATCTTAAGCTACCCTTAAAAATAAAGCATGCTGGCACAAACAAAAGTGCTCTCTAGCCACTATGAGTTAGCATGAACTCTTGAGAGAAAATACCACAGCCCAGTCTCATTGTCTCTCCAAATGTGCTGTACACTAAGATGTACTAAGACCTTCATGTGAGAGCAACAGAGAAATGACAGGCAAACACCTTCCCAACTAGAGATGTACTTCAAACTTTTCTGAATCCATCTTTTAGTTGGATCTTTCCCCTGAATGTGTTCCACAGCTGTAAGTTAGGATCTTACTACAGAGTTTTGGGTTGGGGGACACACATATAAAGTGCTTATAAAATTCATACAGATTTCTTATTCAAATCAACCTGGGGTATTCATTCAAGTTCTAAAATTTCAGTAGCATGCTACAGCTCTAACTTTCTCTTGAAATACCCCTACACTGCCTACACACTGAACAAGAACACACCTTCAAACATACTTATATTGAATTTTCTTCATAAAATTTCTAAACAGGAGAATGTAAACCAAGTGATTAAAAATTCACTGCAAAATCAACCTTAGCACAGTCCAAATCCACATGTAAAGAATTAAGGCAAAGTTGGATTTAAAAGATCAAGTCTGTTGCAGAAAAATTCAGTTTCTCTGTAAGAAAAATTAGGCTCATGTTAAACTGCTAAATAAAGTTTTAAATACTGTTCTATTTATATGTGAAATTTTTTCTGATGCCATAACTAGGTTAATAATAACTAAAGTTGAATTTCAGCATATGGAATAATACTATGAAATTGGGCTGAGTGTGGTGGCATATAACTATAATCCCACTTTCTCAGAATGTAGAGACTAAAACATCACAGTTTGAGGGCAGCCCACACAAAGTTAGCATGAGACTATATTTGAAAAACAAACCAAAAGCCAAAAGTCTAGAAGCATGGCTCAAGTGGTAGAGTATTTGAAGCTCTGACTTTCATTTTCAGTACTGAAAATAAAAATGACATTTAAAAGAGATTTTTTTGTGGTGCTAAAAAAGAACTCTACTGTTAATTAAGTGCATTTTTCACCATGTCTTTCACAGAATAGCAAATTTGTGAATTAACAAAAAAAAATTACAAAAGGTTTTCAGAAAATATACACCACCTTTAAATAGGCCAAAACTATCAGACAAAACAGTTTATAAGTAAAGCAAAAGCAAATTCCCAAACACAATTTAGATACACTAAATAAGGTATTAAATTGCATTTACAAACATCTTAACGCTTAGGGGCATGATACAGAAAAAAAAATAGAGGAAAAATGGACAACCTATAGAGAATATTACATTTTAAAGTCAGGATAACAATACTGTTTATGGGAATAAATTACTGAATAGACCTTGAAATTCAAAGGACTAAAGAAAATTAAGGTTGACATGAAAGACTTGTACTCTGCGGGTTGCATTTCATGTACAAGCTGTATCTTTGGCCATTTTCTTACATGGCTGAGATGAAATTAACTAGCAAAGTAACAGACTCATAATGGCCTTCATAAGACTTTGTAATCAGAGCCGTTTTGACAAAAGAAGCTCCATTTCAAAGTTAAAACTCCATAAATATTACCAAAAAGGAAAAATAATCTATAGATGTGTACCTAGAATCCTTGCAAAGATCTGTAGTGCAGAGTTAGTTGCAAATATTCCAGTACAGATTCCTGGTTATCATCATCATCATCATCATTATTTTTATTATTATTATTATTATTATTATTTTAGATCTGGAAGCTAAAGTCAGAGAAACACATGTACCAAGAGTAGTAGTGATAGAATGAAGCCCAGATCTACAGGACTGTTTTTGCAGAGGTCTACAGAACAAAAGCCATGACCTTAGGAGAAACTGATAGAAGTATAAATATGTTGGAAATGAACTGTACAACTTGGGGGAGCTGGGTTAGGGAGAAGGAAAATGGGGAAAAATGAGGAAGGGGTAACAAGTTCAATAAGAAATGTACTCAGTACCTTACGTACGTAACTGTAACCCCTCTGTACATCACCTTGACAATAAAATTAAAAAAGAAAACAAAAATAACTAGACATCCAATACTGAATCTCACAAAAAGAAAGATTTAAAAAAAGAAAAGAAAGATACATGTGTAGTTGCAAAGTATTATATCTAGTAAAGTTCTACCAATAAAAAGAAAGAAAGAAATTGATAGGAACTTGTAATAGATTCTATAGCAGTACTTACTTAGGTATTCAAAACCAAAAAGATCTCTATATGGTCAGACTATCCGGACTTACTCCATCTATACTCATTAGTTTGAGATTTGAACACCCCTGAAATTAAGAGCTATAAGCAACCTGTCATGAGAGGCCCAAAAAAGAGGGCATTTTGATTTATTTAGAACAGTGATATGAAAAGGGCACTGAGTTCAAATCTCCTGTACCATCTTGGCCAGTCACCACACATAGAACATTCTTCACCTTCAATAATGGGGTAGACTTCAGGACACTACGTTTCCTTCCAGCCCTAAACTCCTTTATCTCTACTTGATCTATATTACAGAAGTAGGGGGAAATTCATTGAGATAAGCATGTGAGGAAATTGTAAGACTTTTTTTTTTTTTAATATAGGAAGAATTGGGGCTGGTGTTACACCTCATGGCCTAGCATATGTGAGATCCCTAGGTTTGATCCTCAGTACTACAAAAGCTAAATTAAATAAACAAAAAATACATAGGAACAATTATAGTTATCTAAGTTGAGGATAAGGGAGGAAAGAACGTCTCAACTATAAAAAGAGACAAATTCATAGATGATATCATGCTGTACTATTGACGTCTTAAGGGGGAAAAAGGACTGTTTACTAAGAGAGAAATCTATCAGCAATCTGAGACATGGTATCTTTCAGAGGCACAAACTTTGAGAAATCTCCAACATAACAATAGGTACTATTGTCCACAATTGATTTTGGGCCAAGTATTGTGCTAAGCACTTTACATGACTTATTTCAGCCATCCACATAGCAACTTTATGAGGTAGGTGCTTTTATGACATTTTAATAGATGGGGTGATTAAACATAAAAGTTTAAGATCAAGGTCACTTAGCTAGCTAGTAAGGATTTGAACCTAGATCTTTACCTGACACAAAACTATCTTGTTAATCAAATTAATTATCAAATGGAATCAATCTTGTTCATCT
Organism: Dipodomys spectabilis; assembly: GCF_019054845.1. Taxonomy (NCBI): domain Eukaryota; kingdom Metazoa; phylum Chordata; class Mammalia; order Rodentia; family Heteromyidae; genus Dipodomys; species Dipodomys spectabilis. Next base: position 58,506,783 of record NW_024870679.1, read on the forward strand.
TCACTACCATATTATACTAATTCTGTTCCACTCTAAACAAGAACTTCTCCTATTCTAATTAAATTCATCAGGCCAATCAGCTAATTGGATCAAAAGGTTAAGTTAGATTTGAATGTATACAGACAAAATGCTGAATAAAAATATAAGCATAAGGACTAAGCTATAAAGAAAGACCTGGCCTCAAAAAAAAATCTATATATGAACACATATTCTGAAGTGTCTGCATTAGTTTTCAATTCCATTAGAATAAAATGTTTGCCTCTTGGCATTTCTAGTAAAGGCAATAAAAACTTTTTAAAGAAAATTTTAAAGGGAGAAAAAGTGTTTTTATTATACAACAACTGCACTAACCATCAGAATGTAATTCTGGGATCTAGTGGATTTACAGTTCCTTCAGTAAATAGGTCTATTGATGTATCATTTTCAGCAGAAACAAATTACAACTAAATAAAGATAATAATCCTTTGTTTTCCCTAAAACAGAACACTTGCAGAATAATATGAAGAGGTACCGTCTGTGCATTTTTCCATTAGAGGAAAGACTGAATGTTGACTATATATTAGAAACCATTTACTTCTGTTACTGCATATATAATTCAGAAACTTTCTTTGGATGGAGAAGAAAGGATATCATGGATCAGAAAGACAAACAGCCAAAAGAACAGGCTGCAATGATCCTTAGTTGTAATTTTGCTTGGTAGACCTCCCTGAGTGGAAAAACTGGAAATCTCCCTTCCCCCACCAAAAATGAAATGCTTCTTCCTTGTAGTACTTACCCAGTGATCAAAAAAGAAACACTGGTAGCAACAGAACAGCTTCTTCTGATACTTACGCTTTTCTGCTCTATCTTACGTATAACTATTCCAAATATCAGGGATTAAAAAAATTCATAAGCAGTGAGCACTTCATAAATTGGTCCAAACCAAACATATGGCTGCCTGCCAACTTTGGTAGGCTTTGCCGACACAGTCAATAATAATAGCATGTTTCCCCTAGATGAGAGGATTCTGGCAGTTTCTGCCAGTTTGGAAGTCTATGCTGGGCTATTCTGAAAAATATTGAACAGCTCATTTTAAGGATCTGAGTAAAAGTTCTCAAGAGTGAGAAGCAGAAATGTGCAAAATGTGAAGTGCAGTTTAGGGGCAGGTGTACAGATAGACAAAGGCCAAACTGCTTGATGAGAATAACCAACACCTCCTTGGGAAACTAAATGAACTCATTCCCATGGGTGTCTGTGGAATTTCCTCTCTAGATCAGAAGTGCCTCCCAAGCTACCTCAGCACTTCCAGTAAATGAGTCAAAAAAGTGAAAATATACACAAATCCCTCTTTATTTTCACATTGCAAACCTCTACTAAAGCCACGTACCACATGGTGGTCTAAAATTAGACAGTTGCAGAGCTTAAAGAATAGCAAGTTTCTTTTTAATATACTTCAAAGCTTCCTTGGTCGTGTGTGTGTGTGTGTGTGTGTGTGTGTGTGTGTATGTGTGTGTGTGTGTAATATTTATTCACAGTTCAGAAAAAAAGGAAACAGGTTCCTGCAGGAAACTTAACTCCATTCTCACATGCTCAAAAAGTATTTGGATTATCAGGCAGGAGAAAAACGGTATGGTTTCCTAATGACTTACCAATATCTGTGAACACAGGGCAATTACTACGGTTTTGTGTGATGGATGAGGCCAGGGGACAGGAAGGGGTGGGAGAGGAGAGAGATTGATAGACGTGAATGCCTCTGGGTCACTGGCTTGAGAGGGGATCAGAACCTGGACGATGCACATCGCAACACTGTCTGCAAGTTTCTACAATATAGCTACTCTCCTCACACCTCAAACCTTCAGCAGTATTCCCTGACTAATTGAATTGGAGCCTGTAATGGGAGGAAGCTGATTCTCAGAACCTAAATCAGTGGTGCTGAGAAAAGAAGGAAGCCAACAAACAAGCCTGAATCGGTGGAACAAGCAACCCAGAATCTCCAGATAGCAAATCCCATTTAGCATTTATTCACCCAGGTCACAGCGAAGCCTGTAGCATAGCAACTTAGGAGTTTAAATGCTACTATTCATTTGGTCATTAGTTTCTCTTGGTTTCTTTTACTTACTGGTATTTTTGGTGGCCAAATCCTTAAAAAGAAACCAGAGACTATGAGAATGTTGTCAAATTTCAATAATGCTCAGGGGTAGGGAGGGAGGAGAGAATCACCAATCACCTAATGGTTTGGTCTAGCATTCTTTCTGGAGTTACCCAGTAACAGATTAATGTAGCTAAGCATTGTAACACTGAGCTGAAGTACTAAGAAAACATGCTCGAAATTTACAAATAGGCCTCCCTGGCTTAGGGGGAAAAAAACTCACTTTTTTCCCACTTTACTTTTAATGGAGTATAGGGTCAAAATCTATGTCTGGTCTTGGGAAAATTTTGGCATAAAGTTGGCTTTTCATTAATATCAGCCATTAAGACTATAAAAACACCAATTTAAAAGCTGCCAGAAAAGGTTAGTGTTTACAGAAAAAAAGAGGGAAAGGAAGAAGAGAACTACACCCAGACAGATAGACAAAAAGGGCGAGAAGGGAGTGATACAAAGACTGAGATGGGAAAAGGTAGCTTGTCCTTGTTAGAAATCCAAGTCTAAGTCATGTAACTAAATCCCACTGCCCAGGGTCACCAAGTAGAGTCTACTTTTTAAATATGTCCTTCTCTTGTTCCTGAGCCTTGACTTCCCACATACTCTGATTCAAATCACTGTAACTTTGAAAGTTAGAAAATGTGATCTTTGATCATTTTGTCTCAGTGGAAGTCCCAAGTTGGACATAAGCAATTGCAACCCAAGACATATCAATGATAAATTTTGTGACACCTGAAGCAGACTAGCTACCTACCTGCCTTACCCTTGTCTGTTTAAAATGAGATTGGTAATATCTAGGACAGGCTGAGTGGGGTTACAACACATGATATATGTCAAAAGGGGCCAACTTGGTGCCTTTTCAAGTGTGGGAGATCGTGGGTTGGTCAGGGAGTCGAGCTACTAAGGGCCCAAACAGGGATCTGTGATGTAATAAAAATCCTGGAGTTGGGAGGTGAAGCTGGGTGAGGAATAAAGGAGGAGTGTGGGGTGGGGAGGGGAATAGATCATAGGGAAGCCAAGGATGTAGAAGGTCAAATCCTAATTCTTATTTGGGAAAATGACCAATCTCAAGGAGTTCACATTATGGTAGCACAGAAAAAATAACCTGGCCAATATATGAATTCACCAAGTTCATAGTGCTGGATAAGAATTAATCCCAAATGCTACAGAAATGGAGCCTATTCTGATGGAAACAGTGTCAATGGAACTAAGACTGTGTGGCCTCTGGAGTCATCTGCTCAGTCATTAGTCAGTAAAACAGGGAGAATAATAGTATCTTACTCAAGGAGCAGTATGAGGGTTACATGAGATAACTGATTGATAGTATTGCCCATCTGCTCCATACAGCATATCCAACAAATGCTACTAGATGCCATTATTACTTAATAGAATCAATTTCATTAAATTGATGTATTGTCAACATTATTAAAGTGAACTAGCATTGTAACCAAGAATAGCAATGTGGCATTTGCCCCTTCTTAACACTATAAATGTAGGCTAAATTTCCCAGAATTCAATATGTTCCAAACTCAATCCATCCATTGGCCACAAGAGGTAGTTTGATTAGCCATCCCTCCTTGGATATAAAAAGACAGGAAGTCTATTTATCACAGGCAAACTCCTAAAACACTGATCGTGAGTTCGCTGACTTAAGGGTCTTTTTATTTAAAACTGAAGAAGCAAACTATTGCACATCTTTTGGCCATACTCTGGAACTTTCCCTCTACCTGTAACACAGTTCCTTAAGTTATGTGCTATCTAGACAGACTAGACACGAAGTAAAAAAGCAAGAGCTGAAGAGCTGTCTGAAGGTCAAGTCCACCCACATGCTAATCTTCAGGGCTCTTGCTTTTTGTCTGCTTTGCCTTCTGAGAATCTGTCTCCTCTGCTCTCAGCCAACCCACAACTGACCAAGGCTATTGCTTTCTCCAGACCCAAGAAGACTATCCTAATCCTTGACCTTCACCTTGCTGTACCTCTGGACTCAAGATTTTGATGAGATCTCAGCTATCTGTTTGGTTCCTTATTAGTCTGACTGCCTGACACCTTTGTGTGTATGTCAGCCCTGGGGCTTGAACTCAGGGCTTGGGTGCTGTCTCTGACCTTTATTGCTCAAGGCTAGTACTCTACCACTTAAGCCACACAGCTCCACTTCCAGCATTTTTGGTGGTTAATTGGAGAGAGAACTCTTATGGAGTTTCCTACCCAGGATGGCTTTAAACTATAATCCTTAGATTTCAGCCTCCTGAGCAGCTAGGATTTACAGGCATGAACACTAGAGCCCAATATGCTTCCAAATTTTTGAGACACATCAAGTTGGCCATTTATTACATGTAGCATGTGCCACTATCACAATGAGGCTCGTAGAAGAGATCTTACTGTTCATATTTTACAAGTGGGAAATATTCCTAGATGGAATTATACACATAGGGCTTTGAATACCAACTCAGGCACCAATTAATATGGTCTGAAATAATTAATGTCACTTGGAAAAGTTATAATTTGGTATGGAAACAACAGTTAAAATGCTGGTCAAAATTGTCCCTAACTACTGAAGAAAGAAGTTTTCAGACACAGTGAAAGGTTAATCACCACTTTGAAAGAACAGGTTTCTCTACCATAGGTACCCTAGATTTAGAGATATCACCTAAATGGTAATGGTGGTGATGAAGAAGATGATGATGATGATGATACAGCATGGTATAATTACATGCCTATAATCTTATCTACTCTGGAGGCTGAGATCTGAGGATTGCAGCTCAAAGCCAACCCAGGCAGAAAAGTCCATGAGACTCTTATCTCCAATTAACCACCAGAAAACAGGAAGAGGCGCTGTAGCTCAAGTTGTAGAGCTCTAGCCTTGAGCTGGAGATCTCAGGGACAGCGCCCAGGCCCAGAGTTCAAGCCCCATGATTGACCAAAAAAAATTAAAACAAACAAACAAACAAACAACATAGCACAGCGATTTGCCTAAAATCTTGAGTGGCCGAGCCAGGATCTGCACTAAAATTATTAAGTAACCATGTTCTAAGATCCAATAGTAAAGGCAGAACTCATAGAGTGAAAACAAAAATTTTCAAGCAATAAAAAATAAAAAGAAATCCCTCACGTCCTGATCTTAGTTCCCAGTAGTTATCTTGTTCTGCAGTACACCACACAATAGATGCTTTTGTTCAGCCCCACAGGGTTATTTATATGTTGTAACTCTGAGTGCTTTGGGGAACTATGTTCTTCCTTCTCTAGTATCTAGATTTCAAACGGTCATGTAAGGAAACTTCAGGGATAAGCTAATTTTGTTCCAGTTCACCAACTAGTCAAACCAGACCCACCATCCCTGGGCACACAGAGTCCACTCCCCATGAAGAAGCCAAGAGGAGACAGACTCTGGCTCCCCACACAGAAATATCCCTTCCCACCACCAGGGGAACGAGATAACAATGCACACTTAGATGCTTCTCAACCTGGGACAAGAGCATTGGGTGGTGAGGTGACCAGCCCTGAGTTTTAGTAGGCACAGAACACTCAGCTTTTTCAAATGATGCCACATTTCTAAAGTCTGCAAGGCTGAAACAACTTTAATATTCTGTCTGTCTGTCTGTCTCTCTCTCTCTCTCGCTCGCTCGCTCGCTCACTCTCTCTTTCTCTTCCTCTGTTCTACTTATTGGAGCTTAGACTCAAGAGTTTGGACATTGTTCCTTAGCTTTTGTGCTCAAAGCTACCGCTCTACCACTTAAGTCATCTCTCCACTTCTGGCTTTTTGGTGGTTAACTGGATATGAGTCTTGCCAGCTTTCCTGCCTGGGCTGGTGTAGCACTGTGATCTTAAAATCTCAACCACTTAAGCAGTTAGGACTACATGTGTGAGCTCAGTGCAAGGCTAATTTTCTATTTTTAATCATGAGCAGGGAGAAAACTCAGAGGCAAATTGTGGACAATCAAGATTTCTCTTTTCCTGTGGACCAATACCCACGAAGGACAAGCCAGTCTGTGTCACTGAGTCTGTGCCAGGAGGGAACAGATCTTCCTGATACCACTGAGGGAGTGGGCGGCAATGCAGTCTAAAAGCAGCACATCTCCATGCCAGCTTACACATCCCCAGGAAAACAAAGGGCCTCGCAGATGCATCAATTTCTGAGTTGAAATACAAGTCAGGAGGAGTAATTTTTAAATTAGCAAGCAGATATGGCAATTGGTAAGGTAGCTAAGGAATGATGCTGAAGACATGAGGAATGTGACATTCTAAGTGCTGGGAACATGCTCTTTGCAGGTGGATATCCAGTGCCCAGGCTAAGGGATAAGAGGCTTAGATAAGCCATGAGGATCCCATATCTCATTTCAACATTGCTTAATTAGTAGTAGTAGCAATAGTAGCTGTTGTTGTGGCAAGCATTTGTTAAATGTTTATTGTATGGCAATATGTTCATCACTTGACCTGAATTATTTTATTTAACTACCCAAATTTCCCTATTAGGTAAGCAGCTACTATTTACATTTTACCAAGAAAGCAATGAGGGCTGGTAGGAAGAAGTTGGTCCTGTACTGAATCCTGCTGGCGCTTCCATACACCATGAAAACGGGGCATGCTATACTTTACTTTCATAGTATATAATGTCTGTGTTCTAACAGCAACAACATAAGAGACCTAGCACTAATATTTAATAGCTACAGGTCCTTGAACATGTTATTCACCTGTCACTATCTTAGTTTTCTTATCAAGGAAACAGGGATGACCAAGGCACTACTTTATAGGATTGCTGCAAGGGTTAAATGAAACAGCAGATACAAAATACTTACACTAATAAAAGAATCACAAAGGTATTAGCTGCTATTATTTTATTATTTTGGAGGAACATATTTTACCTAAAGACAACTTCATCTCACTCAAATGCTTGTATCCCTAGAGCATCTTTCTAGTGTGCTAAATGAGGCAGTTGTTCCCTCTTTTGTGTTCTTTAATGTTCTGTTCCCATGTCATTAGAACTCTTGGCACTGTGTATGGTAGGTAGCTCACTTCTTTATATCAATGTCTCCCACTAGTTGAACGATTTAAAATTTATTGCAAAGGACTTGCTATAGTTGTTTTTCCACTGTCTAGTACTGGGCCAGCCCATCATTAATGAACAGCAATGGTTACCATTTCAGTCATAAGAATTTTGCAATATGAAATCAGATTTCAGCTTTATAATAATTTGTAATGTAGGAACTATGCTCAAATTCCACTTTGCAGATGAAAAAACTGAGGCTGAGCATGGCTGAATCACCTATTGTAGTGCCCATGACTCATCAATGTCAGACTCAAGTACAGACACACTGACAGTCCATGACTTCCTTCTCTTGGAATCCATGTGCTCTTTCAAAGAAGAATGGAAGAAATTAGTTTATCTAAACATAGTATTACCAGTCTTCTGAGTATTGGTAACAAGCTATAGGACTATTAAGAAAACTCTGTAGTAAATGAGGGATTTTGGAGTATGCTAACTTGTCCCACATTTTAATCTCATTCCCAAAGTGATTAGATATCACACAAATAAAAGTGAAAAGAGAGTAGTTATGATTTCCTATCCTTGTAGTTTGCACTTTAAAGGAAAAGCGTAATAAATGAATAAATACATATAGTAAGTAACCAAATAAATGAAGAAGTACACTTCAGATGGTTACAAATACTATGAAAAACACAACTAGGAATGTCAATCCTAGGTAGACTCTTCCACCACCGAGAGCTATTTGTTCTAAGAAGAAAAAGGCAAGAGTAACCTACCTATAGGCTGGGCACCAGTGATTTATACTGGGATTTTAACTCAGTGCCTCAAACTTCCTAGGCAGATATTCTAACACTGAGCCATGCTTCCAGCCCTTTTCTGTAGTTTATTTTTCAAATACGGTCTTATACTTTTTGCTTAGGCTAGCCTCTAACTGTGATCCTCCTGATCTCTGCCTCTGGCCTCCAACTGTGATCCTCCTGATCACTGCCTCTGAAAGTGGTAAGATTATATGTGTGATCCACCACAAATACCTTTTCACTGTCTTTTTAAATGTCCTCATGGCCCATTTGTGTAAACTGAGGTATAGAGGATTTCCATAGCATGCTGATGTCACACCAAACAACGAATAACAGGCTTCACTCACTTAAAAAGTCAGATGTCAGGAAGTCAAGACATGATAAAAACATGTAAAATTACAAAGTTCCCCGTTACTCTAGTAAGTCTCCTAACAGTCTTCCATATTTGAAGTCTGCAGCTCCCATTCAATTTTCAAATCTCTGTATAAAGGAGTTAAAGGGCACATTCATTCCCATGTTAATGCTAAGTCCTCCCCTCCAGCTTTCAGCTAGGACACACAGATGGAGCCTGCAGGGTTAAAATAAGAGTCCAAGTGAAGTCAAGTCCGAGAACTGAGTGTTATGTCTAGGGAAAAGTTCATGAAAGTAATTGTATACTCCTCTGTTTTCTTTCCACTCCTTCCTTCGGGTTTATGTGCACATTCTACCTTTTGTACTAGGTTGCATTTGGCCATTTTCCTCTCCTTTCCCTAAGAAAGCTCCCCAAAGTGACAATGCCTTTTTTTTTCTTTTAAAGGGCCAGCATGGAGTTCCTCTGCGTTCCTGCTCTCTTGGAGCCCAGCTCCTATCACACAATAATGTGTTATTTTGTTGAATTTTGGCATCCTTCTCGCTTGTTTGGTCAGAAGCCAAAAAATTAGAGTGTGTCGGTCCACCAGTTTCTGTGCAGAGAAGCTCTCTTCTCACCCAGCCAGTGTGCTGTACCCTTGGCCTCTGGCCAAGAAGGGAAATCCATTTTACATAAAGAATGCACAAAGCTCAAGTGCTCAGAGACTTTTTTTTTTCCTCCCCTACCTACTAAAATAACTTTATGGACACATGCCAGTGTGCGAGACACATTCTGCAGGAACATTTGGCATGCAGCACAAGGTAAAGCGCTCGCTGGAGGTGGCTCGGGGGTGGGTTTTTGTTGTGTGTGTGTGTGTGTGTTTTTTTCCTTGCAGAACCCAGGAAGCGGCTGTGCGTGCCCTCGTGGCGCGTCACGTGATCCCGACGGCCAGCCCTGATTGGCTGCGGCCGGGTAAATACAGCCGCCATGTAAGGAACGTCCGGACGTCGCCCTTCAACGGCTCCTTAAGATGGCGGCCAAGCGACTCCACCACCACCACCACCACCACCACCGCGGCCAGCCCAGCTCAGCCGGGGCCTAGTCCTCCCTCTCCTTCCCTGCTGCCGACCCCTCCACGCTGCCCGCTCCGCACCTCGGGGTCCTTGTTTGTGTTTTGTGTTGTTTGGGGTGTGTGTGAATAAACCTTCCCGGGCTTGAGTAGAAACAGATTTCTCGCGACTTGGCTTCTCCGGCTCAATTTCACAGCTCGGCTCTTGTCAAAAGCTTGACAGAGTTCCAGGGTGGGGAGGGAAAAAATGTATTAACTGTCAACTTTCCAAGGGGAATGCAAGCAGCCAGACAGAAACGGCGGGAAAGGATGTCCTCCTCCTCCCCTTGGAGAGCACAGCTCCCCTCGCCACGTGTGTCCACGGGGGACGGAAACACAAGAAGCCTGCGGCCCAGACGACCTCCATGTTGGTGCTGCCTCTCCAGGCCTCGGTGGGAAGGAAGGAGAGGGGGGTGGGGGGGGGGGAATACAGATGTATCCTCTCCTCTCTCTCTCTCTCTGCCTCTCAGGCCTGACCAGTTGAACACTGCACACTCGGATGTATAAATATTTGGCTCTGGCTAAAGTTCAAGCAGCCCCTGTGTGGCTGCCAGACACAACAGAAAACCAACATCCAAGGGAAAGTGTTTACTGCCGTGGTGGCCAGAGGAACAACTGCCAGCCAAAGATGGCATCGGATTGGCCTGGGCCCTGTCTGTGGTGTTATCATAAAGCACCTGGCCACTAGCCACTGGCCACTGGGGTGTTCCCACCCTTTCAGTAATGGTTGTGGTCTTTAATGCACAGCCTTGCCACAGTTAATATATGACCAAGAGACATACTGATGGTTTCACAAGTGTTTCCCCAGAGCCAGGAGTCCAAATGAGCTCAGACCAGGACGCGTTAAGTGTTATCATGACTGCAATAACAAAACAAGAGCAACAACAAAATAACCAAGTGGGTTCTCCAGAAAGTTACTTAGGATCTGTGAGCTTTTGGTATGTCCCCACTTTCTCAGGCATGGGATTTCCTGCACATCTCCCGATTCCCAGCCCTAAAAGAATGCTACAAGCGAATTTTCTCATTCATCATTTGATAAACATCCTTTGAAAGCCCTACTAGGAAAGGAACTAATCACTAGCTGGGTATTGGTGGTTCACACAAGTAATTCTAGCTACTCAGGAGGCTGAGACCCAAAACTAGCCCAGGCAGCAAAGTTCATAAGACTCTTATCGCCAATTAACCACTAAAAAGACAGAAATGGACCTGTGGCTCAAGGGGTAGAGCACTAACCTGGAGCAAAAAAGCTAAGGGACAGTGTGTTCAGGCCCTAAGTTCAAGCCCCAGGTCTGACACACATACAAAACAGTAATCACTAGTAGGTGACTGTTAATTTAGTGGGGGTTTTGGAGTTTAGTGTATTTTTGCCCTGCTGGGAACTGATCCTAGGGTATTGAGCAAGCTAGTCTAGTGCTCTTGCAACTCACTGTGTAGCTCTGGCTGGCTGTGAATTTGAGATCCTTGTGCCTCAGCTTTCCAAGTGCTGGGATTATAGGTGTGAGCCACCATGCCTTGATAAGATACTTTAAATAAAGTCACATACTATTCAAATTCTCTCTTCCAAAACCAAAATATGCCTTGTGCTATTTTTTTCAGTATTATGGTTTGAAATAGGTAGTAATAGAGGAATATAGGCATTGAAGAATAAGATCTTTAGGAAAAATAAGGGAATTGAATGATAAAAGGGATCTTGAAGAAAATCTCTGAAAAGTTATGAGTATATATTTAATGCTAAGCAGGTAGCTTAGTATGATGTAAGAGTTTGAATACAATCAAGGTAAGTCATAGTATTTTTTTTATCATTGTTATCTAGAAAGAAGTGACATTGATCAAGATGCATTGTACTCATAAACTGACAGGGTGAATCAAAACCCTTTTGTACAACTATTTAAAGATAATAAAAAAGAAAAAATGGAAAGCATGAATTGAACTTTTTGTTAATGCTGTAGCTGAAATATCTGTTTAGCTGAACCAAAAAGTTATACAGAAAATGGGACCAAAGAACAAGGAATGTGAAGATAATAACTCCTGTTAAGTAATTTTATATAATAATTTATGTTTTTATCTGTTTCAAATAAAATACACATTTACTTAATTGAAACATTTACTGTTTGTTGAAAATAAAGATCAAACATCTCTATACAACTTAAAGTGTGAACTTTAAAAATTCCTCAAGATCCCAAATCTTGATTAATCCTAGGCTTAAGGAAAATTTTAACTTTAAATGTGTGACAAAACTAAAATCATGTATCAAGTAGTTTTATTTTCCACTGCTCATGAAACTTTTAAGAACGACACTCAAGTTATCTAATTCTTAACTAAATGTATGCCTCTTAAGTTTGGACCTCAGAGGCTCAGGACTTAGAGTATAAAGTCCAGCTTCCAAGAGCTCCCAGCGAATCATGTGCAAAGGGATCACAGAGGAATGTTCTGTTCCCAGCTGTGAACAAGACAGAATTAACTCTGAGCGGCTTCCTCCTGCTGCCCTGGTGGACAGAAAGGTCAAGATGGCTAGCTCTTGTAGTCTTAGTATGAACCGTCAAAACAACATGTGTGTTAAAAATAGATTGTCTGTAGGCAATGAAAATACAAATGCAGAAAGAATTTAAAGTAAAAATAGTTTTAATACATTTAAATTTCAGTTTCAGGACCTTTAAAAGACTGTAACCTGAAACCAAGGGGGAAAAGAGGACAGGGCAATAATTTTCCCAAGTGCATTACTTCATAAACTCTTCAGTCTTCAAGTTTAAAATACAACCATTCTGATCCATGGCCAACTCTTTCCTTAGAAAATTTTTTGGATTTACATTGGGAATTAAAAGTACAGGAGGCAAATTTACCACTTTTGTTTATATTTTTGATAACTGCATTTTTCTCAGCCCAATTTCTATGGAAATAAAAATCTTTATCAGTGGGGAATAGCATTGAAAAATTATGAGGCTTCTTTTTTTTTAATGTAATGAAATAAGACATCCCAAGGTGCAATGATACATCCGTTCTATCATAATCATGTAGAAAAACAGGAGTAACTGCCACTTTATATTTAAGTAGATACTTAAGACTTATCACCCAGCAGCCTGTTTAATAACGTCTGTGGCATTTGTACGATAAACTGTTAAAACAATAAAACTAAACTGGTGATGAAGGTAATTCCATCTTATAGACCTGCACAATGAAGAACAACACCACAAAAATGTACCTTCTAAATAAAAATGATGGAGGGGGTAACAATGCTGGATAGGAAATGTACTCATTACCTTATTCCTGTAACTGTAACCCCTATGCACAGTATCTTTACAATAAAAAATATATATTAAAATTTTTTTAAAGAAAAAAACGCAAAAAATATACATAAAAATGATGTTATAAATGGAAATATTCCATTTAAAGCTGCTGAATGCATCTCTCTAACAGGAAAGGCTTAGCTAAGTTATTTGCAATCCGCTCATTGTACCACAATGTACATTACTGTCTGTAAGCTCTAATTTGGCATGGCGCATCATTAATGACCTGAATGGTGGCTGTTTCACACATACATATTTAATTACAACAGCTGAACAAATTACATATTTATGCTTTATAAAGGGGATTGCCAGTCTAATTCATTTGCTATGCATGCAGGTACAGGACTCCATCTGCAACAGCATCTGCACAACAAGAGCTGACAATTATCCATTGTACAGCAAGTAAGCATATCTGGGGAAACCTGTAAGGGAGGCAGTCATATTAACTATTTCACTGCCTCGGGCCCTGTTTCCATCCAGGGGTCAAAATCTTTCAAATCCTTAAGTAGTGACTCCCTTGATAATAAAACTGCAGTGCCTTTATGCAACCCACACATGGATCCGAACCATTCTCACCCTCTAACTTCCAGGGGGTTTATGATGAATGAAAGAAACAAAGGTTTAAATCCTATACTACAAGGGAAGTTGTACCTCCTACAGAGAGGTAGCAGCTCCACAACTAAAAACACCGGTTCCAAGTGCCCAACAGTTCTAGCTAGAGGGACTTACCACCAACCAAGACAGAAGTTCAGCCTTTGTGACAGTATCTCATCACACCCCTACATCTAGAGGTTTATAAAGGAAGGCCTGGCAAACTATTTTTCTTTTAAACAAAAAAGCACACTCTGAGTCCCCTTTGAGAATCCCCAGATCTCTGCTGAGCCATCCTTGTCATCAATGTACTTTCCAGCTAAGCCACAACTAAAAGCTACTGTTCTCTTTTTTGGTAATAAAGTCCTATTCACCAGTGCCGCAACCTCATCTTAAATGGCTGTAGGACTTTCATATGTTTAATTTAATATATCCAGTGAGTAATATAAATATTCTAGACCATCACTTCTACTCTGAAACCCAAAGAGGAAGAATTAAGAGTCAGCCAATCAATAGTGAGGTTTCCCATTATCATTTAAGGCTTTTGCTAGGCAATAAAGAGGCTCCACAGTGATGGCCCCTAAAAGCTCCTTACGGCGTCTTTGCCTCTTTAGGCCACAAAAATCAAAGCATGAGTCAGAGGTGTGGGTTGTTTTTTTTTTTTTTAATGTTCCCTCTTGAGTGATGGAGTTCAAGCCAGAGGCTAACTGGGGTAAGCCAGGTAAAGGGAAAGCAGGCCTCACCGAAGACCTGGATGGGAATGGGGTTGCAGTCAGGTCTTGTCTCCTTGCTCTGTGCCTCTGGTCCTGGCTAGGTGAGAGCCAAATTCACATCATCACAGAGAATTCTGACTCACTTGTTATTAGTCACCTATGGCAGCAAATCTGGTTAGAAAATTAACTGAGGCTAACAAAGATGAAAATTCTAGGTGTCTCTTCTGAAGGCCAATGGAACTTTAGGCAGACCAATGCTTGATCTCTTATATGTCCAAACCAACTTTCAGTAGAAAATAACTCTGTACCCTGTGAGAGCTACTAGATACAACTCACCCTGCTGCCTGAAGGAAGTGATCAAGTCGTTGGGGGCCAGCAACCAGACAAGGGAAAGGGACTTTAGTTGAGTTTGAAATTGCTCATCCTCCAGTGTCAGGCTACTTGAGGACAGGCTTCCTGGACTGTCACAACTACACTCCCAGGGGCTTCTCATAAGGCAAAGACAGTTCTCACAGTCCTACTGCCCCCAAGAACCCAGCACATTCTGCAATCAGGAATGCCAGTGGAAGCCAGACAATTCATGAGGCCTTACAACTCACCAGGGCATGTGTGAAGGGACTGCATCTGAACCCTGGGGGGCAGCCATGTCCACTTTCCAGATGAGAAATTAATAATGTGGAAATTTTACCTAACACGTAGCTGATCTGTGGCAAAACTGGGACCAAAATCCCCAATTGTCTGATTCTAAATCCTATATTCCTCCCCTGAAACTAATCCTATCTTCACTGTCTCCCCCTGCTTTCTTCACAATGCTGTCAGTCTCTGATGTCTGGGACTTTACCAGAATGGGTAATAACTTCAAAAGCAGAGTAGCTGAAAGGCTATCAGTGTACCCTAGAGGTTCCTGCAGCTGGGAAGCACAGACTTTCCCATTGCAAGGACAGGGCCTGAGTCTCTGAGCCTCTCCTGTCCCCAGGAGGAAGTGAAAGTGCAGGACCTTTCCTTAACACACTTAAGCAGCAACTCACACCAAGGAGACACAAGGGCTGCTCTCAGGTACCTTCTGCAGCCTGGGGGTGGTGGGGGTGTAAACCCTGAGAGACTCGATCCAGATTGTTCTCACTGGTCATCTTGCTCATTTAAGCACCCTTCAGTTGATATCTTCCCTTACCATACTTCCTGGTATCATCTCTCAAACAAACCAACTGCACTCAAATCTTTGTCTCAAAAGTCTAGTTGACCCAAACTGTAACAACAAATGAGGATCCATTTTGTTGGCAATGAAAGCCTGACTTTGTGTCCACTGCTAAGTGTAACCTCACACCAACAATTCCACATCATTTCATTTGCTTACCAGTATGTTGTACATCAACTGCACTGTCTTTCTAAAACCTGGATGACTGCAACAGAGCTGTGGCCTCACCATGGTCCCAAAGCCAGACAGCTAGCAGTGAAACTTGTTTCTGTCCTTCAGTTATTCATGTTTTCACAAGTTATTTAATCTTGGTATAATCAGGAACAAGGAATAATAGCTCCTACATCCTGGTAGGATTGTAAAAAACAAATTGGGCATGTGTAAAAGCACCCAGCAGAGGGCCCAAACACTTACTAAAAAAAAGTTCATCAACAGTCAGGTGCTTGTGGCTTACATTTGTAATCCTAGCTACTCAGGAGGCTGGGATCTGAAAATCCTGGTTCAAAGCCAGAAAAGGTAGAAAAGGCCATGAAACCCTTATCTCCAATTAACCACCAAAAAGCCAGAAGTGGAGGTGGCTCAAGTAATACAGAATCAGCCTTCAGTGAAAAAGCTAAGGAACAATGCCTAGTCCCTTGATTCAAGCCCCAGGACTGGCACACACATGCATGTGCCACACACACACACACACATACAAGTTCACAATCATCATAATACAGAATCTCCAGTTAATTGTGAAGTCAAAAAGGGTATCATATGATTTAGGCAAATGTTGAGATTAAAATTTTCAACACTTCAAAATTCTCAATTTTTTTTGTTTGGTTCTGATTTGTTTAGTTGACTCTCTGGCTACCTTTAATCAACAAAGCATAATTGCCCTGCTCTGACCACTTACTCTGTTGGCGTTGTGGGTGACATCACCCTAAAAGTCACGGGCAGTGCTCAGTATTCCCTGTCTGTTAAGTCAATGAGCTGACCTTGGCAACTCAGAGGTCACAAAGCCATACTTCACCACGTTTCTGCCTGATCTCTGGTGATCTAAGGAAGTGGGCAGAGGGAATAACTGCAGACCCACGTAAGATAAATGAGCTCTTATAAGGTGCCATACACCAATTCATGTGCTGGAAGGAAGAGATGAATGGTGCCTTGAAAGAGCTGATTTACTGTCTCAGAATAAAGTCTCCTATAGATCTTCATTAAGAATGCTAACTTCCCAAGGTTGATCTGCAAGAGTGGCTACTGCGTGGGACAAAAGACAAAAAATAAAGTTCGAAAATGTCAAGGTCTTACAGAACTGAGAGGAGGAAAGGTTTACCAAGCTCGTCCATATTCAAAGTAGAGGAGAGAGGTTGTGAAAAGAAGAGCCTGATGAGCTGAAGATCAGGACTTACACAGAGCACATGGCATTCCAGAACACACATATGTACACAAAACATACACAGAGCAGAAAATGTTCTTATTATAAATACTATGTAAAATAGCAAATGGCCTTTTTTAAGTTGATTAAGAATACTCCAGAGGCTCTTAACATATTCCAGAGTTAATTTCATCATTTTCAATTTTCCTTTCTTTAGAATAGTTGCAATACTTGGGCAAATTAATGAAAACCAAGTGCTGTGACTCACACCAATATTCCTACCTCATGAGAGGCAGAGATTGGGAATGTTGTGGTTTCAAACCAGACCAGGAAGTTAGTGAGACCCCATCTCAACTAATAAACTAGGCATGATAGTATTCATGACTATGATCCCATCTACTTGAGAGGCACAGATAAGAGAATCACAGTCCAAAGCCAACTTGAGCAGAAAGTGTGACACCTTATCTAAAAAATAACCAAACAAAAAGGGCTGGAGGTATGGCTTAAGTGAGTATCTTCTTAGCCAAATGTGAGGCCCTGAATTCAAATCCCCAAATAAATAAGTATATAATACTAATAGGTAAAAGATAAAATATTGCACAACTAGTAATTTTTGAATAAGGATTATTATCAATAATGCTATCATGACTTCATTAAATGCTATGTTAGATGTATGCAGAACACATAGGAGATTATAATAACTCAATCTGTCATACACGTTTAAAGCTGCTTTTTTGTTTTTGTTTTTGTTTTTTTGTCAGTTGTAGGGCCTGAACTCTGGGCCTGGGTACTGTCCCTCAGCTCTTCAGCTCAAGGCTAGTGCTCTACCACTTGAGCCACAGCATCATTTCTGGCTTTTTCTGCTTATGTGGTGCTGAGGAATTGAACCCAGGGCCTCATGCATGCAAGGCAAGCACTCTACCACTGAGCCACCTTCCCAGACCTTAAAGCTGTTTTTAAATTAACTCTTAACTCTTTTGTCTCTCTTTCATAAATATGCGGTACTAAATGTGGTAGAAAATGGTGATAAATACTACTTCTATTGCCAGAGTTCCTTACAGAGAATTTACAGGTTTTCACCAAGCAAAAATGATAACGAAGCACAGAATCATAACAAAACACAGATCTCTTGGATGTTTACTATAGTATGATTCTAGTATTATTCATAACCATAGACTAAAAAGAAAAAATTATTTTGTAAAAAGGAAGACAATAACCTGTGTTTTATATAGTTCCTATTTATATATCAAGATTAGAACTAATTTTAATATGTCTTCATATTTTTTTCTTTCTACACATGACATATTAGCCATTTAAAATAAGAAAAGAATTTTCATACCAACATGTTTTATATGAAAAAAAAAGCTTAAATCCATTACAAGGGAGAAAATCCAGTCATCCAAACGTTTTATCTTCTGGAATTGTCTGAATCGAAATAGATTGCTTTGGATCTCATAAAGTATCCACTGAGATAAAAGAAAGAAGCTGATAGAACTTGTTTTATTAAGAGATTTTAAGACTGTAGCATTCATTGCTTCATATTACCCTCTCCTATCCTACAGAGTTCTGACTCAATTCAAAGTAGTAACATTTACAAAAACAAAAATGGCAAAATTTTAAAATAGGAAAAAAAAATGGTGCCTGAAAAAGAGAAGAGCCTTTTCAGTCTTTTTTCTCTGGCTATGTGGCGCTCCCAGCTGTGGTAGAACAGTGGCTGCTACAGGTTTTGCTAGGCACTCTCTTGTCTCCCTCTTCAGACCTACACAGGTAGAAGGATCATGGTCTGAAGCCAGTTCCAGGCCAAAATCTCAAGATTCTATCCTAAAACTAACAAAATAAAAAAGGGCTAGAGGTGTGACTTAAGTTCCAGAGTTCAAGGGCAAGGCCCTGAACACGTACAAGGCTCTGAGTTCCAACTCCAGTACTGTTGAGAGATAAAGACAGAGGAACAGAGACAGATAATTGACTTACATCGACCTACGACCTATGACAACAAATAAGAATCCTATGCATAAGCTCTGCTACTAGAAAAAAGCTTCCTATAAGGTTACTTTTAACATTTGTGTTTTTTGCAGATGGAAAGAAGGCTAAGGTATCACAAACACTTAGAAAAACCATAACTAAATACCCCCTACTATTCTCCTCAACAATTGATTGTAATAGAAAACAACAATATCCAATAAGTTTTTCCTTTCTGTAGTTATACATTTCTCATAATATTGCAAACATATTAGTCATCAACACCAAAAAGCTCAATTTTAAAATCAACAATTGCTAATGATCTTGGGACTGGTCTTCCTATTGAAAG
Organism: Dipodomys spectabilis; assembly: GCF_019054845.1. Lineage (NCBI taxonomy): Eukaryota > Metazoa > Chordata > Mammalia > Rodentia > Heteromyidae > Dipodomys > Dipodomys spectabilis. The sequence continues at coordinate 58,525,567 of NW_024870679.1, forward strand.
ACCAAATTTTAAGGTGCATTTTTGAAACTCTTTAATTGGCATTGGCCACACTACCAAGACCATAATATGAACATGTTTCCGTGGCAGAATGTTCCTCCCTGTGTGTCAGGTTACTCCCAAAAGAAATAAACAGTCCTGTTTTGTTGGGTCCCACCAAAATGTCACCCTAGCTATTACAATTAAATCCTAGCTATTACAGTTCAAAGTCTGACTTCAGTTCCATCCAACATGGCCCAAGCTTTGTCAAGATCTGTCCATCCATCCTTTTGCACTTAACTTGGGTGGTTCTAGAACCACTTTTCCCTTCCATATCACCATATGGAAACATGGGCAGAAAGAAGGCTCCTTTTCTGCACCAGTTTTCAATGCAAATGACAGATACCTGGCTACTCAGTAGTTTTGGACCACAGGGTAACCGCTTCATTTACTCCCTCCCTCCTTTCTTACCTCCCCTGCTCTAAGGGCAGAGGAAAACAGGAGTAAAAAATTCTAAAAGCTGTGGTACACCATATATCTGCTCCTTGCATTGGACTTATAATTGAGTGTGGAATTCCCCCAACCCATTCCATTAAAAGTCCATTTCATTTTTAGACCACATAGAAAGCAAAAGAAACCATCTGCCTTGTGAAGTGTGTATAGTTTTCAGAGCAAGTAATGCTGCCTGGGAAAAGCTTCCCCAGCAGCTCTGCAAATGACCCTGGCCTGCTGCGAGTGCATGTGCTTCAGAATTGAGGAAGGCTCGGAACAGACCAGGGTAGGGCTTCTGTAACACTCAGTCATGGATCTTCCCTTCCACAAAAATGCCATCACTTCCTAAGTCATCTCTTCCCAGAAGACTCCTAAGATCTAGGGGTGAAGGGTAGATGAGAAAAAAAAGAGGAAGCAGAAAAATAATATAATAAAATAGTATTAAGTCAAAAAAATGCCTGAATCAAGAGCCATCTGCTTCTTCCATGAGCGTTGCCCTAATTGCTTATCTCTATTCACCTTTCCTAACACCAAAGAATATTAATTGGAAGGGTACTGAATTCCAGTCACTTCGCTGTGGACTTTACATTCATTACCTCATTACCCCCTTAGGTATCAACCTGTATCCCAGCTGTTCATAGCAGAAACTGAAGTGCATGTCACTTATCCAAGGCCACACACATGGAAAGGGCAAAGCTGTATTCATTGGCTCTAACTCTGAAGTTCCTCTCAGGAACATCATCACAGCCCTCTCTCAAGAGGTAAGGAGAAGAAAATGAAGGGAAATTGGAAAAGTTGGCTGGACGAAAACAAAATCACCCATCTGTGTTCCCTTGAGGGTAGATTTACTAGGGATGTACATAAATGGTATACCAATCATTTCTAGAATGTGTATTTTCCGGTGGACTGTTACCTAAAATTACTGCTGTGTCATCTTCATCATAGATCTGTAGGTCATCTAAGAAGACTACAGATTATCATCATCAGATAAATCTAAGGCTTGGAGAAGTGACTTTCCCATCCTACCATCACTTGGTGAATAGACAGGGCAGATGGCCAGGGCTCCCACTGAATACCTTCATCCTTTCTCATCTTATTAGTCAGGGCAACTGTCTTGGACCTATTTCTCCCATCTGATTCTATGTTCCTCCCCCAAAGCCAACAACTTTTCTTTCCTAGATGAGCAACAAGTATACAAGGGTACTAAAATGGCACAGTGCAAAGAGCACCTGTTTCTGGACCAACATAAAATCTAGGGGCTTCCAGTCGCAGCCACTTAACAATTGTGAAACTTGGAGCCGGATTCATAAGCATGTGGTATTTGGGTTCCTCATGGGTAATTTGGAGGTAACAATAGCTGTCCTCTCTACCTCATGGAGTTGTCAGGAAAGTCAAATGAGAAAAAATGAAGGCAAAGAGTTCCTTATAAATCTACAAATACTGTACAAATATAAAAGATTATTATTTTTGGATTCAATAGACCTTTCTCAATTGAACGAAGCCCTGTATAGCTGGAGGGTCAAGTTATGTTATAAATAACCAAGAAAAATGTTCTGATTCTTGAAACAATTTTACCAGGCTTCTCTCCCCTATGAAAGGACATTGGTTATAAAATGAATTAAATCAGCACTCTCTGCTACCTTTGGGACATAAATTGTAACTAGCTGAAGATAGGTAGGGAATGGCTATTTTCAAAGGTATACAACCTCTGACTATAAAATGCTGACCTTCCCTAGTCTAGAACACCCAGAATGGAGGCAAGATGGAGAAACAAAGGGGTAGGTAGCTTTCTTGTGCTAACAAAAATCATACAATATGGTTGGAAGAGCCCATACACTAAAGTCAGCTTCTTGTTAAATATTTCAAGGATGCTAATGGAACCAAAAACATCAACTCTTGTACATCAACAGACTAGCTGTATTCTAAAACCAATTATAAATAAACTTCTAAATACAGGCTGCATTAAATGTGTGTTTAAAAAAATATCAAACCTTTGTGTCACTGTCACTAACATATATCTGACTCATTTAAAGCCCACTTTCTCTGGGATGTACTTTCTTTGGGATGCTTCAGTCATGTCTAGTATAACATTATTTCTAATAACTTCTAACAGTTCCTTTCTCTTTAGGAAGCAGAAATCTACTGCCAAACACACTGCTTCCATTCACAAGATTATTTATGGCGCTGATAATTGAATTCTGGTCACATGACTAGGGAAGACTGGGTTGCAAGGGGAAAGAACCCAACCATAATTTCTAGAGAGATCCATAAATTACTGCTTTTCTCCCCTGGAGGTTGAAGTCTGGGAGCCCAATGGATTCTTCCCCAGTATTTATTCTACTTTGGAATCACTGCAGAAATCTCTCTGTGCTCAGTGACCAAGCTCTTAAGTTTGCATCAACCTCTAAGAACTCTTAAGCAGTTCATAGAAAATACACCCTCCCTGTTATGGACAAAATGTTGCTGTCTCCATTACAGATCCTGAGGGTATAGCAGGTTGATATTAAGCGCACACACACACACACACACACACACACACACACACACACACACACACACACACACACTGCACCAAAGGCCAACAGTGCATTAGCCACTTGGGTAATACTTCCTACAAGTTTCATGTCTTTTTCTATTGAGAAAATGAAAGAATGTCTCTCCCATCACATCTTTTTTTTTTTTTTAATGAAACAGAAAGAAAATCCAGTAACTATTTAAAAACAAAGTCTGCTACTTTAGAAGCTTATCAACACCAAACACCTTTGTAGGAACTGCATCAGTGATGCTGGCCTTGCTCTGTGATAAGCATCCAGCTGTTAAAGAGAGCATTCATTCATTTTTGGTTAGCTCAGACCATCTTCTACATTTCCAATCTGAATAAAAAAATATTTCCTGCTCCAGCCCATGAAGAACATAGGTTGGCAGAAAGTTCAACAGGCTACTTACTGATAGGCATACTTGTCACATAGTTGGTGAAAGCACTGGTGAGGGAGAGCACACTGCAGGCCAGAGAACAGGTCTAGTTCCAGTTCTAAGCATCCAGAAACTCTACACTGGCTGAAGTACAGGCAAATGCCTGTAGGCTGTGAGTCATGTGACAAGGACTTGATTAGTAGGATGGTTTTCTGGGTCTATTTTAACAATGTTAAGCCCAGAGACCCTCCAGCTTCTTGAAGGTCAAAGGCATTCCCTAACCTTTGTCTACATAGGAGGAAGTTCTTGGAAAGTACTGTGAATCCAAGTCACCACATGCACCTGCATGTGAGCATCCTTCAGAGAGACAAGTGTGAGACTCAGTCATGTAATACCACAAGTCATGGATACCTTTGGAAACTTGCTGAGGGTGTCCAGCAGGTGTGATCCTGCAATGAGCTGAGTAAGATTGTCCAAGTTGACTTTACAGGGTCAGATGAAGAGACTGACAGTGTTTCATGATTCTCAATGAAACCTGGGTTGATTGATCTATACAGTATATATCTATACAATATCTATACATACATATATATATATATATATATAATATACCTATATTCTTTCCATGTCCTCTAAGAGAAATAACCAGCCCTCAAATACCACATGATAGGAATCATGGTGAAGTCCTCCTTTACATATCGTCTATCCCTCCCCCCTCAAAAAAAAAAAATCAGTGTCATTGAAAATGGGTAAAATAACACTACTTCTATTTAAGTCTCTAAGAGAAAAGTCAGTATTAGTTATTCAGACACAAACAATAAAAAACCAATTTAGTCAACTAATTTGACTCATAAACATTTACTGTGCAACTACTGTGTGTAAGATGTCAGGCTTTTCGGAATCTAAGACTAGTTCTACCCATTGGAAAGTCTAATAAAGCTGGGGAATAAAAAGACCAAGGGGTTACTGGTATCACAGGCAATCTTTTTTAAGCCTGTTGGGTTCTCTGGTAAGTAGGTAACTTACACAACATGTGGCAAAAAGCAGGCTTTTGGTAAATAACCACTGAATGCTACTAAGTACACCACCTAAAACCCAAAGCAGAAGAACACAGAAGCCAACCACCAAACAAGCAAGGCAACTGCACAAGAAGTCATGGACCTCTTTCTACATTCAGATGAGGAGTCTACAGGAAAGGCTGGAGCAGGTGGCCTTTGAAATTCAGGCTGAAGAAGCAAGGGGATGCCTCCAACACAAAGGCCTGGTGTAGGAGCCAAACTTTCATAAGTTTGCTTTCTGTTTTATGTGGTTACATCGTCTCTCCAAATGAATTATGATAAGACAGGCTTTGTTTTCTAAACAAACTTGGGGCCTTCCATAAGCAAAGGAAGTAATTCTTGTTGCAAAAATAAAAATGCGGATAAGCTAGTAAATAAAAAATATTTAACACTCATTTATAATTCAGCTCTCAGAAAACCATGATCAAAGGTGTGGGCTTATAGAAAAACTAAGATGGCTATTTCCAGTGCTTAGAAAAGAAATGTAGAACATCTAGACAGAGGCATGAAAGAATCTTGAGATATCCCAAACACTGTCATACTTAAAGCGATGTAACAGGAGAAATTTTCATGAGCATCCTCAAGAATCAAGGTCACAAGAACATATTCGTGTCCATACTTCCCTGTGTCTCTTGTTTAGGCAACTAAGCTACTCTTTAGGGAGATTTTAAGAAAAGATTCTCCCAGCTGCACATTTAATATCAGTTAATGTTTAAATAATGTTCTTCTGCTTTTATTTCATCTTTACCTATCATAAAAATAAAAGGGCAATTTACTACAGTATTTTTCACATCAAAAACTATTACCTTTTCAACTATATCGCTCAATTTATACCTACTGTATATATGCACACAAAAGAGATCACTTATGCACAAGTAAATGTCTCTGAAATTAGTTACTTTGGAAAAATAATGCAAATTTATTTCAGATCTTGCATTTCCACAAAAGCTCTAGTTTTTTAAGGATATTACGATTGGTATTTCCATGATTGAGGGCTTTGTTTTCCTGTGTCTTCATGGGTTAATTCCACAAACATGTACGACTATTATTGCCCTCCATATTTAACATCAATGTATTTGCCAAGCTTTCTTCAAATATACACATAAAATAACTGTAATCTTTCAATAAAAAGCTTTACAACATTCCCTATTACTACACTCAAAAGCCCAGGCCTGTTAAATCTTCCTATAGTCCTTTATCTAATCAAAGTACAGGAAGGTAGCAACTAGTGCAAAAATCTTCATAATGTTATTAAGTATACATCAAAACCTGTACATGTGGACGGCATCCAATACTGGAATTAAAATAACCTTCAGGATCTGAGCTAGGGGTTTTGCTAAGCATATCCAGAAAATGAAATAATTCTAACACCTAAAACCTTCCATTGTTTTCGTGGGAAATAACAGTGGTTTCAACGCAAAGAAATAACAACAGGATTCATAGCTGCAGATATTTTACTCCTTCTAAGATCTTTTTTCAAACTATTTCAAATGAATATATGAGGGGTTGATTTTTAAACCCATGTAGATTCTTAGAGACAATGCAGACTGACTTAATTATAATCAATAAGATCTACAGACATTGATTCAACCCAGCAGAAACACTGCTACCAAAAAGCATAGCATAAAAATCACTCCATGTCTCCCTTTGTACTCAACAGTGATATAACCTTAATAAATATTTCATTCCTTTCAGTGTATAACCAAGCATCAAGATAGCAAATTTAATAGCTATGAAATAATAACATAATGACTCTACAAAGCAAAATGCCTCCTTTAGAGGAAAGTAAGCCTATCCTGAAGTCTAACTTGTAGTCTTCATTTCCAAAATCCACTCCAAATCTGTACATAATCCTAAATGAACACTCTTATCTACTCTCCCCATATACAGATTGATGTATTGCTTAAGAGGTTTTCAGGAGCACTTTTCTCACTATAGAAACATTAGAAAAGCCATATGGGAAAAGATCTAAGTCCTTCAAGTACAAGAACATTATCTTTCCACCCCCCCCCCCACACACACACACACAAAGTAAGAGCTCAATAAATACTCTTGGATTCTGTCTTTAGGGACCAGCCAAACATCAAGCAGAAGGACAACCTTGACAGTGACTCCTAGGCCTTTTTCATGAGTTGTAATTAATAGCAACGAGTCCATATCCTATAAGTATTTGGATTGCTTCTTCACTAAGTACATTATCATATATTTACCTACACCTAAGTCCATCTGAGTTTTCTTCTCACTTGCCCAATGTAAGGGGATCTTCTGAAAGTGACTAAAGGGGCTTATATTTGTTGTCCCAGCAACAGAGGAGGCAGAAATGGGGGAATTGTGACTCCAGTGCCATTATAGCAAAGTTAACAAGCCTATCTCAAAGAATAAGGCAGCCTGGTACCACATGCCTGTAATTTCAGCTACGTCGGAGGCAGAAATAGGATTGTGGTCTGAGGCTGGGCCCTGGGCGAAAAGCACAAGTCTCTGATCTGAAAAACAAACTAAAAATAAAAAGTGGATCATGTGGTAAAGTGCTTGTCTAGTAAGCACAAGCCACCACCGAAAAAGTGAGTATGGAAAAATAGATGGCACAGGGTTCAAGACTCAGCTCTAACGTACTGACCACACACCTTAAGCAACTCACTTGGTGCAGAGACTTGATGTTATTGCCAAGAAATCAAGGAGAACAAGACCTAACTTGTAAGATCTCTGTGAAGATTAAAGATAATTTGCATGTATCTGCCATACTAGGGCTCAGGTTACAGGTATATAATAAATAAAATACATTCCTATTTTCCTATACAAATACATTTCCTATTGTTTATTTCCTGTGTCTCTAAAACAGTTCCCTACCAATGAAAGAAATAATTTTATAATTCTAAAGTAGATTCTGGCATAGCACCTGGACAATCCCTTTATTATTTTTCTGTCCTAAGTAGACTGGCTCACATATCTATTTACTCCCTTAAATAATTCTAAAAGATTCTCTAAGTTTAGGCTTCCTTGATAGACACTTTTTTTGCCTTGGATTATTAAGAGATTTCACACAGCAGGGCACCAGTAGCTCATGCCTATAAGCCTAGCTATTCAGGAAGCTGAGATCTGAGAATCATAATCTGTAGCCAGCCCAGACAGAAAAGTCTGGGGGGCTCTTACTTCCAATCAGCTACCAAAAAGAAGGAGAAATAGTAGAATGATAAGAGTGCTAGCCTTGAGGGGAAAAAAGCTCAGAGACAGTGCCCAGGCCCCAAGTTCAAGTCCCAGGAATGGCTCACCACCTTACTGAGCATGACATAGAGATCACATATTAGAATCCCATTGTGAAGGTTTCTCAGGAGGTGATCACCTGGCAGATCCTGAACCCAATATTCCATGTCATGCTGAAGAGTCATCTTTCAGATTGTCTGCAGCTGATTTTGATTAACATCTACAAATGAAAACACTAGTTTATAACCCTGGGAAGAAATGATCACAAGCAAACTGACAAAAATCTAGTCTCTCAATTTATCTACACATGGTGGCTTTGGAATTTGTCAAGGACATTAAAGGACCAGCTAACTCAGCAGTAAGCTGCCAAAAGGTGTAAGCAAAAATATTATACACGAGTCAGTGTACTGGAGTCAAACAGATATGGTTTCCCTTTAGTGCGTTCATAGCTGTGATTAAGAGTTCTTCAAACATCCATAATTCTTGAGTTTAATTAACAAAGTATATAAAATGGCTGCTTGTGTAAAGCATTTCACAGGATTTCATAGTGTCTGAGATAAATGTACAGATAAAACAGAAAAGATTTCTTTACAACAGAGGTTAGAGGAATCAGATGACAATGACTCATAAAACATAAAATATGTTTTATACACATAAAAATAGAAGGTTGAAATTGTTTTAAGAAAGAGGGAAAGATGAGAGAAAGTGATTAATGGAGTGAGTTTGATCAAGGTACACTGTATAAAAATATACACCAAGGATATGCTAATAAAAATGTTTTTAAAAATCATACATTGAGCCGAGCTTCTGTGGCTCACATCTGTAATCCTAGCTACTTAGGAGGCTGAGATCTGAGGATCATGGTTCAAAGCCAGCCCGGGCAGGAACATCTGTGAAACTCTTATCTCCAATTAACCACCAGAGAACCGGAAGTGGCACTGTGGCTCAAGTGGTAGAGCACTCACCTTGAACTGAAGAGCTGAGGGATAGAACCCAGACCCAGAGTTCAAGACCCACGACCGACCAAAAGAAAAAAAAAGCATACATTGATTTTAGAATAAGAAACTAGTGAAAAGTGTAGTTTGTCCAGTTAAATTACATATATATTTAGATATTATATTGTAATTTAAATATTAGATGTAATTTAGATATTATAATGTAACCCTAATAAAAAGTATTAAATGCTATTTTATTTTATAACTTCTCTTCTGTAACTGTAAATAATGTTTCCCCAAGAAATAAATTTATATAATGCTTTCTCAATAGCTTGTAAATTGCTTGCAGTAATCTATCTACATAATGTGAATATATTTTTCAAAATTAATTCTGGTCTCTTCTTCTCCCCTCCTGCCATAATAATAATACTTTTACTTTACAATGCTGAAATAGAGACCTGGGACATATATTTAAAGGTTGTGAAGTCTTCAGGCCTACAGCTGGGTGTCACACTGAGTTAGTTGCTAGGACAGACAAGAGACTGTTCACCAGGAAGCATAACAACCATCTATAACCTCCCTACTGGCTCCCACTACAGAGACTAGTGGGATAGTTCCCAAATTCCCTTTCAGAAACTGCAACAGCATTACAGCCACAATGACCCAGGTTCTGCCAGTAAATCATAAGGGTATGTCTCCTGTGACATTTCTGGAAAAGTTTTTACTTTCCTGATTAAATGGATCAAAGAAGGCTACTCCAAACCATCTCCCTCACCCCCGTTATCCTGCCTTAAATATATATATATATGTATGTATGTATGTATGTATGTATATATACATGGTGAGCACAAAATGGCAAGCATGAAAAGAGTTGAGAAATAAAGAATGTCAGAACGGAAAAACTAAAAAGTGTCTGAATTCTTGGTGCTATTAGTTAAGTACAACAACGCCAACTAGTACGTCTGAATTCACTGTTAAGCAAGAAAAATAAATCTTTGTTTAAACTATTGATAAACCAAGATTTTTGTTTCGAAAAGTCAACAACACTCTCAGGATGCAATTATTTAAGACATTCTATGCTTCTCATAATAATATGCAATTCTGTTGGGTGCTGATGGCAATTCTAGCTACAGGAGGCTGAGATGTGAAGACTGCAGTTTGAAGCCAGCCAGGGCAAGAAAAGTCCCTAAGACTCTTAGCTCCAATTAACCAGCAAAAATCTGGAAGTGGAGATGTGGCACAAGTGATAGGTTTCTCTAGTCTTGAATAAAAAAGCTACGGAACAGCATGCAGTCCTTGAGTTCAAGCCCCAATACTAGCACGTATTTATACAGACAGACAGACAGACATAAATCCAGATACAGATTCTTTGGGGAAAACAAAAACACTGGTACCAGGTTTTCCCACAGTCTCAAATGGTGAGAGATAAAGGATGTAGAAAGACATACAATGTCAACAGCCGATCCTACTCCTGTAGTTACCAGTGCAGCTGCTTAGAGCACGAATTTGAGGCTGCAGTAACAAAAATACATATTATATACTACAAAAACAAAGCACCATTTTACACAACGAAATATTTTATTTTCTGCTTGTTAGAATCCAGATATCCTGCATCATAGACAGCCATGTTCTTGCTTATAAAAGTGTATTTTCTGGCTGCAGACTTTTTCACAGGCACAGAAGGTTTAGTTTTGCCTCCACATCCTATTTATCCAGAAAGAGGCAAGATTCCACATCACCAAAGTATAATGCCATTCTCATAAGCCAAAGACAATATGATGGTGGTAATAATGCTAAAAATAGCCACCGCTGACTAGGACAGAAATTCTAGGCATTGCACGATAACTATAGCATCAAACCCATTTTTATTTATTTGTTTATTTTCACCTGTCCTGAGGCTTGAACTCAGGGCCTTGTGCACTCATTTGTGCTTTTTTTTTTTCACTCAAGGTTGGCGCTTTATCACTGAGCCACACCTCTACTTCCTGAATCCCTTTTCTAAAAGTCTCTTACTTTTACCTTGAAAATAAAGAGTCTCAAAGAAGGAACAGATTTTTTTAAAAATCGCACAGCTAACAAGCAGCAGATATAGAATTTTAATTTATGTCTTATTTCTCAAGTACACATTACCACTTTACAAGACCAAACCACCTGATTTTTTTTTTGGATAAATGTTTCATAAAACGTCTCAATTCCTACATCCTATTCCTAGGTAACTATATTCTAACATGAATGTTACATCGAAGGTTTGATTTTTAATGCTCATTAATGTAAGTCTGTATTCCAGTATAGGATTTTTCTTTCCAAATGGCACTTCCTTCTTAAGTGTAACTGACCTGATACAGTAAATTCTTGAGATTCAGAAGTGACTCATTTCCAAAGCTCCACGCATTAGCAGCTGGTAGTATTCAATCTGAGATTTAAATTTATAATGTACTCTTGATAATGTACTCTCGATACATTTTTCACTTCTCTATCTCTTGAATGACACAAGATAAAAGATCTTTAGGGTATAAATATTTTATATAAACTTTCACTGTGTTCTTCCTCAGCCACTTCCCATTTGCAAACACTAGACAGCATGCAAAAAAGGTGGGGGGGGGACGGCTGAAAGAGTTTTATGGATTCCACTGGGGTGGGGGTAAAACTACTTCTCTATTCTGCTGTGCTAGCCACATGGAGACTATCGGATGCAGCCTCATTGGCTAACCAGAATGTTCCACCCCAAATGGAAGCTAACTCGAAATACAGTCATTCCCTGGAGCAGATAACAGACAGGAAGGAAAGGTGCCATCCTCGGCTATCATGGTAACCTAAGTGTGGGCAGGATGTTGGCAGAGCCACAGAACCTAGTGCTAGGGGACAGAAGAGCTGAAGTTTGCCAGGACTCAGAAAACCCTATCTAACACTTTACTGAGTCTTTCCAATTTCCAAAAAATGAAAGAATTTTCAAACTATCCTCATAGGTCTCTAGGGTCTTACTCTTCTAAATGTGGTCAGCTCCTGCTTAGCACCTCAGGAGTTTACTCCAAATACCAGGTTCCAGGCCTACAGCACCTGCCTAAGATCAACAAAGGGCCAATTTCCCAGAGAACTTTTTGCCCCAGGATCTCTTCCCACTGGGGCTCCTTCTGGGAGAGAGTACATTTGACAGGGGTTCGATATTTCCATTTTCCTAGCTTAAATATACCTGAATACACACACACACACACACACACACACACACACACACACATCTGGATGTGGCTTCTCTCTGAATTTGGCTCTGAGTAAAAGATTCCTGTCTAATGACTACTTGAAATCACTAGCTAAGATGATCTATAAGGTTGTTCAAAACTGCAGGTATCCATGACTATCAATTTGCAAAACTGCTTCATTGCCATTCTAAAGACTACTTGTTTTCTATAGTAACTCAAATATGGGGAGAAATCTTCTACCTAATTGGTTATTAATGCTTTTATATGCAGAAACAAAACTGAAGCTTTTCTTGAAGATCTCATTAAGAACGCAAGTTATTACTAAATATTCCAATGCAATGAACACTCAAGGAATGATTTAAAAATATAACTATACAGGATATGTGTATATGCACATATAAATGTGTATGTGTGTGTCTGCATGTGTGTGCAGAGAAAGGAAAGCTTCTATCCAAGCCCTGGACAGAATACTCATGTCGTCCATACCCATTTATCAGCCCTCTTACACCTCTTGTTTATTTCTACTTTCCAGACTCAAGCAACTCTCAACTATGACTTTATTTGCTGCTCCAGAATAAAAATCTCAGATTTAAATGAAGAATAAAAGTGATAGGACTACACAGAGGGTCTCTACTATGCATAAAGACCATGCACGTTAGAGCTTAAACTTGATTTTTTTAAAAATCCAAGGGCTGGAAAGGTGGCTTAGTGGTAGAGTGCTTGCCTTGCATGCATAAGGCCCTGGGTCCGATTTCTTAGCACCACATATGCAGAAAAAGCCGGAAGTGACGCTGTGGCTCAAGTGGTAGAGTTTTAGCCTTGAGCTGAAGAGTTGAGGCATAGCACCCAGGCCCAGAGTTCAAGCAACATGACCAAAAAAAAAAAAAATCCAAGTAGCCAATAGAAAAGTAGCCATGATTTTTTTCTAATGTTTAGATGTATTGCCAATTTAAAAGTAGAAAACAAAATTGAGGGTTTATAAAGTATAAACATAAACAGATAAAGGACAAGCATGCTTTTTGCTCACCTTACACCAATGCCAAGAGACTATGATAATCTTGGAGAAAGCCCTTGGAAACTGAGAAATGTGAGCTGGTATTGCATCATGAAGACAGCCACCAAAGAGCAGGACAAGGAAGAAAACAGAAAAAACCTTTGCAGTGTCACCTACATTTGTCAGTTTTCACAGGTCACTGAGGCAGCCCCAAAGCAAGAAAGATGAAGCTCAATGCAGGTGTCATCTGAGTTCTGTAAAGGGGATGGCGTATTGACTGCTCCTCAACTCACCCCCCACAACCTGCCCTCTCCACTGTCCCTTGCTCAGCACCCCCTTGTACGTGCTCAATGCAATACAATTCCCACTTATATCTGATGACACTCTAATGTGCTTCTCAAAAAGGAGACACGTAAAGAGCTCATTGAAAAGCAGATTTCTGGTCCTCTCTTCAGTTTCTGGTTCAGCGTGTCTAGAAAGGGACTGGGAATTTCCTAAACATGCTACTGATTTTGGTCTTGCCCTCACATTTTGAGAAGGATTGTTTCTGGCCATGCCTTTATTTTAAACATGAGGCTTGTCTCATTGGGAACTATGTTTTGGCCAAAACCAGGGAAGAGGTGCTGGGGGATGGGGAAGGAGGCAGGGATTTCAAGCCTTCTCTCCTGCCTCCCCAGGTCAGGGCACTTCCCATCATACTACAGCTCCCACTGATTCCATGAGAGGCATTTGAGGAATGTCTTTATCTATAAACAGAGACCCTTGCTGTCCTTACAATTACATAGCATTTAAAAATTTCATTTTATGTCGTCTAATTTTATTCTCAAAACAACTTGGTGAGGCAGGCAAAGCAAAGATCAACAGCTCAATGATAGAGATTAGAAAAATGAGGTACAGAGATGTCAAAGGACATATCCAAAGCCATAAAGTGAGGTAAGTGGGATAGCCAGTTAACTGGTTAGCTAAGCCAGGACTTCCCAGTGAGCTTGTAAAAAAATGTAGACTGCCAGGCCCCACCACCACCCTCTTGGATCAGAATCCACCGCTGAACAAGGTCTCTGTTGACTCATACCCCACGTGTTACACAGACAAACTTGTCTAATAATGGCAAGTAAACCCCTCTATACATTAGTTTGAAATACACTGGCATATCCACACCTAGAAGCCAGATCAATTAAATCCAATGTCAATGCTTTTTCCTCTTTTTGTTTCTCTCTTTCTCTCTCATTTCTCTCCATTTCTCTGTCTCTCTCTCTGGCTCCTTCCCTCCTCTCTCTCTTTCTTTCTGTCTCTCTTCTCTCTTTTCTCTCACTCTCTAAAACTTCTGGTCAGTGTCATATTTGATTTAACTTCCAACATGGCCTAATTAAGAAGTTAACTCTCACCAAGTAAAGGACACTTACAGTGTTCTGTCCTTAAAAATATTATTCTAGATTAAATTACCTTTATTACCAGTCTTGGTAACGCCTCTGTAGCCATTTTCATGACTGATGTATAGACCCCTATGAAATGAATCCTCTGAGAAGACGATGGGAAAAAAACAAGACAGTGATCAATGGATTCAATTAGTTACAGTATAATTCTACCAAGATGAAAAAAAAAAAGAAAAGAAAAAAGATCAAGACACAATGCAACTACTCTAGGGTGGCTAAATATTTTACCCAGAAAGTACACCATCTCTTTCCCACTCTTTCCCCAACTACTTAGTTCAGGGAAGCACAAAACAGATCCTCCTAAGACATCTACAACAAACACAAGGCTCCTTACCACTGGAAGTACTTAAATACTGCTGTGATGGTCCAGGCAACACAATAACTGCATCCCTCACTATCGGAAGTGTTACACAGACTAATTTCTCTAATGATGGCAAATAAACCCCTCTCATGACAAACAGTCAAACAGTTCTAAAACATGTATGCAGGATTTTATCTCCAGCCTTCCAAATCAGTCAAGTGCTAGTATGGCACTTGTGAAAAGCTGATGAATTCAACAAGGCAGGAGGGAAATTCAAATTATATCTTTTAAAATATGTAATTGAGTGAGTAAATTTGAGTGAGTAAATATAAATATGATTAGTTAATCATAGTAGTAAGAGTACAATCATTAAAATTAATGCTCAGGACACAGAAACAACCATTTGTAATGTCTGAGTAGACTAATATAGTAAACACAGGGCATTTCTGCAAGGCAAACATCTGTTCAGAAAGATGCATACCTGGGGGAGAATGATGGAAGGGGTGACATTGATCAAGATGCACTGTACACCTAAACTGACATGTTGAATTGAAACCTCTCTGTACAACTATTTAAAGATAATTTAGCCAGGTGCCAGAGGCTCATACCTGTAACTTACTCAAGAGTCTGAGACTAAGGGATTCTAGTATGAAGCCACCTTGGATGGCCAAGTATGTAAGCTTCTTATTTCCAATTAACCAGCAAAAAGATGGAACTGGAGGTATAGCTCAAGTGGGAAAGCACAAGCCTTGAGTGAAAAAAAACTAAGTGAGAGAGTTTGACTCCCTGAGTTCAAGCCCCTGTACTGGTAGAACAAAAAGAAGAAATAATCTTATTAAATTTAAATTTTAAAAAGTTAAAAAGAAAAAACAAAAAAAAGAAAGATGCACACCTATTCAAAAAACATCTTCCTCATTTAAAAATCATCTGTGAGCAGATTGTCTAACATGTATGAGACTCAGGACTCACTCCCCACTACCATGACAAGAACAATTATAATAATAACAATAATAACGTGGTTAATTAATGGAGCTGATCAACTGATTAACAAGATCGAAAATCTTAATCGTATTATTTTCAAAGATGAAAAGGCTTTTCTGCCATGAGCCAACTGTCTCCATTTGCTTAAGAACAATAAAATCTGATTGACTATGATCTACCTACTCTGAGCTAATTTGGCCTGGGCGTACCTTTAATTCTCCTTGTATTCCTTTTTAAGATACACAAAGCTGTTAGTGGTTTATCCCACTGAAACCTGGGGATTCGTGTAAATAACTTTTAACAGTGGGATCATGCGTAACAATTTACAGAGCACTGTGGCATAATGTAATTCAGAGTTGTGCTTGATTTAAAATGTTTAAAGTCCAACCACAGTGTCAGCCTGCCCAGAGAAATCTCTTAGAAAAGTTTTCACACTCTGCTGGGTTAAGAGACAGTGGGTATTAATCCTATGGCTTCGACACCAAGCTTCCTTTTTGTGGTCAGCAGAGAAGCGATGTGGTTGGTCTGAAGGAGTCCAAACTCTTTTTTCTATGCTAAAACAAGGGAAAGTGGGCCGGTGACAGAGTCAAAGAAAAACCACAGCCAGCTCACTCTGCTGTAGCTTTTCCCTTAAATGTGGCCTACAGCTATTCTGCTTTCCAAAAAAAGGTTTAATTTAAACCATACCCAGTGCTACAGGCTGCCACGTTTCCAAACTCAACATTCCTTTCTAATCTGTGCACTTCAGAACTAACATACTGTTTCCAATGGTACTCAGACATGCTGTAATAAATAAAATATCACTGCCCATCCATTACTTAATTTGATAATAATACACCCTTTTTTTTCCCTTCCTCTATTGACATTATTCTAAGTGCTTATTCAAGTGTGTTGAACTGTTGCAAACATCACCTCTAAAAAAAAAAAAAACACTTCTGTTGTCTTTGAGGGGGAGTAGAGGAGACAAGAGAGGGAGTTTACAAAGTGAAAGGACTTATGAAACATTAGAAAGTGGTTAAAAGTCTAAGAAAACCACCAATTTGTGGAAAGGCAGGATACGCTCAAAATAGCTTATTGTTTTTGTGTTAAAGAAAGAAAAAAAAAAGATACCCTACCACCATGACCAAAAAAAAAAAAATCTTCCATTTGTTTAGTCCTTGGATAAGGTGCCAGGATCTATCTATCCACACACCACCAGGAAAGATGACAGCCACCCTTGGCTCAGACCAACACAAGGCCCTTCAGTCAACGACAGGGCTGGTGTGGATCACCACGCTGGCCAGAGGGAAGAGAATGAATGCTCCACAGCTGGGGAGCTTTAATTTTTTGCCTCAGTGTATTCACTTGTATGTTCATTAAGAACTCCAGCCCCAGCAGGCAGTCTAGCACAAGGTTTTCTATGTGAGTTACCGTGCTCTATTATACATGACACTTGTCAATTAAAGAGGAAACTCTTTTAAAGCAGACTGAAGTTAAGCTGGTACTTTCTTCAACATCTGATTTACCGCTGCTGTTATCGTCCAAAAGGAAGTTTGTTTTAGAACAATGATCGCTGTAGTAATCCTCCCATTTCAGCAGTGAGGGATTTAAACACATTCAGGGCACTGGGGACCAGTCAAAAGGTTTCTTTCAACAGAACTATGTATTTTCAGTAGTAAAAAGAACTTCTTACTGATGGGATAACTGCCAAGCTCAGACAATTTTTCAGCCTAACAGTTAAGAGAATATCATTTTAAACTACCTGGTATAATACAAACGTGGCACAATAGATCAATGCAATGAATTCTCTGTAGTTTGTAAAATGCACTCCCAAATAATGGAATCCATTAATAATGATTATGGCCCTCGTGCTTTTGCCACAAAAGTAATGCCCAATGCTACATCTCAATGGTCGCTAATAAATATATACAAGTCCCACAAAAGTAATAATCATAACACAGCAAATGGGTGCAGAATGTAGCGTTAGGACAAATGTAAAAGCCATGATATGGCATAGCCCCTACTTAAATTTTATTTCACCTGGTTAAATACACTTTCCTTATCTGTATGGGGGCCTGGAGGAGGTGATCTCTTAGTTTCCTTCCAGCTCTATGATTCCTCAAGGGTTTGCAGTTTTCTCGAGGGTTTTAATTCTTAATGAAGTCACTTTAGGACTTTCAGCGGCACACCAATAATAATTAATGTCAGCATGGGTCCATGAAACTTTTGCAATGAAACTTTAATTCAGATTGATCTGGAGGGAAAAGGACTATCTAAGAGCGATGATTTCAACTTTATGTTTTTATAGGCAGATATCATCTGTTTCTGGAAAGACTGGAAGTATACTGAGACCATACAATTACAAACATATAAATGCTAGAAGGCAAATGAACCTGGACAAGCACTTGAGTGACTCAGTGACCCGACATAAGAAGCCCTAAGGAAACACACCTTTAGACCTTTCTCTAAGAGAAACAGCTCAGAAATACATACCAATTGCATTCTAACTAATGATGGTAATGAATATTCATTGTTTATTCTATGACCATCATGATGATAAATCCCTTGTATGAATTACTCTCATTTACTGCTGAGACAGGTTATTATTATCCCCATTTTACAAATGAGGAAACCAAGGTTCATGGAGATATAGATACCCTCTCAGAAGTGTCAGAATTGACAAGTCATAATGAAACCCAAATTAACTCAACCCCACAGTCTAAGCTTTTAACAATATTGTATGCATTGTACTAAATTGTACAAATGTGATAATTTGGTTAAATCTGGTTTCCATCATTATTGTGTGATTTTGACAAGGTCAAGTCTCTGTAACTAGATTGCCTCTAAATTTATAGATCTTTAATCTGCTGTATTTAAATGTATACTTCAAGTCTAAAAGTTAGTTTATAGCTACATTATCTCTACACTTACAGACCTTCAGTATGTTCTGTTTAAATGTATTTTAAGTTCACAGGTTAAAATATTCACCAGTACCCTGAGTTCAATAGCCTGAACTAGAAGAAAGCATTCTCCTGAACTTGGGAACCAAGTGTCAAATTTGACTATCAATGCTTTTAACAAAATTTCCTAAATGCTCTTGACCACAAGGAGAAAATGTAACAAGGCCTCTTAGATAAAAGCATATTAAGGGGCTCTTTCTATTTCATGGTACATAAAAGGCCAAGTTATGTAGACTTCCCTAAACTGACCAATAAGAGACTAGTTACAAAAAGATGTACTGCATGTATAGATGAACAATCTACTTGAATTTACAAAAGACAAGGAAAGCCCAACAGCTCATAAAACAATAAACTAAGCACTCAGCTACTAAACACTTACCTAGAAAAGCCTTGGACTATGATGTGTCTAAAAAGCCAGAAAGGAATTATTTTTGTTGTTTTAAAACCTCAGATAGAAACTACACTTATCCATGATTCAACTTCAGAAGCTGGCTAAAACGTTAACCAAGTCACTTGATCAAACTGAACTACATACCATACTATATGTCCAATGCATAGAGTTCAGTGTGTGTGTTAGGGTATACATATCTGTTTGCCTTAAATAAGAGGAAGAAAAAGAATAACCCATTCAGTTTGGTGCAGAAAAGTGTCCAAATCATAGAGCAAAAAACAGCAATTGATATTTTTGATGATACAAGGATTAGAATGTTAAACACTTAAATGTCTAGCCAAAGGCATCATCAACTAACCTGAATCTCAGACTTAGACACTTTTCACAGCAACAAAAGATCACCTTAGAAAGAAATAACTACAGGAAGCATAAACTCTTACAGACTATAGAGGCAAAGGATGAACAGGGAATAGCAGAACCATGGCAAACTCAGAAAGCAAGATTCTATCTAAAGGCATTCAAATCCATATGTTTGAAAGCACTATGCAGGCAGCATTCAACCTACACAACACCCACCTATCAGCCCACAATTCAGCACACTCATTTCATTGATCAGGGAACTTGTTTTCAGAGTAAAGTGACTTACCCAAGTTTACTACCTGAAGTTACTCCCTACCTTAAATGACTATGTCAAGACAGAACAAAGTTTCTTGACTCCTACACAGGATGCATTTACTACACAAACCCAGGGCTTACATTGGGTGAAACCTGGAAAAATCAAGGCCAGGAAAACAAATGGTTATAGATCCCTGCTCTCACTCTCAGGCAGACCCAAAGAAACATGGGCTCCATGGCTTCCCTCATTTGTAATAACTAGTATATGTCTAGGATAGTCCTAGCAAAGGATCACAATAGCTCAATAGCTATGGACATATGACCATATAAAATGGTGCTGATTGACATGATCTCCAAGATATGGAAACAAAGAGGGTTTTTTTTTGTTTTTGTTCTTGTGGGGTTTTGATGTTAATGTACTGTGTGAAGTTATTTCTTTTTTTTTCTTTCATTTTTTCCCTTTTGTTTATCCCCCCGTTGCCATAGGTTTTGATTTTTGGTATCCTGTGTCTTGTATATACATTTATCTGATTTGGGGGAGGGAAAAGGAATAACAAAATGGTGACACAAAGGACAAAGGGTGAACCAATGCAACAGCGATACTCACAAGATACTACATTGGGAAATGAACTTTACAACTTGTGGGGAGAGGAGTCAGGGGGTGGGGAGGGAAAGTGGAAGAAAAATGAGAGAGGGGTAACACTGACAAAAAACTACCCATTACCTCACTGACGTAACTGTAGCCCCTCTGTGCATCACCTTTACGATAACATTAAATTAAATTTGTTTAAAGAGTTGCAGGAACAGCCACGGCCCAGGAAGCAAATATCACAACACAGTAGCAACACCACAATGATTCTCTGTTCTCATAAACTGCAGTGAGAACGCAGGAGCCAGGAGAAGCCCATGCAGAGGCTGCAATGGTCAGACTGTATCCAAATTTTGGTTACCTATACTACTGGGGTGATGCTCTTGGATTTCATTTTATATCATCAAAGAATCACATTCCAGTTGTTTGTTTTTTTTTAAAGGGGGGTGGGGAGGGAAGATCTCTGTGACACTCTTGGAAAGTCTTAGCTTGAGGAAAACTTTAATGGCCCAGGTATAACTCTTCCAAAGATGAGAATTTATAATAGAAATACTGACAGACCTTTAATTATGACAGCACTGTGGGGCTTTGTATAATAAAGTCCACATATTTTCAGCTTAGATCATGATTTATAGGATGCCTTGGAAAGGATTTTATTTACAAGAGCCTGCCTGAATCAGTGAGGTGAAGTTTTACACAAGGAAAGGAAGTGCAAAGTACACTGTTTGGAAAAGGAGGGATTTACCTCCTGGGGTTCAGAAGGCCCAGGGAACAGAGGCTTCAGACAATGAATGATGATTTTGACTCCTCTAGTTTGTATAAAAGGTTGAAGTTCAGTCTGGCTGCAGTACAGCATTCCACAAGACCTGCTGCCTCTTTGGGCAGGCGATTAATCTCATGATCGATAGACCATATGATTAGGCACTAATAGCTGATAGGAGGAGAGAATAAACAACCATAAATTTGCTTTGTATGGAGTAATCCAAGTGTAAGCAGGGTCATTTAATGGCCACATTGGGTCATGTTACCTAAGGGGCTATATGGAATAAAAATGGAAGAGACATACATTTTTAAAGGTCTTCAATTATTATCAGAGGGCCACAGGGCCAGGGTAGGGCAATCTGAACAGCACTTATACTTTGTTTTTTTTTTTTTGGAAGGGGGGAGGGGTAAGTATGAGATGCCCAGGTTCTAAGTGAGGAAAGCAAATGAGAAAAAGTCTTATTGTTGAAATAAATCCCCTATAAGCATCATCATCAAGCACCCTTAATACCACACCAGGGGGTCTGGGTGGTCTAGCTCATCACTGGAGCCAATGGAGTCTATGCCTAGGGGATAGACTCAGACCCAGAACAGCCCCTGGTCCACCTCTCAACAGAGAAATCTCTGCACTGTTTAATTTCCCCTCTGCATGCAGGTCACTGATCTGAGGTCCCAGGTTGTTTCTCAGGGTGTCATGAACTTCCAGTATCAGGAATAACTTACAAGACATAAAAGCTGTGATCCAGAAGGTCATAAATCTCATTCTTTCTTTTCTTTTTCCCCCCTGGCTTCTTCTCTTTCTAAGACTCTGACCTCCCCCTTCAGTCTCTCGAAAGAAAGAAATCAATCACACTCCCCCCAGACTAAAATGAAAACCTGAGTCTTCTCTATGCTCCCCACCACCACCCTGGTCTTTGACAAATTTTAAAAAATCTGCAAAATGTCAATTCTTATATATGTGTCTTTCTTTCCACCCACTCCAGTCAGAGCCCAAGAAGCAAAAGCCCTGGAGCTCTAGCTATCAATGACCATGTAAATGGAAAGGAAGATGCTTAGTTAGCCTAAAAGGAATGTGCTAGAGAAAATAACTGATGGATTAAAAAAGAACAGCAACTGGTCTTACAATGCACTCTCAGCCCTACAGCCAACTACACAAATCTCTTTTCTTTAAAAACTATCTGAGAAACAAAGCCCTCCAACCACCCTCTCTGACTTCTGAGTCCTTCCACCCAGACTAGCTCTCATCTCCTTCCTCCCAGACATACACACTAGCTTGGCCTTTGTGACTTGCTAAGCCTTGAGGGAACAACTGTTCACAGTCCTTCCTTCCAGACTAATTGTTCCATACTGTAGATAGCCCTTGAGCCCACAGAAGAATATTCCATTGAGAAGAAAGCTGGCGTTTCAGATTACTCTACAAACTTTGTTGGGGGATGTTTTGGTTGGGTGTTCCCAGGAAGCTGGAAATTCGTTCCCAGACAAGTTCAGACCAAATTCAAAGACTAGTCCAAAGAAGAGTTAGTTATAAGCAATTGCTATAGCCAAGGTGGAGGAGAATTTAAAATCTAACCTGAAAAAAAAATCCCTTCGCCATTTACATTTATTCAAAGACTTTCCATCAAATATCTGAGCTACAAGCCCATATATTTGGTCACCGTTTTTTTTTTTTTAAATGGTGGACCACAAAAGGATGCTCCCAAATGCCAAAATAGGAGAGACACTACAACCTTCAGTCATTCTCTGCTAACATTTCTTTGAAACCAGTCAGATCCGTCTAGCAGGGGCCGTCCCACACTAACTCTCAGTCAAGGGGAGCACTTGCCTGGAATAAAAACAACTGAGGGCCAACAGAATCCTTTGATCCCTTGTGCTTGGCTCACAGGGGAAGGCAAAGAACAGAGATGGAAAGGGGCTTGGCAGCGAATCCAGAGCGCAGCAAGCAGGCAAGCAAGTGAGCGGAGGTTGACCCCTTGGAGCATGATGGCATTCCCAGTCAGTGCTCTTTCCTCTACACCCTCACCCCAGCATGCATCGGCTTTAAAGTCTTGCCCTAGTACATGGTATCAACTCCTAGCCATCTCTGAATCATTTGGAATTCTTCCCTAGGGAAGAGATCCTCAGTTCCCTTCTTCCACTGGGATGAATTCTCTCCCTAGAGGAAATGACAGTTTCTTTGAAGATATATGGCAGTTCTTTAGGTCAAACTCAGATGTCCTCCTTTGACACTGGTGAGTACCTGTAATCTAGCTGTCCTCATTGAATTCAGAAGGGCCTATTGAAGTTAAGCAACTTATCCAAAGTCACACAGCCCCATTCACAGCTGAGGTAAGCTTTGGATCACATCTATCTGACACAAAGGTTGATTCGTGTTTCATTAGTTCATGCTGTCTTCCATATTGCTTTGATAACTTCATAGCAAAATTGCTCCATATCTCTCAGGAATTAGCTGGTACCACTACAACTAGCTGGCCCTTCTGACTTCTGTTTTTTCTAAGCATCAAAGTAATAGTATTCCCACAGACACCAGGGACTTTGTCAGGAAAAAGACAAATCAGCATTCAGTATAGATTCAGGCTAGGACTATGAAGACAAAAGGAGGTTCCCCCTCCTCCAATATCATTATAAGATCCAAACCAAAAGAAAACCAGAAACTTGATTCAGTTCTTTTTTCATTGACAGTAAGTATTAACTAAGGACCTACTATGCACCCTATTTTCCTAAAGTGAATTTAAAGGGGAGTGGCTTGGTTTCCCCCACCTTTTTTTTTGCCTATTTAGATGCTTTGGCATCAGCCATACCAAAGGTAAGTGAACAATAATACTCTGTCACCTTCCTCTGCCCGATGCAGCTGCTTTGCAAATGGACTAGTGTACAAATGACTTTCTTTTTCAAGTGACTGTAGAGTCACATACTTTCTGTTTCTAAATAAAGAGTACAATAAGGTAGGGTATGGGAGATGTACCTCTAAACAGTGAAGGCATTGGAAATGACCTGTGTCCTTATGGAAAGAAGGCACAGGTAAGTCAGCACTGGGGGCTCAAATCTGTAATCCTAGCTATTCAGAAGGGCTAAGATCTGAGCATCTCAGTTTGAAGCCAGCCCTCGCAGAAAGTCTGTGAGACTCTTATCTCCAGTTAACCACCAAAAAGCCAGACACAGAACTATGACTCAGGGAGTACAATAGCAGCCTTGAGCAAAAAACCTAAGGGACAGTGCCCAGGTTCTTAGTTCAAGCTCCAGTATTAGCACCAAAAAAAAAAGGCTCAAATATGTAGATTCCAACAGTTCCACTAGTCAGGGACTTTTGGTTTTTGCGAAAGGCTGGTGGTAATATAAAACACTGACCAGCCTTCAAGTAGACACCTAAATAATGCCTTCTAAAAAAAAAAAAAAAAGGTCTTCTAGAAGGTACTAAGGTAATAAAGAACCCATACAAATTAACCAGATCAAAGGTTAGGAAGGATGCTTCAGAAGCAGAAGTACAAACAGAAATCCAAAGGCAAAAATCAAAAACAAAATCACCACCAACAAAAAAGTCTCCAAATAGTGCATTAGAGCTAACAAGTAGGTAGTAGTTAAGAAGAGCATGAGGTAAGCAGGGACCATTCATCCATCTCCTATTCATTTCACAAATACTAAGGGACACCTACAGCATACCACTCATGATGCTAGGCCCCAAGACACCCAGGTGGATCAGCAACCTCTCAGGATACCCGTTACCACCCCTGTTCCACCACAAGCTGTACCTTAAGCAGCTGGTTAATGTTCAGTGTGTAATGTTGAGTGTGTAATGTAAACTGGAGTGCAAGCAAATACCCCCATGCTTTTGCTAATCGGCCTACTAAATGAAACTCTTCACACCTAGAGAGGAAGGACTCGCTTGCCTCGGTGTACAGTGAACATTAGTCGACTCCCTAGGATAATGCTGGACGTCTGCCCGCTCGTCAATATTAATTGCAACATATACAGACGCAGCCCTGTGTTCTCCCATTTCACCAATTTCAGCCCTCACACCAAGATAGTTTCTTAATCCAACTGAAGTTTCAAGACACACACTTCAGTGTAGCTGGGAATACAAGAATTCACATGGTATCACTAAGCACCACTAGGTTAAAAAAAGAAAGAAAGAAAAAGAAAAAAGACCAAATGAGAATGACATGCTTTCCAGCAACACCGAAAGCCCAAGGCTTATTTCCAAAGGAAGAAAAAAAAAATCAGCTCAAATGCTGTAAAAGAGGCCAGTTATTTTCCAATCGTCACCATACAGAAATCAGAGTTTTCTACATAGTAGAAGTTCACTTAAAAAAAAAAAATCTCAGTAGCAGTGACTTGACTCCATTGGAGTAAAACTAGGCCACAGAATATCTTCTTTATGACTGAACTGAATTTGAAGACTTTAAACCTTCTTTTGGGCGTTCACTTTGAAATCCATCAGTTCTAAACATCTGGCATCTACCTAGTTTAAGGTAGATTTGTAGTGACCTTGAGACAAAGATGGTGCAGAGCTTCAAGATTATATTGACTTGAAAAGAAATATCCCTCAAACGCAGTGACTCACAGCTCTGTCAGTGCCCTAACAACATCAAATACAACTCAGGCAGGCCATGGGGTGGCAGTCCTTCCTGAATCCAGCCTTACCACACTCTACCTTCTACTGCTGGCAAATACTTAGTTACATGAACTTAAATAAAACGCATCAAGCTATTTTTAAAAAGTGAAAGAACCAGCGGCTACTCCAGAGGCTGAGATCTATGGATTGGGCTTCAAAGCTAGGCTAGGAAGAAAAGTATGTGAGACTTTAACCTCCAATGAAGTAGCCAGAAGTGGAGTTTTGCTGCTCAAGTAGTAAAGTGCCAGCTTTGAGTGAAAAAAACTCAAGGACAGTGCTCAGGCCCTAAATTTAAGCCCCAGTACCAGCACCCAAAGCAACAACACAGTGAGCAAATGAAGAATCTAATTACTGGCATAGAAGCTGTGCACGGGGTATCTTTCTTGAGCCCACAGAAATTTTCCTCCCACATTTGGAGGTAGATGTAGGAGAACCTTGAGCAACAAGAAAATCTACACAGTTACAACAGGAAAGATGCACCTAATCATGAAGCCATTTACTGTGTGCCTCTGAATCACAAAGGAGGAGCATCAAAGGAGCCTTCGGGGTATCCAGGAAGGCTTCTTAAAGGAGGACTTTCTTGAGTTGAGTCCTGTGGATTCAATGGGAATTATGAAGGACATTTTCCAGGTAGTGGCACACATGTGTAACGTACACACGTTAGTAACGCTTACATTCTATAGTGTTCTTTGCAGAGGTGAATTTCAAGGAAAGGGAGAAACTTCTCCACAAAATCTGTAGTTTAATGGCTGAATTCTGGAAGGTGTGATGAGGAATGACTGGCTGAACAATAACTCCCAGGATGTCTGTGTGTCTCCGAACCTGTGAAAATGACAAAAGGGACTTGGCAGCAGATACAATATAGTGAAGTACCTTAAGGTGAAGTATCTTCACCCAGACTATCCTGGGTGATCCTAGTGGGCCCAAGGATGTGATCATACAAGGTCCCTGTAAGAGGGAGGCAGGAAGGGCAAAGACACAGAAGATAGTAAGGAAGATTCCTACTGGCGCCTCCAGAATGAACCAGCCCTGAAAGAATGTAGTCTTAGTGAGATGCTTTCAGACTTTCCTCTCCAAAACTATAGGAAAAATAAACTTGCATTAATTTATTTATTTATTACAGCAGCAACGGAAAGTAAAACACATTTAAACCATGTCATTTACTTAAATCAGCAGTGACCTGCCCCTACCAGCCCAGGACACCAGGCTATGACAGAGAAAAGAAAAAAATGTGATAGTGTGTTCACTAACGAAAGAGTTGAACTTCATGCATATGCTTAAAACTGACCAGCCACCATTGTTCAGCTTGCTCTGATCACTGAGAGTAAGCAATCATCTTCAGCATGGAGATTAATGCTAAAGGTCTACATTCAAAACCACCCCAGGTTCAGCTCTGTGTATAACTCCATTGTTCCAGAGACACCTAAACACCTGCTGAAGATGTTTCACATCCACGGGTGCCAAAGGAAAGTCTCAAAGGTAGAGAATTCTGTCCTGCTTGATCACCATTGCTTGTTCAGAACCTAGAACAATGTCTGGCACACACATCGTAGGTGCTTAATATATTTTACTTAGTGAGTCAAATGATTTCTGAGAATAAAACCTGGACAATCTATTTGTGAACACCATCATCCAGTGCATTGTGTTTCTTTAGCTGACTGATCATACCCTACAACATAGAAACAGCCTCCCCGTAATGGTACTCTGGCTTTAGACATGCCATGCAGCATATGCTAAAAATAGGAGAACAAAAACTTAGAAAGGGCCAGGCACCAGTAGTTCATGCCTGTAATCTTAGTTACTCGGGAGGTTAAGATCTGAGGATTGCAGTTTGAAGTCAGCCCAGGCAGGGAAGTCCATGAAACTCTTATCTCCAACCACCAAAAAGCCAGAAGTAGAGCTGTTGCTAAAATGATAGAGCACTAGCCTTGAGTGAAGAGGCTCAGGGACAGTGCTCCAGCCTTGAGTTCAAGCCCCAGGGCTGGTGCGCGCACACGCGCACGCGCGCACACACACACACACACACACGCACACACACACACACACACACACACACACACAAAACAACTCAGAGAGAAAAAGTCAGTGAGATCAGGTTAGCTGGCAAAATGTTAGCACCATATTGCATATTGCTACCATGTTTGAGGGAAGTATTAATTTCCTTGAGAATTTATCTCCTTGACTTAGTGCTGAAATGGCACAAAACAAGCAAAAGTCTGACTCTTTAGATTTACTATTAATGCCACAAGCAGTTGAAAAGTAAAGTATCTACAGGCAGATCTGAAAACCCTTAGTTGAATGTAACTTTATGAGCATATGAAAGATTCCAAAGTTAATGGCTACAGGGGAAAGCAAAAATCTCACTTAGACAGGTGAGGCAGAAGCAAAAGTAGTTGGTAAACTGAGGTAGGTAGATATATTTCCTAGCAGTTCCTAATCGAGTGAGGCTTACCTTTCTCATCCATAAAATAAGTTCTTAGAAACACCAGAAATAACATCTATGGAGTGTTCAGCTATGTGTCAAATATTCAGTAAAATATGTGTAACTATGTGTACCCCTTAACTGGTAGTTAAGATTAACTTAATCGCAAACATATATTTGTCAAGGTCATCATAGAAATCTTGATCCTCAGAAATGGTGCACATGGATATTTACTCAATGTTTACTGTTTAGTAATGCTTACTGTGCATGTCATTGACCCTAGGCCGTATTTGGTCCCCTGACATCATAATGAGTAATAAACTAGATTTCAAATCCCCTCTCCAGGTACCCCAAGTTGTTTGTTCTTCTGAAAATCCTGTTGAAGAAAGACCCGAAACAAGCATTATGGAAGAGCTCAGGGACAAAAACCATAAGTGTTGTATGAGGGTGAACTCGATCCTACCTGCTCTAGGGCTGACACTGCCCACAAGTGCTGGTCACCATAAAGGAACCAGATGAGAAGCTGACTACCCCAGAGCTAACAAGGTTTTATCCCAGCTTCCCCCCCACCCTCCTCATACAGGCATAGCAACGTTCATGTGCCGTGAGTCTCTGTGTCTTCTCTCTCCTTTACCAGCATAACTAAGGCACACACCTTACTATATGTCCCCTGTCTCCTAGATACACTTTGGCAGATGTTAGCATGTACTAAGAACATTTGAGTCAAACTATGGCACTAAGAAAACATGAATTACAAGGAGAGGAATCAGAGAGCTGAAAATAACCTTTATCATCTCATTTTCCTGAGTTCATTCATAATGTAAAGACGTAGAAAGGTACCCATTTGGACTCTGGGGAAGAGGAAAATCCCAAAACCATAGTTTACTATTTTCAAAGGAGTTTCAATATGGGCAGCAATCAAGAAATACTGTTCTTCAGGCTAAGTTTATATCCTAAAATATGCTTCTTGTAAGAAATAATTTTAAAATGTGGAATCTAAAATTAAGCAAAAAATAACATACAGTATGTTCAGCTTTGAAATTTGCCGGGACTCAGCCAAGTTTACCATAAACAGAAGGCAGAATTATCTATTTTTAACTTTACAGCCCTTGGGTGATTAAAATTTTGAGCCATAATAAACAACTTTTTTCTTCTTTGTAACATAATTTCTCATTTGAAATTGCAGTCTTTTCAGTTGCTCAGGAGATGTGGAATGAGTGCTTTGTTTTTACAGTCTTTCTTAGACGGAAATTTCTTGCAGTGAAGAAACCTATGCTTTGCTGTGCCAAAAACACAAATGGGGCAGGGAAGAGAGAGAAGGAGAATGAGGGAGGGAGGAAGGGAAAATAACTTTACCGGGACCCAAACTAAACTACCTTTCTTTCTTTTTACTGTTTGAACTGCTTCATTATTACCACCTTCAGTCAGCTGCCTTTTAGGAGCGGAACCCAGTAACATATCCCATCATTCTTCCATGATATGTGGATTTGCCACAAACACCTTCCATCATCCAGCAGAGATTATAACCTGGCATGTTTGCGTACCTACCATGTCAGCAGAAAGTGTGTCTTCCCATCAGGAAAGGCAGTTGCATATGCAATAAACGAGTAGCCTTTGACATACCAGTTAATTACATTAGTTAGCAACTATCTCCTGTGCATGCTCGCTGTGTTAATGAAACTATTTTGGTGTGGAAATGAAGCAGGTCAAAGCAAGTAGATCAGGAAATAGAAGGATTTAGGGTCATATAGAATGTCAGTGTGCTGAGTCACACAAAACTTAACTGTGGCCAGCACAAAGGATATAAAATGTTTCCCTCTGCTGTAATGGTAACCATTCTTTTTCCTTTGATAGTACTCAGTGCTAAGGATTCAAAACTCTTCAGAAATTATCAAGTTTAGCAATTGAGCTATGGGAGATAAACCCAAGACCAAGAGCATATAGACTTTAAACCAACTGTTGCTAGGTATGGTGGTATTTGCCCATAATCCCAGCAATTAGGCAGCAAGGTTCCAAGTTCAAGGTAATAGCTAAGTAGATAATAGAAATAAACAGATAGATAGATAGATAGATAGATAGATAGATAGATAGATAGATAGATAGATAGATAGATAACAAATAGGTAAGTATATGACAGATATGTAGATAAATGGGGGAGGGAGGGAGGGAGGGAGGGAGACTGAGAGAGAGAGAGAGAGAGAGAGAGAGAGAGAGAGTTTAAATGTGCAATTGTATTTCCCCAAGAAGAGAAAAGAACCAAAGATAAGCCAACTCCCAGTTTGAAGATCATGATAAAGATGGTAACAGGCACTCATTTCAACCACCAGAAGTTGAGCAGATGTACTAGAAATACAAGTCAGGCAGTGAGTGAAGGGAAACTTACCTTGTGAGTTTTTTTTTAATTTCCACTTTTTCCATGTTGAATGAGGATGTGAGACTCCAGAGGAAAGCAACTCCTTCTAGAGCATCAAAGACTATCCACTGGATCTCACATGACGCCTAACTACTTTACTTGCTTCTGAGATTGTTTTGAGGACCCTCAGCCCCAACTCCACAGCCAGGTTTTCTCCAACTGCCCTTCACAGGATATGACTGACTTAATCCAAGAGTATCCGGATCTCCTTCTTGTGGGCATTCCTTTTAGCATTTATACCCAAAACTGGGCAAAAAAAAAATTCCAGCTGTGGTCAGACCACAGCCTAACACACCATTAGCTTTTTAAATGGCAATGTCACACTGCTAGCCCCTATTAATCTTGTGGTCAACATACACTGGAGTTGTTTCACATGAACTGCCATCGAATTAGGGTTCCTCCATTCTGCTTTTGTAGAATGAGGTTTCTAATTCTAAATGCAGGGTGTTCTGTGTCTAGCCTGCCTGCGTTTTAACAGAAAGTAGGGATTTTCATCCCATTTCCACCCTACCAATTCCATCCCCAACTGTGCCAGAAGGCCCAGAGGTAAAAGACTTAGAGTTTTCCCATGCTACATTCTAAAAGAGTAAAACAAGAATCTCCGTATCCCAGGCTATTTTTAAAAGTAGTGTTTTTCCCCCTACAGAAAATATATAAGTTACTGGAGGCAAAACTTACACATTACAAAATAATGAAAAACCAAGTGGCTTCTTGTAATTAGTCATAGAACAATACAGATCTGCCATAAATTGCTTTATTTCTTATTCTGGACTGAACACTGTGCATTTTCCAATGTAAATTTCTATAAAGAACATTAGCTTTCTCCTACTGTCCCGCCCCACATACCCACACCCCCAAAGATCAGCCAGATATTTACCCATCCTAGAGGCTAGTAAATAATTTAGCTTTTTTCTGTAGGCAGTAGTAAGGAAGGTTGATTGCATTTATTTAGCTATCAGTAGGTAACAAGCTGTACACCCTCCAGGGCAGGGCTACAGAAAAGTATAAAGAAGGGTGTTATGTTTTTCAAAAGTACTCACTGGCCAATTTTCAGGACTTATCTCAGCCTCACAGCTCCACTGCCTCACTGTCTCGGGGTCATATAAGGATTCAGAGTTTAGGGAGTGAGTGGTACCTTGGATATTTCTATTTAGTGGGTATCATTGGAGCTTGATGGAGCCAAGTGTCTGAACTTCTAACAGGTGATGAATCTGCAGGAAAAGTTATTGTACTGAGTTTCTAAAACATCCTGCTATCTAATCCAACCCATTAGCAGATAGGTTAAAAAAATTCCTAAGTATAGAAAAAAATTTTATACCTCCATAGATGATAGGAGTAAAAATATGTGTAACTTGGGCTGGGAAGGTGGCTCAGTGGTAGAGCGCTTGCCTTGCATGCATGAAGCCCTGGGTTCGATTCCTCAGCACCACATAAGCAGAAAAAAAAAAAAAAGCTGGAAGTGGCACTGTGGGTCAAGTGGTAGAGCACTAGCCTTGAGCTGAAGAGCTGAGGGACAGCGCCCAGGCCCAGAGTTCAGGCCCCACGACCAGACCAAAAAAAATATGTGTAACTTGATGCTCATCAACATTAGAAATAAGACTGAAGTTCTTAAAAGTTAAGCTCCTGACATTGTTATTTAAAGAAGAATGGGAATACTTCTGTTCTAGGGGTAATTTAGATGTATCTGTGCCTGGAGGCAGGAGGAAAGACAAGATCACTTCCCAATGACTGTATCCAATCAATAGCAGAAATCTAGGGCTTACTCAGACTGAGTAAGAGTGTTGTGAAATCACACAGAGAATGCTGGTACCATCATAAATCCCCAGACAAGCTTTCAGGGCAGTTACCCCCAACTTCTTTTTGTATTTGCTAGTCTGTAAAATAACATACCCAAAAACCTTTCAGATGAAAGAAGACCTCTGAATGGTATCCTGTTGAAAAAGAAAGTCAATGGCAGGCCTGCCACCAGCTCCCCACTGAACCCATGCAGACCAGAGCTGACCAGGTTCTAGACACAAGTCTAAGTTCTCCAAGGACTGAGCTCCACTGGTGGGTTCTGGGCTATATTCTGCCTGCTTTCTTCCCTTTGTTTTATCCTTTGAGTCATCAAATGAGTTCAGAATTGTTTCTGTTTCGCAGATTACGAAACCAGGCCTCAGAGAGTTTAGAATGACTAATTCTTTATTACTGAGTAAGACAGCCAGAACTTAACCACAAATTTGTCAGACCACAGCTACTCTTTGCACCTCTGAAGGGGAGGAGGAAGACCTCCTGTTCCTATTCTTTACCTCCCGGAGAAGAAAGTTGCCACCGTTACTTAGTGCTTGGTCTAATTTAGTATCCTTGAGCAGAGATGAAGAGGGGAAAGGAGGGAAGGGAAGGGAAGGGGAGGAAAGGGAAAGGAAGGAAGCTCCCAGTAAGATTACAGAGTGTTTAAATTAATGTACAAATAACATCGATCATGACTGAAAAAGATTCTACATTTCTTCCTCCAAATCAGCTTGCAGCTGAAGGCAACTGAAATGCCTGTGCCTACAAGAAGCACTTCTTAAGTAGAGGATTGAAGCCACGGTCGGACACCTGCAATCCTCGGGAGCTTTAACAAATACTAATGTCCTGCCATGAGCATCACCCATTAGGGTGACCCTAAGTGGACAGCTGAAGCCAAGGGATCTTCAAACAGTGGAATGAGGGTAAAAAGTAATGTAACACATTTTATTTAGAACTGAAAAGACCTAGTGGGAAGGAAGGAAGACTGAGCATCCCAGTAATTTAACATGAAAAATGTAATTTTAAAAGCTTAGAAATGTATCTGCATGACTTTTCTATCCAACTACCACTCAAAAGTCAGATAAAACCTTGAGTTTCTGTTCCTGACTCTTCTATGTTACAATTCACTTGGACTTTGGATTTCTGTTTCTTTGTCTGTAAAAGTGGGTCAACAGTACCTACCTTGCAGAGTTGCTGTCAATAGTAAATGAGAAAATAAAGTATACTAGAAGGTTTGTACACAACCCAACTGAAACCTCTCTCACTTCAGATGCTCTAGGCTCCAAATCATTTACTCATTATGTCTGATTTGCCCTTTTTCACCTATAAGCTATCAGTTCAATCCTCTATAAGATATGGTACAGTATTTACCTCCAGAATTCAACTCATATTTATAAGACAGTTCATTTAAAACCACCCTTGGGTCCAGGAGAGGGTATTTCTGCAGGAGTTCACTTGTCAAATATGTTCAAGGACTTGGGTCCAATCCCAGCATCATGAAATAACCCACTCTGGACTAAACAGAAGTTCCTTTAAGCACACAGCACCTATTTTATGGGCTACAGGGCATCTTTAGAAGCATCCTACTCTTACAATTTCATTTGATGTTCTACAATTGTTTTCACATGAAGTATTATATCCATTACTTTATAGAGGATGAAATCGGAGTTCACAGAAGTCAAGTCACATGTATTAAAAAACACATATTAAGGGACATACTAGAATTTGTACTCCAAAATGAGATTCTAATTATCTCAAAGCATTTATGCATGCATCGGACACTTTGTGCACATGTGTTAACTTGCTAAACTTTGAAAGAATTAAGTAAACCTGTAATTTTTATACTGAAAAGAGTAACATATAATTAATTTCTAAATCAATATTGACATTCTCCCAGTTTTCTGTTTTGTAGTTGGTGTTAATTCACCCCTTATAAGTGTTAGCACGCTCTCTTCTTTCTCTTTCTCTTTCTCTTTCTCTTTCTCTTTCTCTTTCTCTTTCTCTCTCTCTCTCTTTCTCTCTCTCTCTCTCTCTCTCTCTCTCTCTCTCTCACACACACACACACACACACACACACACACACACACACAGAGCAGCAGCCCTTTTATACTATTCAGGCTTTTTATTAGCCCTAATGTTGATTGCCTTCCCAGGGCATCTACTAGTTGTGTATAATTTGTCTAATTAAATTTAAAGCAGAGATGTTTCAGGGGGCACCATTTCATCATTCCCTCTTACACTCCATGCTGTGGACTTTAATGAGGAGCTAACCCTCATCTTAACTCGGCCTTCGTTTCAGCACAGATGAGTTGTGCTTGTTAAGGCAGTCTTCAGTTGTCGGGAAAAATAGCTTTATTAAGGTCATGGAATGCGGAGAGTTTGATTAAAGCTAATCAAGAAAGAAAGCCAGGCTGCAGCATGGTGAATCAAGTCTCAATTCAAGATGTTTAACATAACTTAACCTAGCCTATCTGTGAAAAACAGACCTAAGTAAGATCAGGTTTCCAAAAAAGAATGCATGGGCAAAGGCAGGCATATTACATGCTGTAATGTATCTCCTGAGTTTAAGCTGAACAATTCTTTCAATAAGCAGCACATATTTTAAACCACCTGGATGTAAATGACAGCGAAAGATTTTTTTTTTCAATAGTTGTTACCATTTTTTAAAACATGAAGGAAAGAGATTATGTTTACATTTTTTAAGATTTAAAATATGTGATTTACAGATATTTCAAGCCCCAAATGGCATAGACATTACTTGTCTTGCTACTATGAAATTTAGATTTCTAGTTAATAAAGCTGGGTAAGTGTCATTAACAAATGTAATGTCAGGACGAACATATTTTGGAAAGCTCTCGTTTCCAAAAGAGTACTGTTTTACTTTTAAGAATATTAAACGAGTAGCAGGAAGAAATAGGAGACATCTAAGCGCCAGACGGCTTGCCATAGTCCTGACTCAAAGATGACTTATGGTGTCACCTCACAAAATTCCTAGTCTGGGCTACCCAAGCCTCAGAGTTCTCTCAAGAACCAACTGAGAGCATTGGACTACCTTATCTCTTAGAAGCTGAAAGTCCTACAATGCTGTTTAAGTCCACTGAAGAAGTAACAGGTTTCCTTCCTAACTGAAAGGAGTATGTAAATATGAAGGACTATCATATTTTGCTACTCAGTTCTTAAGATTATGATCCTAATCACAATTAATAGGTATAGACTTTTGAGCAGTTTTAAAAATGAAAAACAGTTGTCTTGATGATGTCCTTTTTACTCTTTTCCATTATTATTCATCTTACTTTTTACTATCTTTTTTCCCCATCCAGATGTGAAGCTTTGCAATGGACACACACACACACACACACACACACACACACACACACACGTGTAAGCACATGCTGCAAATATTTTCTTTTCTTTTCTTTTTGGTGCCACTATTGGGGCTTGAACAGAAGGCTTAGACCTTGCCCCTTTACTTGTTTGCTCAAGGCAAGACTCCACTACTTGAGCCATAACTCTTCATCTGGCTTTTTGCTGGTTAATGGGGAATAAAAGTCTTCTAGGCTTTCCTGCCTAGGCTGGCTTCAAACTGGAATCTTTAGAACTCAGTCTCCTTAGTAGCAGGGCATGAACCATTGGTTTCCAGCAATGTATCTTTTAAAAAAAAATCCTAATAGGCAATTCCATGTCAGTGATTTGAGCTAGTCTCTGTCAAATGCAGGATTATCAATCTATATATTACCAATTAACAAGTAATCCTAATTAAGATACTGAGTCACATTTTATATGAGTTCAAATAATAAGAAGCTTCGTGGAACCTGCAATCAAGAATTTAAAGTCTGGGGCTGGGAAGGTGGCTCAGTGGTAGAGCGCTTGCCTTGCATGCTTGAGGCCCTAGGTTCGACTCCTCAGCACCACATAAGCAGAAAAAAAATAGCCGGAAGTGGCACTGTGGCTCAAGTGGTAGAGCGCTAGCCATGAGCTGAAGAGCTGAGGGACAGCGCTCAGGCCCAGAGTTCAGGCCCCACGACCGGACCAAAAAAAAAAAAAAATCCTAAGAGGGGGAAAAAGGACAAGAATAAACAGCAGACCCCACCTCCCTCACCATCCTGACTCACCACCTTTTTCTGATTTACTGGAGGTAATGGAATACAGAGGCTTAATCAGAACAGAGGAAAGCTGTGCATAACGGGATTTAAATAATCTGATTTTCCTAAGAAAAGAAATTGAGAAGCAACGAGATAAAGGATTTTCTGTAGACACTCTCCCCCCATCTCCTCGGTCTCTTCTTTAAAGCACCCTATAGTTTCCAGAGCATTTTTTTTGGTATCTCTCAGGTATCAAACATTCATTATGAAACCCCACAAAAGGCAAGAAGTGCAAGTTGTTATTCTCAATTATTTGAGAAAAAAAGACATTAAATGCCTCAGAACTCATCAACTTCTTATCAGCCATAACAGAGCTATACCAAGTCTTCAAGGTTCCAGCTTGATACTATTCCCATGATCAGTTGGTGTGCACATTATACTTTCCACTCAACAAGTTCTTACTGAAGGCTACTTATATGCCAAGCATAGTACTAGACCCTAAGAAAACAAGTGAATAAGGCCAGTAAGTCCCCTTCTCCATAAAGCATCCCAGTGTACACATGCATGTATTTACAATAACTATAGCATAAAATATATGGCTTCTCATACAGTTTTCTATACCAGCGAGTTTATGATAGTCATTAAAAATTAAGACCACATATAAATATTTATTATATTTTTAAAACTGCACTCATTAGGTCAACACAGAACAAATAAACCCCAACCACTCCCACCTCCCTTCCTTCCTCATTCCTCCACCCAGCTAGCCTTTTAAAACAATCCAAGCAAATAGCCAAGTAACATCTATTTCTGTTACACATTGGTTCACATGCTGAGAAAAAGGAAGAAATGGCTATAAAAGTTGTGAAAGAAAGAGAGATTCAAAATTATGGAGAGGGAATTTTTAAGATCATTTTAGGCTCACAGAATCTTAGAGCTTGCACAGGGACATCTTGTTTGGGGGGGAAATGTGTTCCTTTTTTTTTTCTTTCTTTCTTCTTTTTAATCTACACAAAGCACAGTCTTAAAAGGCTTGGGGGGTGGAGGGGGGAGGATGTCTGCTCCCATCTCTAGTTCTGTTGCTGAATGAAAGATCAGGGACAGGAAATTAACGCAGTGGTAGGGAGCTGCTTGCCAAGGGTGAACTCTGAAACAAAAGACCCACTATTGTGTAAGAAAATCTGACATCTATACCCCTAGCCATGTTCTAAACTTCAGTAATCCCTTAGTATGATCCATGATTTGTTGCAAGTTTTTAATATGTATATCTAAAGTGTTGTGTTACTTCTCATCTTCCAACTCCTACTAAAAAAGAAACAGACTCAAGTTTCTTTGTTCCTCTCTCCTTGTTTAATTGTCTTTTTTAGCAGCCACAGAGTTGGTCTATGAATTCTCTAGCTGCTTCCTGATGCTCACCGTGCCACAAGCATACTACCTTAGCAACGTACAGGATTTCAGCAGCTACAGCCTACCTGAGGTTGTGCTGTGAGCTTTGGGGCTTTCAGCTGATATTGCAGAAAATGTCTGTTTCTTATTAAGTTAGTGAAAGAGATATTATTGATGTGTTCTCATTTCTAATATCCTTTATAACACTAATATCAGGGAAAGAATACTAAAACCTAAATGGCAGAAGCCAGTTATCATAGAATTTAACATTAAATGAAACGCTGCTCAAGTGGGTTTACAGAACA
Source organism: Dipodomys spectabilis (assembly GCF_019054845.1). Taxonomy (NCBI): domain Eukaryota; kingdom Metazoa; phylum Chordata; class Mammalia; order Rodentia; family Heteromyidae; genus Dipodomys; species Dipodomys spectabilis. The sequence continues at coordinate 58,563,331 of NW_024870679.1, forward strand.
TGATCCATTGATGAGGTGAAGTTAGAAACATGGATTTCTTTTAGCAATGATAGAGGGTTGCTTTGCTTAACACTTCAGAGCTGAACTCTAAGAGAACTTTTTTAAGTGATATTCTTGATTTTTTTTGCCTCAAATGGCATTAAAAAAAGCTCAACTTTGCGATTTTGAAAAGGTAAATTGGGCTTACTTTATCTTTACCAATCAGCTTACCTACATATCAATTAGTTTATAAATTAATTTATAAAATTGTGACCTACCAATACAAAGCTACATTCGTTTGCTCTCTAAATAGATGCCAGTAGAGCCAGAAGTAGGGACAAGTCTCCCAAGTATCAGCTGTAGAAGTTTTCTGGGCACAATCCAAAAGTCTGCATCTGCTTGGCAACAACTCAGAAAAGAGATACGATTACTTTTCCAACAGCAACAGAGCTTTCTCAGGCCTACAGACTAGGAAAAACAGCTTCCTCTCTACCAGTAGAAAATCCAAGCAGATCTGCAAAATCACATCCACACTATTATTGTGCTCCATCAACTTAAAAGTTATTGCCATAAATGGAATTGAAATCATCAATGATATGGCTACCTCACAGTACCCTGTCACATGGCTGGAGAGTCAGTTGGAGTGAGAATCTTTTTTTTTTTTCCTTCTCTTTTTGCAACATAAACACTTAAGCATTTAGTGATAAAATATTAAAAGCTTGAGGCTCCAGTCCCAGTGAGTACAAGTTGCTGATATAGCATCCTATACCAAGGAAAGGTGTCAAGTACGTTAAAATATAGCTTTAGCTTAGACATTAGGGGCTCTATTCTTTCCTAATATGCTTGCCTTGTTCCTACTGTCCACAGTTAAATACACACATCAGCACTAAAATGCATCCTCTTAAAATGTAGGGAAGAAATTCAACACATCTACGTCACTGAACAAAGTATTTATCACATTTGTTCATCACAAACAACAGATCTAGACACTGTTTTTAATTATAACATTAATTGATCTTTTGTCACCACTAATTAGTGGTGATAGCATCACAATTAACTTTACTAGCAGGAGTTGACTGCAAGTTACTAGAAAATGCATCAATGAGGAAGAGAATGAAGTGAACAGAAAAAGATTTGGGAGAAAATAATCATGTTGTAATTTTCTTCATTTGTGCTGGTACTGGGGCTTGAACTTAGGGCCTGAGCACTGTACCTTAGTTCTTTTGCTCAAAAATGGTGCTCTACCACTTGAACCACAACTCCACTTCTACATTTTTGGTGGTTAATTGGAGATAAGAGTTTCCTGGTCTTTCCTGCCTGGGCTGGCTTTGAACTGCAACCATGAGTAGCTAGGATTATAGGCATGAGTCTCCAGCACCAGCAGTCATGTTAAATTCTTTTAAAAAAAAAAGAAAAAAGAAATGCTTTATCACAGTAAGTGTATTTTTATATTGTAATTAATTTTGTTTTTCATGAAAACTTGATCTGGTTTCCTTAGAATCTGATTTCATACTAATATTACAAAAAATGTTCCTCTACTGTTGGGAAATTAAACACAGGGGAAAACAGGTTGATGACCACAAAAGCTACCTTTCATATCTTAAGAAGAAAAAAATGTTAAATAAACCTGTCATAGCCCTAGTCTGTGAGAAATGTAAGAGATTTAACGGGTATTTTAGTAGAACCACTTAAAATTAAGTGATGAATTGGAATGGGAAAAGTTATTCCAATAAAAGCAAACAAATTAACTAACCTGACCTTGGTCCACATAAAAGATTCATTTTCTTAATGGAAACAAAACTCTTTGAATTTAGCTCAGGTTTAACCACTGAAGTGTATGGAGAACCTAAATTAAGCTATAGGAATGTATGCCCCTAGAAACTCAGGTGTATATGCCTAAGTAGGTAAGAGTTCTTTGAGCTGCGGGATATGCCACTGGCATGGACTAGTATGACCCACTTCTACACTCATTACCACATGAGTCAGAAACCTGTTAAGACCCAATTAACAAAAATGTTATGCATCACTGATGCATGTTTTGTCCAGAGCTTAATTCCACCATTTTCCTAAGTAAATTCTGTCTTTTCTATTCATTAACTTGCTCTTCCCTTGGGTACAAGTAGCAACTTCTCTTGTTTTGTTTAAGAAGGTTACGGAAGATCTGAAAATTACAGGGCAATGAGTATGTCTTCTGTCCACTAAGATATCAACTGTCTTCAACCTATATTTGGTACTACAGATACTGTAAAAACACGAAGCTTTCTGATTTTACTTAGCAGTCTTTCACTAACAGCTGGGATATTAAGCATCCTTGTAAAGGCCAAGCAAAGTGGAAAGAGCCTGCTGGTCTTGTCTCTTGTTTCCTACCTCCACAAAGTTGTTTGGAAGACAAAGTAGAAAGAATTTCTGAGAATAAGGAAGCTTAGAGTCTAGACCAGTGATACAAAAATATTGTGCTTGAAGCAAAGGCACTGAATTTGACAATGTGGAAGGAGAATAAAGGGTCTTCATGCCAACAGAAGAACCATCACACTGGTCAATTCCTTTGTATATCAAGCTCTGATACAAGTTCCCTGAGGGGCAGCTGTAGGAAGCCATGGCTATCTTCTGAGGTACTAGAATGGCTACTAACTTCCTTAGCTTTATTCAATGTGTGTTTTGCTTGTTTTAACACATTCATTATCACTACCATCCTCCCCTGGGAAAATGTCCCTAATGGGAAATATAGCCAAGAACTGGCAACTCATGTTTAGAAAGCATGACTGTTATCTTTCTGTGCATATATCTTACTTGCATAGAAACTGTTCTACAAAACCAAGTTGTGTGGATGTGTAGGCTCATTTATTCTATAAAATAGAATATACTCAACCTGGGACAACTCAGCTACTTTTATGTAGTTTCTGTATGCCCTGTAATATCATATTTACAAAATTAAAACAAGAAAAGCACAAGGTAAGTTTACCACCATTGGTTGGAAAGATTTCTGCTGCCTTGGGTTTCTGAGCTTAGTCACATCCCCATGAGCACCTAAATGTCTGTAACTCTGGAATACAAGGAATTACATTCCCTGATCTCTTTAAGATACCAAGGTTGAAAATTCTCTTCATCTATGTATAAAGTAATTAGTTCCCATCTCATGAAGGCCAATGCCTATTTCAATGACATGTACACTGGGGGTTATCTTTACCTTTTACCTCAGCTATATATTCTTTTTAAAGTATTGCAAACTTCAACTCTTCAACTTTAGTAAGGCATTTACCTTGTCTTCTAGACAAAGAAGCATGATCTAGACATGGCCTAGTCATATGAACTAATGGTCATTTAGGAAGCCTTCCCAAAAGGAGGCAAATAATTCAATCTGGAGGAAGTTTCCTACTCTGAGAACTTGTTCAATTTTTAAGACAGTAAGTTTTGTTTTTGTAAGAATCTGGTAATAGTCACTGACTCTCTTCCCACAAAAATACACAGGTGGAAATTCTGCATGAAGGCTTAGATGCAAGAACAAAAGCCATAAGCTAACCTAGCCTGTTTGCCCTGTTCCTAATTTTTTATGAATGCTTTGAATACTAGCATACTAATAGTTGGTTGACAAATCGTGCAGGTAGGAATGAAAGTAAGTTATCTTCTAGCATTCCTATTCTGCAAAGTCCAGACCTATAGTATTTTTTTAAAGAGCTCTATATGTCAAAAAATGAATTATAATCAACAAGAGGACATTTGAGTGTGTAATATGTGTATGTGTGTGTGCTTTCACTTCCAAAAAATTTACTGAGTACAAGTTGGCAGGACCATGTTGGCAGCAAGTGCTGTAAACATACCTGTCTGAGGAGAGAGAAACCCACCAACTCCCTAATCCTGAGGTAGTATCACAGCGAATAAGAGATATTAAAGGGTCACAGATTTCAGCTAAATAACAGTGAGCATTTCAAGCAATGTGCATTACTGAAACAGAAGAAGTTGCAAATTAGGAATGGAACCCTCCTTCACTCTGAGAGGCACTGCTATGTAGTGCAAAAGGTGGACCAGGCTTTCGATTTCCATTTTGCCTCAAGCTGAGCTGAGACCAAATTTCATTATGCTTATATAACTTAGTTTCCTCATTGGTAGGCTGGAGATTATAAAACACACCACTCCTAAGTCAAACGATACACGATGAAGTGTGTACTCTAGTTCCCTGCAGATATTAGGGATTCAACATTTCCACCCTCTACTCCTGCACTTTCCTTTGGGAAGATCATAGGAGATTCCTACAGAGGAAGGAAGTTAGACATGATGACTTCTACTTTTTAAGTCAGAGGTTTGGTTAGCAAAACTGTGATTAGGTGATAACTTTTTTTTTTTTATGTGTGTGTGTATGGAGTAGAAAGTGATTCCTCCAGTGCCTTTCCACCAGTGGTCACCCAAAAATCACAATGAAAGCTCTGATTTTCTTTCTTAAATATAATATGCTTGCTAGCTCTCATTCCACTATTTCAAAGAATTTCCCATAAGCTCTTAACTGTTTCCATATGACACCGTGTTCTGCAGGTAACTTGAGTTCATACCATTCCCCAAACATGAGTCTCTATAAACGTTCCAGGATCTCTTTGTGTGTTCTGAATAGAATTTGTGCGACTGCCAAGTGGTTCTCTCTTCTCCAGATAGCCTTGTTGTTCCTAACTTGGTTATCAAATTCTTTTATCAGCATATTTTAATCAAAGCCTTTCAAAACAGTCTGAGGGTTAGGAAATACCATAAGGTCTAAATGAAAAAGGCAAGAGGGCAAAATATGACTACCAATTGGGACAAAAGCAAAGGGTTGGTCTGCCTTTCGCTTAGAATATAACACAGCGGAAGCTACTGTCATCTTGGAAAGGGAAAAAAATGCCAGTACAAATGTCACATGTGAATAAATTTTTGGTTGTTCATAAACAACAATAACTAAAAGGATATATTCAAGTTTTATTTCTAACTTGTGGGTTTACACATGATCTTTAGTAAGAATTATTTAGAGAGAGAGATGGGAGATATGGGGGGAGAGAGGGAACCATGAATAGAAGGAAGGAGGTAGGAGAGGGAAGGAGGGAGGGAGGGAGGGAGGGAGGGAAAGGAAGGAAGGAAGGAAGGAAGGAAGGAAGGAAGGAAGGAAGGAAGGAAGGAAGGGAGGGAGGGAGGGAGGGAGGGAGGGAGGGAGGGAGGGAGGAAGAAAGAAAGGAGAGAAAGGAGAGAAAGAGAGAAAGAAAGTGGGGAGGGTGGCAAGGAGGGAAGAAGGGAAAGAGGGTATCTCTCTTACTGTGTTCACTGCCCCTCACAGATTTTAACAAACTAAATGATAATGTAAAAGAGAAGGGAGAGTCCCAGGCTACACACCCCCTGCAGCAGCACACACTCACTCCTCTAGTGGTGAGACACACGGACAGTGGATGTGATCCAGTGTCTCAGCTGCTCTGGATGCTGCAAGGCTCTCCTGTCATTTCAGAAGCCTTTTGCACACAGCCACATTCTCATATGGCCACCTGGATCCCTTCCTCCAGTGGAGGGAGGCCAGGTCACAGGGGTTCCCTCCACGGCTGCTTCCTGGAACTAACAAGGAAGGCCTCTACTCAGTGTTTGTCACCTTCTATGCCATTCCATCTTTCAAACAGGGCAACAATTAGAAAAAAATAAAATGAGCTACCTTCTTCCACCCAGCCCCAATTTTATCAACAAAGATAATCATTGTTTCCTTTATTTTTATTTTCTTTCAACCACGACAATAAACAACTTTTCAGAAAAATAAGACATCAGTGAAAAGCTATTCAAAGAATTTTACACTGATAGCCCTACAAATATGAAACTGGAAAGACCTTTGTTGATAATTTGTTCTGAACCTCTCATCATTCAAATGCTTGGAATGCTTGCTCCTCTGCCTGTCAAAATAGAAAAACCCCAGGAAGGATTTATAACACAAACCTTGCTGTCTGCTCCAGACACGGTTAATGTGTCCTTCCTTTGTGAGCCCATATCCCATCTACAACACTCCTAGTTTGGTTCAGCAATAATGCTTCGCCACAGCAAGACCTTGAAAACATCTTGACTTACAGGATCCAAACCTACTTATCAACAGATCTACAGGGCCTATTCTATCTAAGTGGTTGGCCAGAGAAAATGCTCACATTTGCCTGGGTAAATGGTAGTTAAGGTGACTGAGACCAAAGGATCCTGAAAACCAAGAACCTAAAAACTGACTAATGATCACTCAGCTAGAACTAAAGCCAAATGCTTGAGCACTACTTTCTACACTCTACCAGACTGACACTCATAGCAAAAAAGAAAGATGGCTCCTTATTTAACTGTCTTTCAAAACCAATTGTTCTTCATACAACATTAAAACAACTCTTCCTTCAGAAAGACACTCAGATTCAAGAAAAAGGAATTTGTTTTGCCTAGTACTAAATAATTTGGTCAAAAGCTGGTAAAACAGCAAGGTTTTACACATGCAAATCCACCCTTACACCCAACTTCTATTCTCTTATTTTCCTGATCTATATTCCTGCTCTCCAGATGGACCACCAGCTTTATACCAATGCCAGCAACAGCTTGTGTATTGTTTGTTTAAAACAAAGATGATGGATTAAATATCATATGCAATGTGAAGAGAGAGGTTAAGTCTACCTAGTTCTTCCACCCACAATGGAGTCATATAAATAAAGATTTAATTTTATTTTTCAGAGTCATATGGAAACATACAGTCATCTAGATATGGAGCTTTTCCCTGGCTCCAGATTTATTCTCGTTCTAAGGCATCATTACTCTCCAAATTATACAGACATGTCATTTCACTGAAACACTCATTCACCCATCACATGCCCAGATCCAACATTAACACTTTTGTTTTAAAATTATGCCAAAATGAGCAAACTAGAAATTCTTTCACCTATATTTGAGTACTCTGCAAAATGTCTTTAATCATCTCGAGTAAATTCCAACCCAAATCTAAAATTTCAACGCAAACTACATAAACCAGAGAGATCACAAGGGGAGGTTCTCCTTTTGTACTTTCTGTGTTCTTATGGGAAGCTGCCTAGGAAACCGTTGCTAGTAGGGCCAGCTGTATGTCAAAACCAGCCCTACTATATGCAGACTCCCAGCCATGACTATGAGTCTTGACCTGCATAGTTTGTATGTTGTCTCCATAAGAAAAGTGATTTAAAGGAGTAAGAAAATAACCCAGAATGGAAGAACAGCTTTAGAATGAAAGACTTGTACAAAGTACACTGATAATCCATTAGGGATTCTGATACTAGGATATCATTTAAGTAGATTATTGTCAGCAAAGAGTACTGATTAGTGTTAGTATTCCCATAGGGAATAGTTCTAGAAGAAATCAAAGGTACTGTTCAACTCTCATTTCTCCTGGGTCCAAAGGTATATGTACTATGTAGAGATGAGGAATGCATCCACAACAGCCCAAAAAATGCAGAATCTAGTTGAAACACAGTTTAAGACATTGGTTCTTGACCCCAAGTTCTATTCCTCTATGATTTCTACCTATTAGAAGCTTTATTTAGGGATGGAATTTGGTCCTCCCCAGTTGCACCACAAAAAGAAAATATTTAACGAAAGGTGTTTTGCAATTCCTATGTTTGAGATGAGTGATTAAAATCCATATAAATAAATATAAACAAATGCATCCGTCATGACAATTCAATGACATCCATTTTATATGTCAGGACCAAATACCAGGAAGTGTTCAGCTAATGAGGCTGGCAGTAACCTTTGTGCAAACTCTGGGATACATGAAAGTTAGTCAAAAACTTTAAAATATGACCCTTAAGAGCCAGGTGCGGGTGGCTCATGCCTGTAATCCTAACTGCTCAGAAGGCTGAGATCTGAGGATTGCAGTTCAAAGCCAGCTGAAGCAGGAAAGTAAGTCTGTGAGACTCTTCAATTAACCACCAGAAAACTAGAAGTGGTACTGTGGCTCAAGTGGTAGAGCGCTCGCCTTGAGCTGAAGAGCTCAGGGACAGCACCCAGGCCCAGAGTTCAGGCCCACAAATCACACACACACACACACACACACACACACACACACACACACACACACAAATACACACACACACACACACACATATGACCCTTATGGCAACTAGACTGCCAAACACATAATTCATATACTTCATTTCAGTTGATAACAATGGGTTAATGTTTTCCCTTGTATGTTTGCATGTTACCATATTAGCAGACTAACACGAATTATATGAGCATCTAGATAAATTTTTTTTTAACTATAATACAGAATGTTCCCATTGGTGATGTTAAAAAAATAGCTACAAATACATCCATCGTGAATAACCAAAAGGACACATTAATAAATTTAATCTGTAAATATAAGGAAAGCCCACTAACAATCACAGAATAAACACCTTATCTAGGATTTGGAAGCTAAAATTTGGGTTAAATGAAAAACCTTGTAACATTATATGATTGTTTGGTCTGTTTTTATTTATTTTTCACTTGAATTTTTTTCTTCTCACAAAAGGTGGTCCCAGCTGCCTTTCAGAATAACATTCCACCTGTATTTACATCTTCCCTGCTGAAACAACACAAGTTAATCAAAATGCAGTTAGCTAACTTCACAATCAAAAGAAAATGGAAGAGTAAGTTCTACCCCAGCCCCACGTGATCATTACCAAAGTCTACCCATGTTGCATTTCACCAAAATACTAGAGGCCTCACTAAAACATTTCCCAAAAAGTTATACTAATAATCTTTCTTAGAATTTAGGGGGTGGAGGAGAGCAGGGGCGGAAGACACAATCACACTACTGAAGGTTACCTAGAATGCCAGTACTAGTTATAATGTCTTCACAATACTATGTAAGGAAAGTGGGAAGCTCTTTTCTCTTACACATCTAGTTACAATGTGCACATTTCTTGTCTCATAAAATAAACCCTATTTGTGCTGAATGTGTATTCCCAATTTCCTACTAATGAGGTATAAAGTGATTCCAGATGAATAGAACAAATTTCTTAATTTTCACTGAAAATTATTTCCAGGGCAAAAATGTAAGGAAGTTGCTTTATCCTTTTTTTTTTTTTCTTGTCAGTCATGGGGCCTGAACTCTGGGCCTAGATGCTGTCCGTCAGCTCTTCAGCTCAAGGCTAGTGCTCTACCTCTTGAACCATAGCTCCACTTCCGGCTTTTTCTGCTTATGTGGTGCTGAAGAAATGAACCCAGGGCCTCAAACATGCAAGGCAAGCGCTCTACCACTGAGCTACTTTCCCAGCCCTATCCTTATTTTTTAATATATAATTCTGTTGGTCAGTTGCTGGCTTCTTGCTAACTTATTTTACTCACTGGAATTTTTCTTTTTGGAGGTTTTGATAACTCAGTACACTCTTTCATTCTGAGCAATGATTGTTAATTTTAATCTACAATTCAAAGAAGAGCTTCAATCTTTACTTGCCCAAAAGGGAACTTTTTTTTAAAGCAATAATAGTGTAGAGTATTACTTTGAAAAACAAAAGCTGAAAAAGGTCTGGGACAAGCAGAATTAAAGATGATCTTCTAATCAACCTTAACGCACACTGGAATATTTAGCTATTGCATCATTTGCAGTACACAAGTCACACGCTGTCCTCAGTCTTTGCCATTGAGTAACAGACAATGCAGTGCTTTAAGTTTGATTTCCTAATGTCTTTGAGGTCAATTTAAAACCTTACAAATTGTTAACGCTGTTATCATAAATTTGTCTGAAATCCTTAACATTGTCCCCAGCATTATGATTAGTAAATACTGCTAACAAAATGTATTGCAAGGCACTCGTGAGACACTGTAAAATGCAAAGCATGGATGATCCAGGGAATTGCGAATTGAAAAGCACCTTATGCCCTAGAACTTTCTTGAATTCTTCCTACTGTTTTCCTTTTCCTTACATTCAGAATCAGCTGAAGTGTTTCAAAGGTGGCTTACAGAAGAGCCACTTCTTGCTTGCAATGGAGTGAATGTAGCCTGGTGAAGCCTTCAACAACTCAGATTGGAGTGGGCATTCTATGTGACCTAGGGCACTTTTAAAGGCATTTTGAAGAATGTCTTTCGGATAGAACTAGAAATGAAGCATGCTGCTTTCCCAAAGGCTTCATTCATGAGCTTGTTACTTTCATTTTGTTTTTTTGTTTTTTTTGCTTTTTGCCAGTTTGGGGTTTTTTCTTTTTCTTTTTTGCCAGTCCTGGGGCTTTGACTCAGGATACTGAGTTAGAGCACTGTCCTGGAGCTTTTTTTTTTTTTTTTTTTTAAGGCTAGTGCTCTACCACTTGAGCCACAGCTCCATTTCTGACTTTTTGGTAGTTTATTGGAGATAAAGAGTGTCATGGCCTTTCCTGCGTAAGCTAGCTTGAACCATGATCCTCAGATCTCAGCTTCTTAAGTGGCTAGGATTAGCGGTGTGAACGCTGGATGCCGAGCTAGCTTATCATACTTTTGATGGCAGCTATGTTACTGAACACTGTCACTGACATGACAGACATGAAATAAGTGGACATAAGAACAACGGATTGGCCAGAGTTTGCCTGGAATGCTCAATCCTGTGTAGCAACAGACGCTGATTCTGAGTCTAACAATATTTCCAAACAATCCCTAAATCTGGCAGACAGAAAGAATACTAATCACCTAGATAAATGTGTTTCTTCTACATTCTGGAGACATGCCATGAGAATACATCAAGTTTAGTGAGTCTGTGCAGGAGAAGCACTGCCCCGCTTGGCATTACTTAACTGAATTTCATACTATTTTATTAGGATGTTACGACAGACACAACGGAAAACTCTGCAATTAAGTAAATCCCACCTTGTCATCTCATAGAATTATAAATATTACAGAGCCCAAATGAAACCACCAAATGTACACAAACTCTAAACCAAAGAAATGTGATTTGACCTACATGAACCATAAAATTAAGGCAGAAAGGAAAAATTCCTTTCCCTGGGCCTTGAGGATCCAAGGATAGTATCTACACAGTTTGAGTTCCTTTGAGATGAGAATCATCTACCAACCCTCCACTTAGGCTAACTTCTTCCTTAAAATGTTTATTTTTTTTAAACTCTTTGCAAGTTGACAAGATAGAGATAAGATGGTCAGAGGTGAGAAACTGTTACAATTCAGGGGCATTAAACACAGATGCTTTCTGGTTAGGTGTGAATCTGCTAAAGACTTAAGTTTCTCCTGAAACTGTAGATACTCGATTTAGATATTGGCAATGATAGACCTGACTTCCTCAACCATGGTATCAAGAAAACATTACCACCAGTACACATTCTGACAATAATCTAAAGATCAATATAGCCAAAAGAAAACTTTCGGTTTCTTTAGTCTGAGTATATGAACAACTTTTGCAAGAAAATATCACAAAATTATTTCAGTTACATGAATTATTTAATATGCAGCCATGCCATCCATGTTAATTTTTTTTAAAAAATGAAGCCACAGGGCCATGCCAGGTTCTCTGATTCATGTCTCCTTGGGCTTACATCTCCATACAGAGTTTTTTCATTAACGATGAACAGAAATATCTTCTCACTAAACACTTGCAGGTTCAAGTTAACTATCTATAGCGCTCTCTCGCTCTCTCTCTCTCTAAAAGTATGCATCATTTGTTTTGCTGAGTAACTGAATTAGTCCATGTGATAAAGCCATTAATTATGTGGACCTGGTAACAAAGGAAGAGCACTTGGCACAGGAACAGACACTACCGAATCTACTAGTGGGGTGGGCGTTGGGAATCGTAGAAGCCAGGTTTTGTGTCACTAAGGCAAAAAATACCTACATAAAAGTTAAAAATCACAATTCCACACACAAATATTTAAGATTACACAATGATTAACCACCAGAAAGGCTTGCACACATTATTTCCTACAACAGGAGTTCATAAAAGTTTATCCAAAAAACTTAGACTGAATAATTTCCTGCTTATATCATAAAAGGAAAAGACCTATGGTATTTTCATGTTTTGTACAATTTTTTTCAAAGAATCTTAATTTTATTGCCTAGATGGAAGCGATTTCCCTCTGGACAGAATGCCTATAGCAACCGTTTCCTCTAATTCTTTTGGGCAGATACCTATAGGGCTAAATAACATAATGGGGAAGACAGCAGCACAGTCTGGATGGCGTTGGGAAACCTGGATTCTAGTGCTCCATTTCACCACACTGACTACCTTGTGACCTGACCGACTGGAGGGAGGAAGATCAACCTGCACTTCGAGTTTTGACCACGAAGCCTGGAACAGGTTGGGCAGCCAGTAGTAGCTGGCTGAGGACATAAAACTACCTAAAACTAGATTGATTAAAAGTATCATTACATCTGCTATTTCCTCCAATCATATGCTCACCTATGATGATGCTGACTGTGAATTTCTGGCCCTATTCTAGTATGTGCCCCAGTGGAAGATACCTTAGGGACTGCTCTCTATTCTTAATGCAAGATACAGTATCTTTAGGCTAGAGATATACATTTCCATCATCAACCTCAGAAACATATGATCGTAGACACTCAGTAAATATATTTGAGGGCTTTAATACCTAAATGAGAAACTGCAGCTTATCAGGACAACAAAATAATTAGGTAACCATTATTAGTGAAGTATATGATGACCTCTTAAAATATTCAAGTTATGTCTATACAAAAATTAAGTAAAAGGAAAAACACAGACTTATATATGTATGCAATGGCTACATTAACATGAAAACTATGCCTATCCATGACTCCTTTACTTTTTCTGCTCTTAATATTAGTGCAGACTTGACAACAAAAGGTGAGGGTGGAGGAAAAATTAGTTCCTCAATGTAAGACCTTAAAACTTTCGAGAGAGGAATAAAAATGGTATTACAGAGACCACGTAGAACCTGTATCAGAAACCAGTGATTCATTACAAGTACTTTTCTCTCTGGGGCTCATTCGTCTACCACTATGGAGGGATTTATATCCATAACCTCCATTAACATTAATGGAAGGGAGCCACATAATTTCACTGTAAGTCCACTAGAGAATCAGGCCTGTCAGAAAAAAAAGGCTTTCACTTACTAAGTTTATAAAGAATTCTTAGTATAATACAAATAGTGGTGACTCTGTTAACTGCCCTAATGGGTGTAATCATGGTGGAGAAGGTGAAATAGAACAATTAAGCTAATTCTGCTATTTTCACAGAAAATATAGTTCATGGAGCCACTTGCCTCTAAGATCTTCCACTCTCAACTAGAGACTAACCTTTGATACTCTACTGTGATTTGAAAAGCAAGCAGTATTTGAAAGTATTTCTCATCCATGAAAAGAATACATGCTTTAAAATGAAATGGCCTAACAAAACATACTCATACATGCAGGAAAGAAGAAATTTACAAGCCAATGCAAGGTCATTATTTAATTTTTAATTAGGTTTCACCTAACAGTGGAAAACTAAGTCTTCTCTCATCCATTTAACAAAATTCTCATTTAGAATACTCCATGGCGTAAAAAGCTTCTGAACAGATGTCTAAAATGAGAATTCAAGACTCAGGAATATATGAAACTCACTTTACACGGGTCTCAAGTGATCTGCTAAACAAACAGCCTTACCCGCTTGCAGTCATCACTGATAATTTATTTCTAGAGTCTGATGACTCTATGGTAATACACTTTGCTTGATGACACATTCTTTATTTGGGTGGGCTGCATGCAGATACCAACTTAACGAATGTCATTCCCACAAGATAATAGACCATAGAGAAGATGCATGCCAGGCAGAGCTGCATCAAGAAACCACTTTTCACCTATCAGAAGATGCCTTAACAACCGACGGTGTTTATCAAATTCACAAAACCTCATTCCTGCTAGGCAATGTTCCAGAGCCAACTCTCTTTCTTCATTAAGGCCATCTAGACTTTCTTATAGCCATGCTGTCTGCATAACTGCAGCTACTAAAAATCCTTACCTTTGCAGTTACTCAGAGCAGCGCTGGCAGCGCCAGGGATATATCATTACGTTATTTATATTTGGTAATTAACTAAGGATCTCATGCTGCGCATAAGGAAATCCTCAAATCCATGAGACAATTCTTCAGATAACTGCAGGATGTGTATTGGGTCCCTGATTTGAGCCTTACTTTCATTGAGTTGAACTGCTAAGTCCTAGGGTGAGAAGAAAACCAGCACTAGATTTAAACTCCCAAAGGAGTGGAAAAAGGGAACTCCCCCAACAAGCACAGAAAGTGCAGACCTGAGCACTGCTCAGCTCTCCTTTAGCAAGATGCTGGAACATAGCTGCAAACTGAACTTAGGGAACAGGACAGTGAAGACCAGCTTTTAAATTAATCAAGAGAATATGAGGTCTTACAGTGTATATATGAGCTAAATGCAGGTGGTTCATACCTATAACCCTAACTACTTAGGAAGCTAAAGATCTGAGAATCAAGGTTGATGCCAACCTGGGCAGGAAAGTTCTTAAGATTTTCTCCACTTAACCAGTAAAAAGCTGGAAGTGGAGCTATGGTTCATGAGGTAGAATCTGGAGGGAAAAAAAAAAGGTAAGGGACAGCTCCCAGTCTTTGCATTTAAGCCCCAAATGAACAAATGAATGAACCCTTGAGTCATATTTCAATTCTTCTAAGGGGTGACATATCAGAAGAATCATTCTTGGACCTTCTCCTTGATCCATGACTTTCAGAGGAAAAACGGTGCATCAGGTGCTGGCTGGAAGAACGAGGAGAGAAGTGAAGATAATTCGTGTACAATACATGCTAGGCTCCACCTTGACCACATGCTGCTGCTAGAACATCAACTACACATCACTTCTTTGCTCTGGCCCTGTGTATCCCTGGCCAGTCAAGGCCCTGATTTAATCTCATCTCTTCACAGAAGTCTCCAAATCAAAATCAATACTCGGATGCTTTGCAGTCCACATGTAACACAGCATTTAACCTGCTTCGCCTTTTCCCCAGCAAGTCTGTACATCTAGAAAAAAAGGATAGCTTTTCATTTGTCCCCACTGTCTTCCTATCAGTGTGGACCTTTCTGCTTTGTGTATGGCAAGTGAATACCTGTTTTCTTGCATGTTTGAAATGAGTACTTGATTTATACTGATGTATTCTAGCTTTCCAGTTGAACCCAACATTCAGTTTTCTCCTGTTTATATTAAAATATTCAAATGTGGCATTCGAGACCAAATCTTCTCTAGTCTCTTCAAGGCGCTTTCAGATTACATACTATGAAGAAGGTAAATATAGAAAAGTGACAAGAAGAGTGATAACAGTCACATGAATCCAATGTCCGACCTTATCAAAGTTAAGCCATTAAAAGATAAGAAGAAAAGCTTAGGACTTTCTCCTGAGCCAGCTCTGATATGACCTCAGCTTCCAATAAAGATCAAATATTGACAATGTAACAGTCTAGTCATACTTAAAAGAAAAAGAAACATGCTTTTTTGTTTCTAGTGCTCAGGATGGAACCCAGGGCCTAATATAAACAAAAGTGCCAGCTTTACCTCTGAGCTACATATACCCAAGGCCCTGAAATGTGGTCTCAAAAGCCATCATTCTTAAAAACAGAAGGGGCAATTATCTGGAAATCATTTTCTTTGGAAGGGATAAAAGATAATTTTTAATATAGGATATATATATTATATAGTTGCTATTTAAACTAATAAACAAGGTTAGAGGTATGGTTCAGTGGTAGAATACCTGTCCAGCAAGCATAAGGCTCTGAGTCAAACCCCAATACTGCCGGGGAAAAAAAGAGAAATATATACACTTTGACTTGATATTAAGCTTTAAGTAGTATTCACAATCAGAAACCAGACAGTATTTTCAAAAGTACTCTTGCCGTTTATTATCCTGCATTTTGTTTATCATATCACTCAGGACACAGGAAATAAAAACCACCATGACTTATCACCTTGTTCTGGGACAACTATAAAATCTACAGTTCCACAGTCCCTAACTGTTACATTTCTTTCTGGTCCACATTTCTTAACTCCACTCTGCTCTCTTTTCCATAGTTCTAGATCCACACTGCTCCTTTTCTATTGTTTCTTAAATTTGGGCCTCATGCAGAAGTAGTCCTATCAAAACATTTTTTACAACAAGCTCACTTCTGTTGGAGAACTCTGGTTCTTTACTGCCTAAACCATGATACTGTTATCCAAACCCCCTATTACAGTAAAAATCCATTTGTACTGAGCACCAGTGGCTCACCTTTGTAATCTTAGCTGCTCAGGAAGCTAAGACCTGAGAATTGAGGTTTGGAATCAGCCTAAGTACTCTTGAGGTTCTTTTTATTATTATTATTTTTACAAATAACCAGCAAAAAGTTGGAAGGGGAGGTGTGGCTCAAATAGTAAAGAGCCAGGCTTGAGCTAAAAAGCCAAATGAGAGTATAAGCCTCTGAATTTAAGACCCAGTACTGGCAAGGAAGGAAGGAAGAAAGGAAGGAAGGAAGGAAGGAAGGAAGGAAGGAAGGAAGGAAGGAAGGAAGGAAGGAAGGAAGGAAGGAAGGAAGGAAGGAGAGAGAAAGAAGGAAAGAGAGAGAAGAAATAAAAAGAGAGAAAGAGAGAATGAGAATGAGAGAAAGAAGGAAAGAGGGAGAGAGAGAAAGAAAGAGAGAAAGAGAAAAAAAGAAAGAATGAGAAAGAAAAAGAGGGAATGAGAAAGAGAAAAAAGCAAGAAAGATAAAAAGAAAGGGAGAAAGGAGAGAAAGAGAAAAAGAGAGGGAAAAGAGAAGGAAATGAAGAGAGAGAAAGAGAAGAAAAGGTCTCCATCTGAGTGAGCATTGTGAGCTTCTTGATATGGATCGAAGCTTGCAGACTGCTACTTCTGCGCTTCTCAGGTCTTTCCCATGCTGGTCTCCCATCACAGTCCCTCCTGGACATTTAACTTCTAAACTGTTCTTCAATCCATGACTCAATTTCAGCTTTACCCAAGAAGACTTTGAGATGGTGGGAATTCCTTGTAAATCCTCCTAAATCTCTTTTTTTTTTCCTTTCTTTTTTTAAAAATGGCACTGGAGTTTGAACTCAGGGCTTCACACTTGCTAGGCAGGTGTTCTACCACTTGAACCATGCCTCCAGCCTTTTCTGTTTTAACTATTTCTTTTTTTTAACTATTTCAAAGAAGGTCTTCTACTTTTGCCTTGGTCTTCCTACTTCTACTTCCCATGTAGCTGGGATCAGAAGCATGCATCAACCTATTTAGCTAGTTCCTTGAGATGGAAGACAGTTCAGTAACTCTTTACTCAGGCTGGCCTCTCAAACCAGGATCCACCTACTCCTACCTCCCAATTACCTAGAATTACTATGCCCAAGCCTCAACTCCTAAATTTCTTGACAAAACATGTTTTAATTTAGTATTTACACAAACCCAAGAATATATGCTCCATAAAGTAAGGACTATACTCTATAGCTAAGACCCCATCCTCCAACAAACCTAGAATAATGGCTCAGTATCAAGAATTGGTTGGTATTCCATATGAACTTGTGAGATAACTAATTATTTCAGAAAGTATTGCTAAATCTTATAAATCCATATACAAACTCAATGATAACAATTATTACATATAAAATGAGGATCAAACCTACAAAAGTGAGTGCAGCAGTTTTGTGGATTTCTATGAAAACCATTAATCCAACTGTATGCAAATACATTCCAAATTCTAAATGATTCTTAAAGAAGTAGACAGTTCACATTAATAAATGTTAAGTTAAAAACTCCACATTTAGTTGACTATTGAAAAGACAGTTTAATGCTCTGAGATTAGGGTCAAACCCATCCTTAGCATATGTGACCTTCTGGGTTCATTCCCAGCACCTCAAAATGGAAGTTTTCTAACTGCTTCCTTACTGTCCATTGAGAGTTGTGAGCTATCATGTATATATGACACATGGGTAAAAACTACGTCCACCATACTCTTTATCTTCAGCAGCAATAAGAAAAACAAATACAGGACACCAAAAACACCTAGATTATCTAAAAGAGATCAGCACATACTCAAAACTATTAAGTGACCATTGATTACAATAGACACACCTTACAAACTGTTACATTTTCACATATATACACTCTTACACACACACACACACACACACACACACACACACACACAGCTCCCATCCTATATCTCAGGAGCCATAGTTACTTCACTACCAAATGAAAGATACAAACCTTAATTAGAATTTCTGCTAGCATTGATCTAGGAAAGAATGTGCTGTTTGTTTTTTCTTCAGAAAGTATATTAAAAATGGAGGATTTTTTAATATATAGAAATACATATTCTTAAACACACAGAAAACAATTATTTTTTTAATGGCCCAACATGACACTAAAGATATATTCAAGCTGCCAATTTTTAGAACATGGGTTTAGGAAGAAAAAAAAGGAAAAAGAAAGAAAGAAATGCAAGAGAAAAAGAAAAGAAAATCTTTCTATTTTGGACAAATAGGATTAAGCTTCTTAGACAATTCTTTGTTGTTTTGACTTCAACAATTTATGCAAATGAGATGTTAATTAGTGTAATTGTAACTTAAATTATGCTTGTGTAAACCTCTCCATTGGTAGAAAAGTGTGGGAATCGACACAACTGGTATTTAAAGTAGCTGCACTAACTCACTTCTGAAAGCCCAGCATAGCAAGATCACTTTCATGTCTTTACAATTTGTTTTTATGAGGTGATAACATTTTTACAAATACCATCATTTTTGGTTTTTTATATTGTAAGTGACAGTCTGACATTTTACAACTGGCTTATTGAAAACAAGAATTGAGCACTCTAGCAGTAACGGACATTAACTGCTGAATAGAGATTCAGATGCTAATGAGGTGAGAGGGGCTCTAGAAAGTTTTGATAAATGCTACACACACTCTAACTAGCTGTGAATGTGGGTTGACAAAGAACATCTACACCAGGGTTCAATAAAATGTAACCCTTTAAATTAATCATACTGGCAGTATTTAATAGAACGCACAACAATCTCCTTTTCTGTTGGCTCCAAAGCTGGAGAATGCAAAGTCTTCACAAATGAACGTTCCCACATTCCCCACTCCACATTGCTACTTTCATTTGAACATCTACAGCTGTTTCAAAAGTACTTACTGTAAATAGCAAAGTATAAGCAGATTTCAGGGTCTGACTCTTTCACAACATGGGATGTAATCTTTTCCTTCATTTTTATGCCTACATTGAAATAAGGACTCCTGAGTAAGGAAGAAAAAAAAACCCACCACATTAACATGTGTGTACACGTGTGTGCGCATGTGCGCATGTGCTGAAGACAGATCCAGCACACAGTAGGTTCTCAAAAATGGCAGTTATTGTTACCAGAAAGGTCTGGCAGCATATAAAAAGAAAAGCCATCTGCTCACAGAGGAAAAAAATAGGAAAATTCAGGAAGTAAAGTACGCATTCACTCCTCAAATCTACCAACTGAAGAGTAGGCCTTTGTTCTTCAGGGGCTGAAGGGAAAACTATTTCATAGCTTTTGTGAAGAATTCTTTTATATGGAAAGAAGAATAGTTATGTCCCCTTATGTGACACAAATGTCAGAGGACCTCTGCTTATTTGAGTTTTGGTGCTCTTGCTTAAGGGAACTTTTCTGTTGATTGCAAACTTGCAGATTTCAACAGATGACATACAGTTCAAGAGAGTACCCATATCCTTCTTCAGCAAAGGCTGAAGAACATGAATGTGTTATTTCTTCTTAAAGTGACAATCCCTAATATCCTTTCTGGTTTTTGCCAATTTTAATCTTGGCAGGAAGTGGAAATCTGTGCACCCGGCAACACTGCAAGCTTGCTGGCTGTCAAAATCATGTCTCAGCCAATGCCTGAGTGGTATTCTTGTCATTTCACTGTGGTGAGAAACTTTTCAGGCTGACATAGAAAGCCTCTAAAAGTAGTGATTTATGCCAAAATGTAGACACACTTATCCAACCACCTAAATTTCATTTTTATAACTCCCATAATTATTACCACTTCCCCCCAATTATATATATACAGACTGTAGTTATAGTTTCTACAATGCTTTTTTTTTTAAATTTTTCAGGGAATAATTATGACTAAATAGCTTTAGATTAAAAGACAGTGATTTTTTAAAAGCACACATTTATATAAATTGATATATGCACATATACACTTTGGATAAAATACTTAAGTGCCTGGAGACACTGCCTACTTTTTTCAAAATCATTTTACTCCAAATAATCTCCATGTGAACTTTATATATTTCCAAGCCAACAAACTAATCACTTCTCAATAGACTGTGTAAAAATTATACCTCTACCCTTTAGCAAGCGCTGGTTACTCTTGACTTTTTAAGAGTGAAAACTTGCACTTTAAAGAAAAAAAAAGTAAAGTGGTAGGGAAATGTGTGCTGTGGGTTAGAAATGGCCATTTAGCCAAATTGCATACCTGTGCTGTGTCAGCGCCAAGCAGTCATCTCATTCCACTGGTCTAATAGATGGCAATTGAATTTAATTAACGAAACTCCTTTGACTTAGTTTCATACTGTGCTGAATGTAATGGAATCCTCTCCTCTCTCTCTCTTTCCTCTCTCTCTCTCTCTCACCCTCCCTCCCCCTGTCCCCCCACTGCACCCCCAGCCTCTCCTCATCTCTCTCCTAAATCTTTAACTGTCATCCACTTTAGAAATATTAATACATTAAACCTAAAAGATATAATATAGTCATCCCCTTTGCCATGTCTTAAATTTAGTTACTAAATTACATAACATAAAATAATTAAAAAGATACTTTGGTAGTGATACACAGTATAGATTCAATTACCACACTGTTTCCATTAAAGGCACTTTTATAGCATGAATAAAATGCAAATCCTCTTTGTGGATCAATACCAGATCATAATTCTATTCTTCCTCTAAAAAAAGGAAGTTAGCCATTATAAATCGTCTTCGCACAAAAATGATAAGAAGGTATTCCTTTGAAAGGGTTCTGTTAATCCCAATATATTAAGCCTGATACTTTCTGTATTATACCCATTTTAAAACTAGCTGTCAGTAATATCTGATATAACCATTAACAGAAATTTCATTTACCATTACTATTGATATTTATTTAAATGTCTGGTGCTAAATTCAGAGAGACACTTCAATTAATTAAATAATCTCTTCTAAATAAAATCAAGAACACATCAAAAAAAAAAATGCTCCTGAGGGATTCTGAGTAAACGTTAGCACCCTGCCTAGCTTTTGCATGGCTGGGCACTCTGCGACAAGTTGCTATGATTGATTATTGTGGTATCTCTGAATCTTTGACTTTGAACCATAACCTTTTTTTGCGAACAATGACAGTTGGGACCTACCATTTGCCATCTGTAGAGATGGGGGTGGGGGTGAAAGACTTCTCGTACATTAATCAACCAATTAAGAACAGACTTAAACAAAACACTAAAGCATAATAAACCCCTGACTGCTTAATAGCTTTCTACTTTTAATAGTAGTCTTCCTGCAGTCTGCTCAGAAGATTAGGAGTAATCTATTCAAGTCTTAACAAAAATTGCATGAGAAAAGGAAAAAAAGTATACTCATCCAAATCACACGCTTTAAAATTGCGGGAAAAAAATGATAACTAAGGTTCTGTAACTCAAATCAAAACTTAAAAGTACAATCCTTACAACTGAACAACAAAAAGAGAAGAAAAAAAAGAAACTCTCAAGTTAACAAATATGACACCTCTCTTCACTGGTATATACAATGATTACCACATACAAACGAGCCTCTTATTTTGAAATACTAGAACCCTAATATTCTTAAAAAGAACATTTAGTAATTAATACATGCCATATCACTTGGTATCAGGTAATTTAGCAGGAGAATATGAGATTTCGGTATACACATAGCATAGACCAAAGTAAAACAGAAAAATGGAAAAGGGGGATTAACAATGTGGGTAAATTCTTGTCCTCTGTCAGAATATACTCATCAAAATAAATATTTAAACACTAAGGCATCTTGTGTAATTTGTGGATAAAAAAATAAGCAGGAAATAAGAAAAAAATCGAGGATAGCATCTATCAAAAGAGCCAGATATAGGGCACTGGTGGTTCACGCCTGTAATCCTAGCTACTCAGGAAGCTGTGATCTGAGGATCACATCTCAGCTGGCAGTTCAAAGCCAGCCCTTGCAGGAAAATCTATGACATTGTTATCTCCAGTTAACCACCAGAAAACCGGAAGTGGTGCTGTGGCTCAAGTGGTAGAGCACTTGAGTTGAAGAGCTGAGAGACAGTGCCCAGGCCCAGAGTTCAAGCCCCACAACCAACAACAACAAAAAGATGGTCACACCCATAGAATTGGAGGTCATATACAATACATGCAGGGAGAAGGGCAAAACAAAGCATGAAAACCAGAAGAGCAGCATGAAGATGCATCATCTCTATCTGACATAATTATCTGCACAGAAAAAAACAATCATTTTACAGATTAATTATTGGCTGAAAATATGTAGCTATAACTGGATCACTATAGAAAAAAATCAACTGCATTTCTAAACTAAAAATAATAGTGTAAGTGTAGCTTGAAACACAATTAACAAAAGAAGCTTCCCCAGAAGTTTTAAGACCCAAAGAAAAAATAATTCAATGTAATCACACACACAACACAGACATACCATGTTCATAGATAAAAAAAGATCTAGTAAAATGGTATCAACTTCCCTCATCTGTAGAGGTAATTTAGCAGAAGAATTAGCAACAGAATTTTTCTTGACCCTTCAGTGACCCTATATTGTACATGGAATAGTAAAAAGTCAAAAATAATGGGAAGCATTCCTGAGAAAACGAAGTATAAGGATTTGCTTTATCAATGTCAAGACTTGTTGCAAATATTTAGTGGTGGTACCAAGTGAACATTTTGATCAATGGAATAAAACAGTGACGATCATCTAAGGATCACTGAAGATTCATAAGTGACAGGGAAAACTGCTCATACTAAAAACATGGAAAGCATGAGAAATGTATCTGTACCTAACACCATACCCAGAATAAACTCTAGATGCAGTATAAATGTAGATGGGTAGTGAACACATAAACTTGTATAAAATTACCACATATTACTTTAAGCTTGGAATAAAGATGAATGTCTAAAACAAGATACAAAGGCACTAACAATGTACTAATGGAGTTTACTATATTTAAAATTAAGAAACTTTATTAAAGACAACTTGAAAAATCTAAGACAAGGTTCAAAGGATAAAAAAGTTATCTATAAAAATATAACTGGCAAAGTATTAGAATTAAGGAATTATTAAGATCACCTACCAACCAAAATAGAAAGGGTTAGCAACGAAATGAGAAAGAAAAAAGTCAGTAAAAGACAGGGAAAGGGAATAACAAAATGGTGAGACAAAGGACAGAGGGTGAACCAATCAAAGCAACGGCAATACTCGCAAGACACTATGTTGGAAATGAACTTTACAACTTGGGGTGGGGGGGGTGGAGTCTGGGGAGAGGGAAAGTGAGAGAAAAGTAAGGGTGAGGGAAACAATGTTAACAGGAAAGATATTTATTACCTTACTGTAACCCCTCTGTACATCACCTTTACAATAAAAAGAAATAACTTTTTAAAAAGACAAAAACAAGACTGACCCTTGTGGCTCAGGCCTATAATCCTAGCTACTTAGGAGGGTGAGATTTGAAAATTAAAGTTCAAAGCGAGCAAGGCAGAAAAGTTGATGAGACTTTGTATCTTTGATTAACCAGCAGGAAGCCAGAATCAGAGTAATAAAATTCAAGTGGTAAAGCACCAGGCTTGAGCAAAAAAAAAAAAAAAAAAAAAGCCAAGTGATAGTGCAAGGCTCTAAGTTCAAGTCCCAGTATGGATACTAGAAATTTAAAAAAAAAGACAGAAGAAAAAGGAAAGAAAGCTGCTCACACATTTACAAAAACATGTTTAATCTCATAAACAACCTAACTAAAAATGCAAACTACAGTAGCAAAAAACTATTTCAGAACTTCTAGACTGGCAAAAAGTAAAACCTGGCACTGGCTGATTTTAGTGGCAAATACTGGAGATGATATAGAGATCATAAAATCTTGAGTATGAGGCTACTGACAGCAAATGTGTAACTTGGTACAACTACTCAGTGTGACAAAAATCCTACGATTTTAAATCCATTCACTGATCCCCATGCAAACAAGGAGGATGCAGTTACAGAAAAGGCAATACTAGTGAGGACCCAAACAACAATCCAAAATTCTGCTTGACTGAAAATATATCATCCGAAACACTCCATTTCAAGTTCTGAGTGTGTCTGGTTTAAAATAAACATCTATTCTTGGGAATGGTCAACACGGATGGGCAAGGACTGGCGTAAAAAGTTGATATTTATATAGATATATAAAAATATTATCCATGTTATATATTTTTATATATAACATATATAAAAAAACACAAAGTAAAAGTATCGTGGTTTTGCAGAAAAGGTATGATGCTTTCCTTCAGTGACAGTATTCAGATATTTGTTGATAAGTGGTGAAGTCTCAGCTGTTCAGAAGGCTGAGACAAGATGATCATTTGAGCCCAGCATTTTGAGGTCTCTCTAGGTGACACAGCAAGATCCCATCTCAAAGAAAAGAAAAATCTGGTTCTAAAACTGAGATTCTCTCCAAAACTGAGTTATCTCCAAAAAAAAAAAAAAAAGCCTAAGCTAAGTTTTCAAAAGATGAATTGAACTGGCTTCAGGTGTTCCTTATGTCATCCATAGCCATCAGAACTTCAGCACACCCATTTCTGTCAGAGCACAGGTATGTACTTCCTTGAAGAGGTCTTCGGATTCAAAATGCTTTCCCAGCTGTGCTAAACTGAGTAAGAAACAACACTGTCTATTCATCCATACTTTGCCAGAATGGAGGTGAGCACTTTATCTCAGATATAAACATATAAAAAAAAAAGTAGTAAGTCTTTCCATTTCCTAACAAATGGGGCAGTGTTGTTCTTTCTGATGGAAGCATAGAATTGCACCATATACCACATTTTCTTGATCCACGCATCTACTGAGGGGCATCTGGGTTGGTTCCATATCTTCGCTATGATAAATAATGCTGTGATAAACATAGTTGTGCTGGTAGCTTTAGTATGGCCTTGTTTCTGACTATTTGGGTAAATGCCCAGAAGTGGGATTGCTGGGTCATAGGGGAGCTCTATGTGGAGTCTTTTGAGGAAACTCCATACTGCTTTCCAGAGTGGCTGAACAAGTTTATACTCCCACCAACAATGCAGTAGGTTTCCCTTTTAGCCACATCTCCTCCATCTTGAAGTTACCCAGTCCCAAAGCAATTTAGGTCACATGGTTTCCCTTATTTGCAATAATTAGTATACATATAGTATAATCTTATCAGATGTGCAAAAAGCTCAAAAACCATGATGCTAAGTGAAATGAACCCCAAGACATAGACCCAATACTTCTGTCTCTATTGTTACTGTTTTAAATGTACCATGTGATTTTATTTTCTTTGTTGTTGTTTCCTTTGTGTGTTCTTTCTATGGCATATCCCCTGTTGTCACTGTACTTGATTTTGATACCCTGCATCTTGTATATACATATGTCTAATTTGGGGAGGGGAAGAGGAATAACAAAATGCTGAAACAAGGACACAGGAGGACCCATTGCAACAAAGATACCCACGAGACAATATATTGGAAACAAACTTTACAACTTTGGGCAACGAAGTGGGGAGGAGGGTATAGGAGTGTGGGAGCTGGGAGACGGAAGGGATAGTGGGACAATAACAAGGAAGGGAAGGGGTAACAATGATCAACAAGTAATGTACTCATTGCCTTACTCACGTAACTGTAACCCCGCTGTACAATCTCTTAACAATAAAACTTTAAAAAGAAGAGAAAAAAAAGTAATAATTAGGGCTGGGAAGGTGACTCAGTGGTAGAGTGCTTGCCTCGCATGCATGAGGCCCTGGGTTCGATTCCTCAGCACCACATAAACAGAAAAGGCCGGAAGTGGCACTGGGGCTCAAGTGGCTACCCTTGAGCTGAAGAGCTCAGGGACAGCGCCCAGGCCCAGAGTTCAAGCCCCAGGACAAATAATAATAATAATAATAATTAAATCAGTTAGAACTTCACTGACAAGCATTATACCGGTCGATATAGTTACTATCTACCCGTGAAAATCTCTCCAATAATGAGCCTATCTAAGCACACACTCCTCACAACCTGAGGTATGTTTGACCAACACCACCAACAAAAACAGAGGTGCAAAAAAATGACCAGGAATTTGTTGTTAAAGCGTCAGCTACATCAACTTCATTTCCTCAAAGAGGCTAAGATTTCACTAATAATCTGTTTCAGCAATCTGTGCTCTATTAACAAATTAAAAAATAGAACAATTCCTAATTCAGATTCTAAATATTAAACATAACTTTCACACAGATTGCAGGAAATAAAAAAGAGATATTTACCTCTCTGATAATGGACTCTTTGTTCATTTAAAGTTTTTTTTTTTTAAGTGTATGAAAATCTCCATCTAAACAGGAATTTCTCAAGATTCTTAGACCCAACCAGCTCTACATTGACCTTGACTCAATCTCACACTCAGAAAGAAATATGGAACTACAAAATAGTTCCAGGTCTCGTGGCTTGAAATAGCTATACTTAAGATTACCCATTCCTTTGAAATAGTAGCAAATGCAGAATGTCTTCTCTACAACTTTGAGGTCCAATTAGAATGTGAGTGAGAAGAGAGTCTCATTCTATTTTTCTTGTCTCATTGTCGTATTTTTATTGACTGATCACCAAAGAAGATGGTCAGAATCTAATTTTTTTTAGCATTCTAAGAAAGCATAACAGAAAAGTTATTTTCAGTCTCTTTAAAGCACATTGATTTTCATGTTTTTGTTTCTCATGATTTTGAAGGCTATTTTTTTTTAAGAAAGAAATATTTTGTCAAAATGCTTCCATGATCCTTTGCTAAAACCAGTAGGAGCTTTTAGATATGAAAACAGAGCCAGACAGACCACTTTATGGGAAAGTCTGCTGTAGAATGGTTTTGATAATGAGCATGCCCAGAGAAATAAAATCATGAATGCTGTATGTGTTGGGGGAAGAAAGTCTTATCTTGGGCTGGGTTCTGTTTCCCTCAGAGAGGCTTATGTTACAATCAATAGGTCTCCAATTAAACAAAGGAAATTTACATATGCTGCTGCCTTTTGTAGCTGATGAAACCGGTCTAGGAGTTTTAATGAGATTAGAGCCTTGGATATGAAGGGCAATTTAGAGAAGTTCGATCATGTATAATGGGGCCCAACATCTAATTGTGATCTTCTAACTTTTGTACTCCTACACAGTGTGGTCTCTCCCAACATAGGGTAAGTAACTATGTTGAACCAAAATACACTGTCCAGCAAGGCTATATTTATACAAACCTGCAAATGCTTCCAGAGATAAGGACATGATTCATATACTTTTCTCTGTACAGCCAGACAATATGTGATGCAAAAACACCAACAACAAAATTGAGTGTCCATCTTGAGAAAAAGGACTCTGTTTTTAAACAAAATTGCAGCTGGGCGCTGGTGGCTCACGCCTATAATCCTAGCTACTAAGGAGGCTAAGATATGAGGATCAAGGTTCAAAGTCAGCCAGGGCAGGAAAGTCCATGAGATTCTTATCTCCAATAAACCACCAGAAAATTGAACGTGGTGCTGTGGCTCAAGTGGTAGAACACTAGCCTTGAGCTGAAGAGCTAAGGGACAGCACCCAGGCCCAGAGTTCAAGCCCCATGAACAACAACAACAACAAAAAAAAAGTTGCACTGCAACAGCATGAAGCTTTTATCTTCTCTACTCTTGGCATACCCGGCACATAATAGGTAATGATAAATGACTACTGGTACTATGATGTTTTTATGCTCATGGTTGGGTAGAGCACTGGCCATATAACTCCATTACCTCCAAACCACCTTTTTCAGTAAAATAATCAAATAAAAGCTAAGACCAGCATCAGAAATATGAAAGAAGTAATACTTAAATCAGTTGGAATTTCACTGATAAGCATTATACTGGTTGATATAAAGTTACTGTCTGCCAGTGAAGATCTCTCCAATAAGGGCCAACCTAAACACCACTCCTATATACATATAGGAGTAGCCTATACATTTATAGTTGTCTATAGTTGTCTTATAAGTGAGTCTTAACCTTTAGTTCCATAATTATAATTATGTGAATGACAAACTTCTTTGGATTAATATGAAACTAGATTTGGACAAAGAAATAAAAACCAGTTAATAGGGTAGGGTGAGAAGATAAAAAAATTCTCACCAAAAAAAGAGAGTATTAATCTTAGTACTGAGCTAAACAATGAAAAACTACTGTAGATACTTTTGGAGAGCATATATTACTTCATTTTTTAAAAAAATCATACTATAAAGTTGGGTACAAGTGGCTCATGCCTATAATCTAAGCTATTCAGGAGGCTGAGATCTAAGGAGGTTCAAAACCAGCCTGAGCAAGAATGCCTATAAGACTCTTCTCTCCTCCATATAGCTACCCAAAAGCCAGAAGTGGAGCTGGGGGCGGGGGAAGGGAAAAAGTGGGGGGGGGGGGTTGTCAAGTGGTAGAGTGCCAGTCCTGAATGAAAAAGCTAATGGACAACTCCAATTATAAACAAATAAGAAGTGAAATAATACTGTAAGCTTTTCAAGTTCTTGTTTTGTTCAATCCAAGTTCTCCTATAGTTACCACTGCACAAAGGTACTAAGTAACAGGTCCTAGGACCTCCACTATAGGCTGTAGAAAACAATACAATCCAGTCCCTGCTCAGAAAGAAAGCACAGTTCACTCTGGAAGATACAGTGCTGATAGAAATTAGGGCTACACAGGAACGATCTTTACCTCAAGTTTCCTTGAGGAAAGAATGATAAGGCTGAGTTTTTAAAGTAACAATAGTGCAAACAAAGGTAAGAACATTCAGGGTAGAAGGAACAATACAAGGAAAAGAATAAAAACATACATCCATACATTACACTAGACAGGAAAACAAGGTGGTCATGTGTGTTCAATACACACTTCAGTCATGCTCACTAGTTATTTAAACCCAGAAAGACCACTTTTTCACATTAATGAGTCTATTTTTTACCAAACCCACAAACCCACATTCACAGACTGCATCTATTATACTGATGACAAGAAAGAACCCACAGTAAAACTGGACATTGGTGGCTCAAGCCAATAATTTTAGCTACTCAGGAGGTTG